>NC_045575.1:4960609-5260609 GCF_009819795.1 Aythya fuligula
CACTTTTCTTCTCTGAGGAACCCATGCTCCAAGGTCCTGGCCAGTGATGGTCCTCCAAGGACCATCAGTGGCAGTGGCTGTGAGAGGACAGCGGGGAGGACTGCCTGCCACTGCCAGCATCAGATGTTAAATCACCCTTCTGTACTGGAAAGCATCACAGAAGCAAGCTGGAACAGTTTGGGGTGATTAAAGTTATTACTGGGCCGCTCAAAAGAGCACGGGGAATTTATCAGCTGGCAGATGTTGGATTAGGAGGTCTCAGAGTTACTCGCTCCATGCCAGGAACCTCTCAGGCCATATGCCTAAAGGACTTGGGCAGAGAAGGATTAATTGAAATCAGGCTTGTGCAGTACATTCAAGTGAAATAAAATCACTCTATAAATGAGAGAAGATCCCAGGGACTCTGCAGAGTGATTATAGGAGCTGGTGCTTAGTCTTTAATTCAACAGATTTGGGATTTTCTCTTTATTTATAAGGCTAAAACTACCCCTCCTTTCACCCTGAACATGAAGTAAATCAAAGCTGCCAGAACCCATCAAAGCCTGGAGCAGCCCAGCTTACCCTTCGGTATGCGTGTCAGAGGGTAGCCCTGTGAGACACTGCAGCTGCTGGCGGCCTGAAGGGCTCAGGGACATTTAACAATCATCAGGTTGGGAGGTTTCTGAGCATTTATTGGTTGTAGGATACTTGGCCAGAAATCTCACAAGCACTGTCATTTGCAGAGGGTTGACTTTGGCTGTGGTTAGATGGACAAGGGTGGGGCTGGGAGCTGCAGACACATATGGCAGGGATTCCTGGGTCCCTGTAGTCTCCCTTCCAGGCTGTGTGCTGGTCTGTACTTGACAGGAATGATTTCTTGCTTCACATTGCCAATCTGATCCAATTGTCAGTCTACACTTTCCCTGGAGACTGTCCCATTCTGGGTGGACTTGGGGTGTTTTTTAGAAGGAATGGCCAATTTGTACAAGAATCCAGTGCCATTGTAGCACTGCATTTACATGTCTGAAGTTCAAGGCACTGCAGTAGCATGCACGGCAGTGTCATAGATGCATTAAGTAGCACGTGGCTGGCTGGAATTGGACCAGCTTTTTACATGGTCTTTAAACTGACAACCACAGTTTTCTTCATTGCTTGGAAATGATGGCGTCATCTTGATTTCCAGAGAGTTCATGAGAGACTGGAATGAAAACCCTGATCCCTCTGGAATCCCTGCGGGATCTTTCAGTGAAGCAGGACCTCCGGAGTTGAGTGGTTGGGAAAGTGAAAACACTGATAGATAAGCTCATTTCTGCAGTCAGAGAGCTTCAGCAAAGCACGGAGGAGGAATATGCCCAGGCTTTGACAAACAGCATGTATTCTTTATCACTGTCAGCCCTCATCTGGGATGAGCAGATCCTGAAGATCCTGGAGCACAGAAATCTTCCCTACTGCAAGGGCCTGCCTGAGAGGATTTGGATTAGCTCAGAGCAGTGAACAGTCTCTTTATTTCCAGGGAAGATGGCCTTTTTTCAAGCAGAGGATGCTCAGGTGAACTCATTCTCTAGCCAAGGAGGGAAGCACAGCAGAGACGCCCGGTTAGGGACATGGTCCTAGGAGGTTAAATGCCATAAGCCTCTGGCAGGGTCTCCTTCCAGCACAACTACTAGCATGAGATCTGTAATGCCAGACATACCCACTGACTTTATTTCCCACTCCCTTGTGCTTTCTCAGCTGCAATGCCAGGCTCATAAACGCCTGCCATCCCCACAGCCCCCTGGCTCTGGCTCCATGGAGTGGCTGCAAACCACGGGCAGGAGACCTGCAGTCCTCTGCTTCTACACCGCTTCCCAGCAGGGGGTCCACGGTAGGCAATTGCATCAAGGCAATCACCTTCCCATCATTTAGACAATTGAGACTAGCACATGAGGAGGGTGAGGCAGGCTGCGGGACGGCGTTATGCTGAAACCACCCTGCCTGACATCCCCTTTCTCTAGTCACCTTCCACAAAGCGCTGGAAGCGCTGCCCTGCTTCATCCCTGCAGGAAAATCAAACGCTTGGTCTCAGCCTTGCAGCTTCCACCCGTTCCCCTATGCATGTTAATGTGAAGGTTACAGCAATAGAAGATCATTACTCCATGCTGAGCAGAGCGTGCAGAGTGAGGTGCAGAATAGCGTGAGCAGGATTAGGCAGTGGTTCGACCACCCTTCCTTTTGCTGGCTGACAGGCTTGGTAAGCTCTATCCTCTGCTGAGTCCCTGGGCAAGCTGCAAAAACCTTCTGTTCAAGGGCTTTAAAAAGCACCACGTGGAAAGATTTTGCTTTATTAAACTAGAGATTATAGGTCAAAAGAGTCAAATAACTAATTCTCAAAGCTCTCTATCCTCTTATTGGACTCCTGCTTTTAATGCCATTGTCTTTCCCTTTCTATTTTAGCTAGCGTCACGACATTTCTGATTACACGGGGATCTCTGCTTCGAGGCATCCTTTCAAACATCCCTGGACAGAGTTTCTAGAATGCAAAATGGAATCAATCCAGCAATTTTTTTTTTCAGTGAATGAAAAACCCAAGGGGCTTTTGGGAACATTTTAAAAGGTTTTGCCCCTTTTCTCGTAAATGAAGTAGTGAAACCTTTGGAGGAAGATAGTGTTTCTGAGCTCTGACAACATAACTGGGAGCACAGCCACATCAGCACTGGAGTGCAGAGTAACTCTGTAGGAGAACTGCTGCCATAAAGAACTGCTACCTGGTTTCTCAAAGTAATTTGTAGCTCTGCCACTGTTCTCCTTGGATTTTGCCCATTAGGTCGAGCAGCCTTGTGATGCTGTGTCTGCCTACAGGTCTAGGCTGGGAAGGCCTTTGAGACATTTGCCTTTCTTGTTTTATTCTTAAACCTCATTGCAGGTAGTGAAAAGTCACTTGGAGGCCTAGAAGGAGAAAGAAGAGTTAAACACTGTTGTTCTGCATCCCAGCTACTGCACAAATCCTGAAACTTTCTGCAGGTGCTAGGTGGGCTTAGCTGCAATAAGGGTGTTCCCATGCCTTTTCAGATGTCATGGACAGATGAAGATCCTGGCTTTTGAGTCCACAGGGACATGCTTCACCTTCCACTCAGGCTGTAAGACCTCTGACATCTGTGTGAGCATGGGAGGTGGAGGAGGACTACCAAAACCCACCTGCTTCAGCTTTTAAACCACTTATTCACAGCAGAGCTAAACTCAGCATTTGTGAGAGAACCATGTAGGATCAATTTTCTACTCACTAGAACATGTTCCCTGGTTTTGTACCACTCTGCTGCAGCTCTCTTTCTTCACATATTTTGGCTTTACAGGTCCATCTGTATTTTCAGACTACTTTTCACTATCTAGAAGCCTACTACTGGTCCTTCTGCTTCACAGATTTGTACATCCAAGTGCAGGAAGACCTGCTCACACTTTCTGAAACTTCACAGCTATGATCTGACAGTTCTCTGGGAAAGAGCCAGCTCTGAGGTGTGCCTGTCAGACACAAAAACAAGGGGTCCCAGTGAACAACTCATGGGAACTGAAATACAGAACTGTAGCACAGCAAGAATCCAAGTCTGTAAAGACAGCCCAGGCCACCACAACCAAGAAACTAGCATAAAAACAAACAAGCAAACAAATGAACAACAACTGTATAAATGTAACCAGAACATCGATATGGCTACAGTAGATAAGATGCAAGATCCCCTGTAAAGATGTGACACTGAGCATTAATGAGATGGATGATGCCTGGGTGCGGGGGCAGAGCGGAGGTTATGCACAAGGCCCAGCTTTGGCTTTTTCTACCCAAACATTGTTCAGCCCTCATGATTACTGCAGCCATGAAAGCCTTTGGAGGATGAAACCCCTATGTCCAGAGCTGTCACTTCTCAGTGAGTTTTAAATGTCTGTGGCACATATTTATTCCCCGAGAATCTAGAGGTTTTTCCTCTTCCTTCTCCCCTCCATACTCCCCACCACTACCACCAAATTCCAAACAAAATAACAAATCTATTAAGGGGCGGAAAAAAAAAAAAAAAGCAGGAAAATTTATCTTCTAATTCTGCTTCTCTGGTAATAGTGTGTAGTGGTAGAAGTGATGTTACATTAAGTGTCTTGCTCATCTGATCTTATTTTTCTCTTTATTATATCACATTGTCTGCTCATCTAGTTAATGCCGTTTGAAATACGCCTGATCCTGGAAGCTAATTGTCGTAGTGACATGAAGTTTGTGGCTCACACAGCAAAATGTATGATTTCAGTATTTGCAAGAATAACATAAATCCATGCACACATTTCATACTAAGGGCCACAAAATCTGCTTGCAGTGTTCTTATCTCTGTGGATTAGCGAGTTATCAGGGAGCGTCACTATCATCTGAATGGAGATAAGGTGCAGCAAATCCTTCCCTTCTGCTCTCTGACACACAATATCAGCGCCAAATAGGAAGCCTAGGAGCACAGATAAATCAAGAGCCCTCTGGGGACCCTAAGCTAAATATGAATGCATTAAAGCAATATTCAGCTCCCTGTACAAAGGCAGAACAGCGGTACCTCTATTGCTCAATAAGGTAGGCATTGTACTGGGTATTAAGCTCTGAGCTGTCAGGAAGGTGCATGTGTAATGCAATGTATTAGCATCTTACAAGAGCTGCTGTCAAGAAAAGCTGGGAGAGAACAGATCCACCCTCAGCACGGTAGGCATCTTCCACACCATGCACTAGGTTGCTTTGGAGACCAGTGCTGGTCTTCAAAACAGAACATACTGGCACAGAAATGAGACAGCCCAGATGGCTGTTAACAGCCAGGAGAAGCCCTACTGCTTGTCAGTCTTGTGCTTAGAGCCCTTTAAAGCATGCAAAGTATATTAATAATGAATGCAGTAACTACTGGAAAAGCTAAAAGCTGGCCTGCCCTGTGGAAAGACACTTCCAGAAGTGAAGTCTTTGGCTTTTTTCAGACACTTCACAGACAAAGCTCAGGGCCCCCTTTTGACTGCAGTTACATTTGAAAGCCTTTGACTCAGGTTCCCTGAGATGCAACCCAAGATAAATGAGCACGCTGTAACCCTGCAACGTGCAAACGGGTGCCTGGCAGTCTGTGGGGGCCAAAAGAACTAGCAGCAGGCACCTACAGGATGGAAGCTACTGTCATGGGCTTGCTCTCCAATTCTGGCCAGGCCCTCATTGCTGGATCTGTGCTATCCCCAATTCACTCTCCTAATTTCCTTTCTTCAGCTGTTAACTATGGCTCCTGATAATAAAACTCTTCTCATCTGAAACTAAAGAAGAGCTAAGTACTTGTAGCTTTTCCCTCAGCTGTTAGGTCCCGGTCAAGCTGGCAAGAAAACTTAGGCTGCATTTCAAGACACACTTAAAACAAGTTACTACCACATTTTCCTACTTATAACCAGCTGCATATTTCTTTTACTTCTAGTATTATATGAGCTGTCATTATCTTGATTACTGCTGCAGCATAAAGTTTTTCATAGTCAGTGAAAACAGATGGCCTCTGAACTTTCTACTATACCATATGTTTTCATGCACTCCTTGTTAAAAATCTTAGTCAGACCTTAGACTTGAGGGTTATTACTATCTTCTTTATATCTGCATTCACTTATCTCCATCCCCCAGGGATCAGGCAAAGGCTGGCTATGAATTCATACTTTCATAAGAAGTTTATTTATGTGGCATTCAGATTTTCTGCCGAGCAGTTGTATATAACAGCCTTTACTGTGTTCTAGCTGGAAAAAATGATGGTTCGTACTCCACGCCTTCTATCAAACAACCCCAAAGCAGTGGGGTTCTTCTCTATTCATATCATGTCTTGGGCATATGAGTCTTGAGCCATGCTTATAGCTTGCTTCTTTGACAGGCTGGAGAGATGGGCCAAGAGGAATCTCATGAAGTTCAACAAAGGCAAGTGCAGGGTTCTGCACTTAGGGAGGAATAACCCCAAGCACCAGTACAGGCTGCGGGCTGACCTGCTGGAGAGCAGCTCTGCAGAGAGGGACCTGGCAGTCCTAGGGGACAGCAGGGTGATCATGTGTGGTGGTTTTACTTGGGTGGGCAGCCAAGTTCCACCTGTGCTGCTGCTTCTCCTTTTGAAAGGAGCAGTCCTGAGGCTCAGCTTGGTGTGCTGTGGAGTGTATTTCATGCTAACTAGTTACGCTGGGTCCATTAGGACCATTCATAAAGCTGTTCACTGGCCTGCAGACGGGTTGCACTGTCTGGTTTATAATTTGATCCCACAGTAACTAATTGTATGCCAAAACCACTGTGAGACCAAGAGAGTTAACCACCTACCTGCCTGAGCATTTTCTATGCCACGAACTCATGGATGATATTCAAAGCATCCTTTTCCATGTGCTTTTTGTTTCCTTCACAGGTGTATTTGTTTTAATTTTCTAGTCTTCTTCTATCCTATTCTACTGTCTTCTGCTGTATTCCTGTCTAATCTATACTATTCCATTAAAATTCTGATTTCACACTACTTGCAATTCAGTACCAGCTGTTAGAGTTTCGGGAAGCCTTGGGAAACCATGTGCAGGTAAAACTATTGACAGTTTCAAGTTGATTCACAGTCCATCCAAATTAGTAGCCTACCTCTGATCACCCAGCAGGTAGATATGAAATAGGGTGCCCCATGTGATGATCTTAATCATAATCCTAAGAGTTTATAATGTATTCAAGACTAGAGGCAAGCAGTTTTATATCTCTTCCAAAATGCTCTTTACACCACCTATAATAACTGTGGCTATTCCTGTTTTTCATATTTATTCCAGTCTCTGTTTGAATATAGTTTTATCTTTTGCCTTCCATATCCTTTTTGTGGAAATGAATTCCACAGTTTAATATTCCACAGAAAAACTCGAGTGACTAGGCAAGGTGTCTAACCTGAGCTGGCCTTCCTAGTCAGTCTTATTATCAGCAGAGATCTAGCAGATATAGTCAGCAGAGCGTGAGGCGTGGAGTTATCGCTTCCGCAAATGGATATTTGTATTTGGTCAGACAAATTGCTGCTTGAAAATGCCTGTCTCTCCTGACTGTCTTAAAGAGAAGCCTCAAATAGCCAGTTGAGGTGCAGAGGTCTGTGTTTTAGATGTCTCTAGCTGGTGGGGCTGAATCCCACCTCATGGTGCAAAAGTGAACGGCCTTTCATCAACACCGGATTTTCCATCTCTCAGTTTAATTGAAAATATGCTTCTGCCTGTGTCAGGAGGCCGAGAGGACTTATCTGTACCTGGCTGTTTTACAGGCAGTTAAACAGATGTTATTCATCTGCTCACCATAGGGGTACTTCCTAATCGTTTCCACCTCCTTTCAGGGAGAGTTTCTGCAGCCTGTGATCGCATTTTGTGCCCTCAGCACCCCTGGACCCGTAGCCTTTTAAAAATCTTAAAAATCTCATTACAGTGCTACAATGACAGCTGCAAGACCAAAGCCTTTTCAGGCATCTGCCCCTTATTTGGGTCTCTAAATGTGAGCTGTGCCTTTGAAAATTGACTCTGAAATTCCGTGTCTTAGCTCCCAGCACCCTGGGAGCCGATGTGCCTGTAAATTTGATGAGCTCCTCCAAATGTTGCAGTGAGCAACTGAGCCCTGGCTTTGGCTGAAGCACTTTGCATCCCGGCTGCTTTCTCCCCCTGTCCCGGTTTTGCTGTGCCTTCTGCACCCATCCTGCCCGTGGGCTACAGAGGTCTCTTGAGGTGCACAGCTTTGGGGGCGGGTGGGCACAGGACCTCACCAGCACCACTGGGCATCCCTCCTGCAGGCCAGTTCCTGCTCTGCAAAATGGGTGCAAGCCCTGCCAGGGCAGCATGGGCCTCCGTGCAGCCCAGCTCACTGCTGCTCTGCAGGGGCACATCACAGACACAATGTCAACAGGACTTGAGAGAGCTGTTTCAACAAACAGGGAGCTTATTTTGCCATTAATATGCAAAAGGCCAGCTTTAACATGCCGCAGCTGAAACAGCAACACTGTCAAGACCCCTTTTTACAGCCTCACCCCCTGCCTTTGTCATAGACAAGCTACTGAAGCTAGGAGAGAGCATTTCTTTTCTTCAGGTTTCTCCTGGTTCCATTTGCCAAGCATTGATTTTCTTTTCCTTCCTACCAGTGAAGCTTGAAATTAGTAATTTCTATTTTATTTTGTCACTTATGTATCATCGATACCAGCAGGGCTGGACAATTGCACAAGCCCCTTCAGGGAGCTGAGAGCCAGCGAGGGGCGTGGAAAGCCTGGACCCTGATCGCAGAGCAGACCTTGGCATTGTCATGACAAGACGTGGGACATTCCTGCATACTGATGATTTTAACAACTGCAAATGCTCCATTTCTGTCCCTAAACTGGGTCTTTTGGCAAAACCTGCCAAGAAACCTGAATGAGCATTTCTGTGACCTCCAGCTGCTTTCTCTAGATGGTCTACAGCACTGCCTGAGGACCATGGAGTGCAGCACAGGACTCAGGAGGGCAGAATCCCACCCAGCCATGTGTCGGCCGCTTACTTTTGAGATGGAGAGAATACCAGTCTGTCTGTCGCACCAGCTTCTACAGTTTTTCCACACAAAAGTCTTCTCAACCAAATCTCATGGATGCACATTCTGCCTTCCATAAAAAATATTTAAAGCTTCCACAGCTTTATCTATAACAGAGAGTGAAGATGACTGGCAAGCTGGAAGGAAAGCAGAGGCTGAGCTGGATGCGAGCGCATGAGAGCTGGAAGTTGAAGGTTCTGCCCACAGTCATTTTCTGTGTCTAGCACTGACTCCACAAACATCAGTTCTACATCTGTATTTTTCTGAAGATGGGGATTATGAATACTCCTTCAGTCCCTGTGGCTACTGGAAGGGCCACGTAGGAGCCACTGCCACATCTCTGGCGACAAGGACAGAAAAGGGTGGGGAGATGCTCTGTGAGGGGCAGTTTGAACAGCCCGAGGCAGGAGCAGGGTGGCTGCTGTGCAGATGTTGTCTTCTAAAGCCCTGCTCCATCACTTCAGAGCAGCAGCCTGCAGCTTCCCCCAGGTACCAAAGCTCATTCTCAATGCTAACCTTTGTTAGACTCATTCTCTTAAAGGCATTTGTTTGGATGTTTTATCTGCAGCCAATGAGCAATATTTCTATGCAAGCAGTGGGATATGTGAGGGCTGCTTAGTTTCCATGGGGGTCCGTGTACGTAAGAGCTGTGCTAAGAACACACTGGACTCTGCTTGAGCCTGGTTTTGGCCAGGTCTGTTAGAGTCATGATTTCTCCCAGTCAGGCTTCTCCAGCCGGCACCAAGCGTGGCTGCAGGAGCTGTTCAGGGTGTGGATGGGGGTCAGGGGTCTCCTGTCTGGCTCCAGCTGTGGGAGATTCTCCTTCCCACACAGCTGGCTGGTGCTGCTTAGTGGTGCTGTCTGGACACAAGGCGCTCACAGCCCAGATCGAGCCTGGAGTCCACCTTGTGGCCCCAGCCCAGGAGGAGGAAAGGCCTTGAGGTGCATGCACTGACCCTCGCAGGTGGGCTATCTGATGCCGTGAGTGCTGGGGAAGGGCTGAGGCAGGGAGGGGAAGGACGAGGGGCAGGGACGGGAGAAGGCAGGTCTTGGCTGCTGCCATGCACAGTCTGCTCCTCTTGCCTGTACTTTTCTCTCTCTTTCAGCTTCTCGGAGAAGAGGCATTTTGTAGTCAGCCTGCTCAGCAAATGCCAGAACAAGGACGGGGATGCAGCTGAGCCTGCAGCGTCGGCATGAGGATGTGAGCAGTGATGGGAGGCAGACCTCTGACAAGCAGTTAAGGCTGAATCTTTACTCAGGAATGGGTGTCTGCGATGGTGCCCCCCCCCAGCCTGGTGCCCAGCAATGCATCCAGCCCAGATCCTTTTTGCAGGGGAGGCAGCTCAGGCTCAGGGGTGGGGAGGGAGCTGCAGCACATCTGAGTAGCCTGGGCA
Source organism: Aythya fuligula (assembly GCF_009819795.1). Lineage (NCBI taxonomy): Eukaryota > Metazoa > Chordata > Aves > Anseriformes > Anatidae > Aythya > Aythya fuligula. The sequence goes on from NC_045575.1 coordinate 4,970,519, forward strand.
GGCTCCTGCAGGACATGCTGGAGGGCACTCTAGCCCCATGGCCCAGACCCAGTGAGGGAGAGCTTTAGGGTTTCAGCTACTGATGACAAAGCAATATCTAATTAAAAGGGGAAAAAAAAAAAACCAACTGACAAACAATAGCAAAAACAACAACATAAAAACACTGCATTTTTGCATTTTCTGGCATCCATATGCTGCAGTGGAGTGTCTTAATGTTCTCTCAGCTTGCAGTTGCAGTACCTGTACAGCATTTTGGTAATAACATCTGGCTATGTCTTTTCCCATAAAATGGTAGAGACAGACCAAAGATCTCCTCTTTTCCCATGTATTTCTTTTTCAGATGGAGGTGCTCTGGGGCACTTTGTAACCCACAGGTGGATAAGAGGTGCACAAGAAGAGGCTGGGTGTAGTCTGTGAATTCATGCCAATGCAGAACTGGGACCAGTGCAGGACCAGGTCTCAGGGTAAGCACTTTTGTCTCAGAGGGGAGCACATTTTTCTGTCCTCCTGCGTGGAGAGGTTCATGGACTGAGCCTTGCTTGAAATCTGCGCTCTGCATCTCTGTCATCACTGTCTTATTTCTCATCGCCATTTTCAGGAGATGAGACAAGTGTGCCCTTCGTTTCACTGAGGCCACAGTTTCATGATTGTTAATAGTGGATCTGAGCACAGATGTGCACCTGGCACAGCAGACTTCAGACAGTTCAGCTCAGTGACAAGATCACATTTCAAAGGGACAATGCTGAATTAGCCTGAGCAGATAAAAGTGACTGGCTGCTGAAACTCAGCAGCCCCAGCAGCCCTGGCAGAGGAGCTCAGTTTCACTGATGCTTCTCCCCATGACTTTGATTGCCCCAGCAATGATGGCTACGGCTTGTTCACAAAAAGAGGGACAAGATTTAGGGAGAACAAAGTGCAAAACTCATATAATCCCGATCCAAGCCTGGGCACCCCAAAACCTGTTCCCAGAAACGCTGACTGATCAGATCTCTCTCAACCAGAGACTCGGAAGATGCAAACAATTTCTGTAATTGTCCTGAAATGATTTTCTGTCAGCGTAAAGACCAATGTGATCAAATCAGTTGCATTCTGAATATGGAGCCATTGTTCCATCTGCTCTTCTCTCTGTTTGACTCACAGGAGTATCAGCATCACATAATAGCCTGCTGTGCTAAACTCCATTCTTCACTGTCCTATAAACTACACTGATGTTCATGGGGCACAGGTAGGATGAGCCAACATTTGATTCAGGAAAAACATTCCTCTGGGACACATCCATGTCAGAAATTAAAGAGCTGCAGATGACTGGACAGAGGAGCAGTAAAGGTGCCAGAACTCTTTGCCCTGCACACAGCACCTTCTGTCAGAGCACTCTGGGTGGCTGCAAACCACTGAACTGGCCATTACAGTTCAGAGGGCAGATGAAAACTGACATTGCAGCACCTGGCCATGAGACTCTGTTTATATTCGGCAGTCAACAATATATGAGCAAACAGGAACCAGAATTTGAGACTCCCCATTTAGAGGACTCCTTTCATTACGAGAATCACTGGTCCTGTCCTGTTTCGGACTCCATGAGAGCTGCATTTTTGCTGAACGTTAACACCAGTTCAGCTGCCGTGGTGCACAGTTGGTTCTGTAACCACAGACGTAGTGATCACAGCTAGCACCCACAGCTGCAGAGCTCTCTTGTCTTAGCATGCACATCCAAGTACAGCTGGGTCTGCGCTCTGCAGGATCTTGCAGCTTTATGGTAGTTGGCTATGCAGACATGCTCACAAAGGCAGGTCCTTTGGACACAGGTGATGTTGCTGCTCTTAAACAGAAGCATCAGTGTATGCCCTGATAGAGCAAATGGTGTGATTGTTGTGTGCTGAATGAAAGGCATAGGATGAGTGATTTCAGAAACCCTGATGGGTCAGAGAGAGTATTAGCAACTACCCTAATCCATGATGTATTGCTTTCAAAACATTAAACAGGCTGTGGATAAACAAATCAAATCCAAAGCCTTTAGGCTGATCATTCTGATCTTGCACACAAGGAAAGCTGAGGATCTTCAGGTGGACGCATTGTGAAGGCTCATGGCATCCTAAGTGTGATGCACCATGTGCAGCAGGACCTGACCAGCATACCCCATAGAGCTCCCAGCCCAGATCACCCAGACAAATCTATTTGGACTGCTCAACAGTGTGTCTCTGGCAGCAGAAAGCATACTGTGCTGTGACTGCCACAGCACTGGGCAGCTGCAAATTGGAGGTAAAAGCACAAGCAAAGCTCCAGAGCAAGTGAATCAGCCAGAAGCAGGAGTCTCTCAGTATTTTATTGCTGTGCACTTCCATCAGCACAGGTGGTAGAAGCACAAGTGCAGACGCAACAATTATTGTTAATGTACAGGTTCCCTTTATCCTCCAGTGTTTTTACATGCAGTAAAAACATCAAAGAAAGTCTGTCAGAATTCCCCATGCTCCTTCCTGCAGACAAAGGTGACCTAGCAGGGAGGGTGGGTTAAATGGAGGGAGCTGGAAAGGCACAGGGCAAAGCCACGCAAGTCTCCCAAAGGATCTATGTCTCATCCAGGTGTGAGACACTGCAGAAATCTAGGTGTGAACTTTCATCACTTTATATGAGTACAGTTTTAACCCTCAGGCTGCACTTCCATCTGCTTTGGACGTGTTCTTCCTCTGCATCCATGAAGAGTTAGCCCTGTTTTCTTTTCCAGAGGAACGGAAAGCTTCAGTGGGAAAGGTTTCTTACGAGCAGGGGAGCAGCCTGCTAGAAGGGTTTGTCTGTGAATGGGGTACTTCTGGGTTTGCTGCTCCTCCTGCAAGCCCTTCTGCAAATGCCTGTTATTTTTAATAGATAAAAGTTTAAAGCAAACATTGCCCAGTAATAGAATTAGCCTTGACAAATCTCTGCCTGCAACACACCATTACAGTATTTAGGGATTAATAGAAAAGTGCAAGCAGAACATGGTGTCAGTTAGCAAAAGCAAACACATCTTTTAAAGAGGCAGACAAAGACCTGCGTTTCCTAATTAGCCAACCCAATCCAAGACAAAGTGAGCAGTGTTTTCATCAGGGCACCTGGGTCTTCAAAGCTGCTGAACACAACAGTATCATTAAGAAGGCATGTGCTGAAACACAGGACATTTTCCCACCACACAGCCCAGTAATGGGATCTGCTCCTTTTGCCTTTTCTCAGCTGCTGGTTCAAACCTCAAAATCACCTGCTCAGCACCTTCTCAGATGCTAATCCCTCAGGCCTAATTGGTGCCTAATTGGTTGCATGCTGGTCCTGCCTCACCCTGGGGAACAGGCAGAGGGTATAAACCAAATAGGGGCTGGAGACAGAAAAATAAGAAATAATCTGATCAAATTTTATTGGAAGGGACTTCAGGATGTTTCTGGTCCAAATCCCTGCAAAGAGCGTATCTAGAGCAGGTTAGTCAAGCTTCATCCAGCAAAGTTTCAGGTATCTCTGGAGATGGAGACTGTACAACCTCTCTGTGTCTCTGAGCATTTGCCCACCCTCACTGTGGGAAATTTCTGTCCTGTATTTGGCTGGAATTTCACACACAGCTTGTGCTCAGTTCTTTGCCCCATCCCTGTGTGCCTCTGTCTCTACACCTTCAAATCAGAGGAGTGAAGACACCAATAAAATCTCTTCACCTTCTCATCTCCAGGCTGATAGGAGTCCCTCTGCATCTCCCATCCTGCAGCTCCTGACCACCTCGATACCTCCTCTGGACTCAATCCAGCATCTCCACACGTTCCTTGCACTGGGGAGCCTCAAACTGGACCTAGCACTGCAGGTGGGATATCAAGGAAGGGCAGGAAGAGCCGGGGCAACCAGAGAGTATAATCCCTGCGTACATACGTGCACAGGCACATGCACGCTCACCCACAGATGTTGATTCTGGGGGAGTAAACCATGGTATGAGCAAAGGAGAATGTGCATGTGGGAGATAAGAGGATCTGGGGCTGAAGGATCCCAGGACACGTCCTGGATGGAGCTGAGACGTGTGATGGATGTATTGGAGCAAGAATGGGAAGTGCGTGGATGGGCTGGGAGCTGGGCAGGGTGAAGGGGAGGTTGGGGGGTGGAAGGCTGTGAGATGTGGGAACACATGGAGAAAAGCTCATCAAATACATTTTCTAAATCCGAAAGAAGACAAATGTGATTTTCTCTTGGTTATTGTATAAATTTACAAGCACACTGACACAGGGCAGAGCAAACAGCAGCAGTGTCAACCTCTAATAGAGATGAATGACAAACATATTTAATGAATTAAAAGATGATGAAGTATTACTGACAAAGCAAACACCCACACATTGTGCACGCTGTCACTGATCTATGTGACACAGCCCTCGAACAAAGACTGTTGTGGATCAACCTCAGCACAGCGAGCACACAGCAGTGGGCAGCCCCAGGGGTCTGCGAGATGCAGGACAGCAGCCTGGGCAGAGGGGTGGTCTGGGGGCTTTGTGGACACCACTGGTGATGGGAGCTGATGTAACATGGGATTGCTCAATGCAGACAATCCATTAGGCTTGTTCAGCTCAGACACTGAGATTTTTAAGGTGGGATATGCAAACTTTTGGTTGTCTGCATGACAAAGGGTCAAAGCTGAGCCAAGCTAGAAGTTCAGAGCAGGCAGGAATAGATTTTCTGATCCTGAGCATCCGTGGGACTGGGTGTTCAGCTGGGAGCTCAGTGTTGAGCTGTGGTGCATCGCTGGGCAATGCAGATCTCTGCAGAGAACGTGGGGAGTAAAAGCAAAAACCTTGGCTGTGATGTCAGGACAGGCCCCATACCCATTTGCCCATGCCCCCATGAAGGTGATTTCAGTCCTAGTGCCACCAGACAGTCGCTGTAGCATTGGCAAGACGTGACACAGCTTGGCATATGCTCCTCATCCCATTGATGTGGCTGTGACTCCTTCTGCATCAACTCTTTGGAGACAGATCGTTTCACGGCACCTGTGATTTATTAAGCTGCCTATTTGAACACCGTGTTGCACAGATTTCCTGTGGCTGCCTGCACATCTGCTCAGGGAGAGCGCTCAATAAAGGCTGCCTATAAATACAAAGGCCAGAGGGGAACATGCCCTGACAATGAAACTAAACAAAAAGGGGGAAGCTCTGGGCAGAGGAGACAAACAGACAGAAGCAGTGCTTCAAAACAGCACTCAAAGAGCAGTCATTGTAGGTGTGCTGCCGAGCTGGCTCGGCACTGCACGTGGAGCCCTGCAGGGGTCAGGTTCTGTTCAGCGTTTTTATTAATGGCACGGATGATGGACTAGGAAATGCACTTACAAATTTGTGGGTGAACTTTTGCTGTAAGGAGCAAACACTTTGAAGAGCAGGGCTGGAGTTCAAAACTAACCTCAATAAATAAGAGAAATGTTGCAAACTGAGTAAGAGAAAATTCAATGAAAAAGAATGTGAAGCAGTGAGCTCAGGAAAGAGAACTCAAATGAGAAAAAACAAATGGAGAATACCTGAGGAGACAATGATAAAGGGCACAAGGGGCCATGGCATTACTGCCAGGCTGTGATGTACTCTTCAGGCTTCCCATGGAAAAATCTTTTCCCCCTGCAAGAATTAAATGTCAGGCCCCACTGTTGCTCCATAGGCTCACCAAGTAGAGGCTCAGTGGCCCTGCTTGTCCCCAGTGACACCCTGAAGGACACTGAATGCCTTTTGGGGTGGCCGGGCTGCCACAGACACCAGCCGTGGGGCTGCAGGGATGGCTGCACACTGCTCTCCCAGTGCTCATCAGCCAGCAGCAACCGATGAAATGGATCTTGATGCAATCTGATCACAGGATGAAGGTGTCGTGCACATAACCAACATTTAAATGCAGTCCAAAATGAATCAGGAGAGTATTTCCAGCAGGGAAGCAGCAGCCTCTCTCTCTCCATCTGCTTCTTGTTGTGCCCTTGCTGCTCACTCGTGGTCATGAGGAAAGGCTCAAATTGAAGAGGGCATTCCTTGAATGATGAGCAATGGAGAAAAAACATGTTATATGGTGAAAAACACAAAGAGTTTGAGGTGGGAAAGTGTTCTTTTTTTTTTTTTTTTTTTTTTTTTTTTTTTTTTTTTTTTTTTTTTTTCCTAATCTAGCCCTCCTAGCAGGGATATTGCTCTCTATAAATTCACTGGCAGAAACTCCAAGGAGGAAGAGAGCCATTTAAGCTAAAAGCAATATTATCACAAGGATATGTGTCTATAAACTGACCAGACATAAATTTAGGCTGGAAATTGGAAGAATGCTCCTAACAGCTGGAGTAATGAGGCTCTGGCACAGCCTCACAGATAGCAATGAGTAGAAAGAAGAAAAATAAAAAAGCAAGAAAAAAAAAAAAAAGGCAGCAAGTTTTAAGATGGAACTTGCTCATGAAGGGGGCATATGTGTCTTCTCTTGGTGCTCTGCTACTCTCTTTACCCCATGCAGGACAGGCAGATGTTTATTTTCTTTGTTCTAGATTTGTCTCCGATTTCATATGCAGAGAAGGGCTGTGAAGCTGGCAAAGGATCTGGGACACAAGTCTTATGAAGAGCGGCTGAGGGAGCTGGGGGTGTTTAGTCTGGAGAAAAGGAGGCTCAGGGGAGACCTTATTGCACTTTACAATTATCTTAAAGAAGACTGTAGCGAGGCGGGGATCAGGCTCTTCTTCCAAGCACCAAGTGATAAGACAAGGGGAATTAGCCTCACATTATGCCAGGGGGAGATTTGGGTTGGATATTAGGAGAAATTTCTTTACTGACAGGGTTGTGCAGCGTTGGAACAGGCTGCCCAGGGAAGTGGTGGCGTCGTCGTCTGTGGAGGTCTTTAAGAAACATATAGATGTAGAATTTCGTAGCATGATGTATTGGTGGAAATGTCCATACTCAATTAAGGGATAGACTAGATGATCTCAGAGGGCTTTTCCAACCTGAATCATTCTATGATTCTATTCTGTGATCTCCCGTTATTTATTTTCCAGGCTTTTTCCTGTCATCTTTGTAAGTGTATTCACATTCATGAAAACCCGTGTGTATGATGGCAGTCCTGACGCCAGCTCAGATACTGTCCACCTGAATTTTTTGACTGTACACAAAGGCCCAGCTTTCCACCAGGCCTACGGCATTTCTCCAGTTTAAAGAAATATGGAAATCAGCACGTGAGCCACTTTACACATCCAGTTTCACTTGGTGGCTCAGATTATCAGGGAGGAAGCTGCTTTTGCAAGACATTTGTTGGCTTTTTCTGATTTGTTTTTTTTTTCTGCTGGCTCATGCTCTTAGTAAGCATCTTTTAAAAGTCTTTCCTGTGCTGAGACAGGAAAGCATGTGGTCAGGTCTCGCCCCATCCTTACTGGATGCACAGTTGGGTGTCCAGCAGCCATGCCTTTCCCCAGAAGCAGATAAGTCTCTAAACTAATTTACTATAATATACATCTAGAAAGGCAGCTGATAAGAAAAAATACATCTGTGAGGACTGATTCACCATGGCAGTTGCAGAACAAAGTTGGCAGCTGCCAAGATATCAAGCTCTACAAGGAGTTCTAGGCGTGACTAAGGAGAAAAGGATGTAGATAAACAGTAATGCACTTTACAGACGTCACTGTGGGCAAAAATTCCCACAAAACCCATGAGGTGTCTGTGTGGAGAGCAGTCCCCTCACCACGGGACAGCAAGCAAGCTGCTCTGGAAGGTCAGTGGGACAGCTCTGACGGTGGGAACCTCCCGAGCCAAGGAGTAGGACAAGGGAGGAAACTGCTAAGGAGACAAAGTCCTCACAGGAGAGCTGAGCAGGGAGCTCTTGGGTGTCTCTGAGCTCCCCCTGGCTCCAGGGGCTGAGGCATTTGCCCAGCCAGAGGAGTGTGAGCCATCTACACCCAGGGTAGAGCCATAACCACCAGCTCTGCATCGCTGCCAGTGCAGGTGCACCCGTTGTAGGCATAGCAACAGCTACATTAGTGGTTTAATGCAGATGTATTAACACGGCCAGGCATTGCCCCCATTTTTAAGTTGTGCACTAGTATCAATTACCCACCCATCTTGTAGTCAGACCTTCCAAGAACGTCTCCATCAATTGAGTTTTATAGTGCACAACCAGTTTTCATTTTTCTATTTGCTTCTTCTGTCACAGAGGAGTGGGGCTAAATTATGAAGCAAACTGCTCTTGAGTGGTGTTACTAATGTTCATAAGTGACTTTAATAGACAATAGTAGTTATGCTTTGAAAGAGCAGGTTTAGTGTCACTTAAATGGATACAAGTTCTGTACCTGTCTGCTACTGCTTTCCTACTTTATTTCTCATACATAAAAAAGCAAAAGCAGTATTCTCCACTTGTATTTTTTTTTTTTCCTGTAAAATAAATAAATAAATAAGAAGGGCTGAGTATTGAAGAGAGAGAATAGAGAGAATGAGAGCACAGTGTTTTATGTCCTCTGCAAAAAGCAGAATCCACTACAAGCAGAAAATGGCTGTAGGCTCAGCAGGCAGACAAAGAGATGGAAATGTAGACACTGGAAAAAGGGAAGGCACTGCAGTCTCAGATGATGTGATGATACGGAAAATGCTGGTTAAAAATTCTGCCTCAAATGTGTTTTGAAAGAAACTTGGGGTTTTGTCTAAACCAATTTTTTGTGTGTGTAAAATGTGCATATGCTCCATGGAAACAGTATGTTCTTGCTGAGCTCCCCACAGCTGAAATATTGCTGTGATATTGCCTCCAGAGCTGTAGCAGCTTCTTCATGTCCCCATGCTCTGCTGTGGTCGCAGCTCCTCCTGCCACCTGGTGACCAAGTCAGTGCTGCGAGGGACTGCAGCTCCTCACCAGTGCCAAAATCTCCACAACCATAAGACCAACAGCCTGAGGCATACTCCAGTGATAGCATCTCAGATGAGAAATACACTGGACAAAAAAAGATTTAGATTTACATCAAAAATTCAAAATTTGCTATTGAATTTTGCTGGGGATCCTTTTTCTTTTTTTCATAATTTTCTACTGAAAGAGGCTTATTTTCTAGCTGTTCAGATAATAAACTTGGTGTCTCCCACACCAGACCTTGTCAGCACTGTTTGACCACACACAAAGTATTGATTTTGAGTCTGGCAAGGCCTCGTACAATGCAGACTGTACACAATGAATTCCCAGATAGATCTTGGCAGCTCATGGGAATGACAGACATCTAACATACTTCCAGAGCAAGTTCAGCTTTAGAGGTCAGCATTCAGCCTCGCAGATATCTGACAGGCATACTCAGCTAAACTGGTGAAATGATAACTCATATTTCAAGACACTTGAAACAGCCATCACCAGTACACATTCACCTCCCCCACTACTCTGCCTGAAAGATGGTTTCTTAATGTATTTTTCTATAATAAACTTCACTTCTTCGCATTTTATTTCCCACTTGAGATCTAAATCATCTTTGCCATAAATGTAAAACAACTAAGCCAATTGTTTGGTAGTGCAGGTTTACAATATATCATTACAATAATAATTTAGAGAGCTGGGAAGTTTTCTTTGCTATAAATTTGCTCCGCTCATTACTGATACTAGTGTGCAAAACAAGCAGATTCCCACTGGAAAATGGGAGCAGTTGAAATCCGCCTGAGAGCCATGGGTTTATTTTTAGTGTTCTGCTACACTCAGAAAAAAAAAAAAAAAAAGGTTTTAACAGACACAGGATGGATGAACCACTATGCATTACATGGGAAAGGTCCCAGGTGGGTCTGAACTGGCCAGGACACTTGAAACAACACCTCGTCTGGCATGGAGTGAGGGAATCCATGTGTATCACGCCCCTCTGAAACCTTTGATTCCCAGACCTCACACAGCACCCAACGTGTGAATACCAGGAAGGAAAAAGAAAATGCAAAGTTCAGGTGAGAAAAAGAGTCACGCAGAAGCTTTGGTACACACAGCCATGGTGGGGAAGACAATGGAAGGTGGGACGAGTGGTCAGCAAAGAACAAGACCCACTTCTGAGCAGGAAGATAAGTCATTCTGGAAATAAAGGAGGGTGCCGCTGGGATGCTATGAGCCTAGTTGCAAAGGGGCACTCAAGGTCAACAGCTGAACTTCAGAAAACCAGAAAAAATAATGGAGACAGAGGAATATTTTAGACGTTAGACTTTTCTGGGTTTTTACAAAACCAGTAGGCAGAAACTCTGCTTGCTTCATTCACTTCCCTATTCATTATTAGCTCTCAAACTTTTGTTGTATTCTAGGGTGTTAATAAACAAATAGCTATTGTTAGTTTTAGTTATTAACTGAGCCAATATTTGCACAAAGCATTTAGAGTTTAAAATAAGAGAGCTGCAACCACGCTTTGAGTTCGAAAGGGGCTTCATGACTTGGTGAGGGGGAGGCATGGCTCCAAGTCTGTCAGTCTCAGGCCTACCTGGGATGGTGCTGTAGCCCTCCCTAGGACCACGCTTCCCTTGTAGGAAAAGGAGAAATATGAGTGAGCAAAGTCCAAGCTTAGACAAAGCAAAATTAAAGGGAGCCGTGCATGGAAGAAGAGCTGAGCATGGAGAAGCTGGCAGCAGCTCAGGCAACATACCACTCTTGAAAGGACCAGTACAAGCCAGTGCACCTAACTCTCCTATGATGAAGGGTGGAGAATTCAGAATAAATCCCAGTTTATACTGGGCCAGGAGCATGTATGACATTTCCACTTTGATTCCTTCCCAGCAGTCCTGAAACTGTTCTTGTCATCATCTGTCCGTAGCTGAGAGGAAAGACTGCATGCTGCTGCAGTCCCTTCGCCTTCCCCAGCCTTCCCACTGCCACCGTCAGAGCACAAAAGGAGCTTTTGTCTCCCCATCACTCACCTGCCAACCCAAATGTGCCTGCGAAATGCAATCATCGCTGACTGAGGAGCAGTGAGTGCTCCTTTGCTGAGGCAGCTGGAGGAGGATGCGCCACTCACAGTTGCTTAAGGGCATCCCACAGACAGGATGCTTTGCTCAAGAAGTGTGCAGTGTATACAAGTGCTGGAGAAGGGATGTGAGATTCACAGATGACAGCTCCAGCTCCTTTGATCAGTTGTTCTTAATTACGTGGTGCCTGTGCATTGCTCTTGTGCCACATTAGACAAGGGTATGAGCTACAGAGATAGAGGAAACAGGCGACCCCACTTTTAGAAACCCAGCTTGGCTCCATGTGAAGGCTTCAGGAGGGGGCCAGGGCTGGCTGAACTCAGGAGGAAATGCATGAATTGTTCCCAGCAGGTGGAAAGTGCTGCCTTAGCTCATTTAAGCCAATTTTCCTCTTTTCTTGATTCCTTTCCTTTCTCCAGATCACTCCTGGGATAGTCAGGACACAGAAGCATATGCTTGAGGAGAGCCTCATGTGACTTCAGAGATGGAGCTGGGCGTTGGTGTTGCTCCCAAACGAGACCAGGTGAAGGGGCTGGGATCCTGGCCTAACAGACTGCCTATAATAACCATTTCCCAGGAGAAAGACGAGCAGACAGCACCTTCCTACTGCCTTTTGCAGTTCCATTTTTTTCACAGGCTGAGTTACCAACCGGTCTCAGTCCAGTGTTCTGCAAGCACAGGCAGTCTTGCAACAAAAACTTAACCAAGAAGGGTCTCTAGAACTCCTCTTCAAATGCTAGCTCTCACCAAAGCCCACAAAACATCTCACTTCAATGCCCTGCAGATTACAAATGCAGTGTGAGAAAGTAAACGCATCCCTGTCAAACTTTCCAGCAGAGACCAAGCCATCACCAGCCTCCTGGATTCCTGAAATAGCAGGGAATTCAGTGAGATTAATTTCTCAGAAGTGATGTTAAGAAATGGACCATTTCATTAATTAAATTAAATTAAATTAAATTAATAAAATAACCTGACAATCCCAGCTCTTGACAGAGGAACTCTTTCCTAATCTCAGAGATGAAGATCACTGTAATCCTGCCTATCAAGTGGAAAGCTTTCCGACCACCGTCAACCAGAGGAGCACCCTGCTCTGAACCCACCCTTTGTGGACAGCACTTGCAGTAATTCAGAGGAAGGCTAAAACAGGGCAAGAAGTCAAGTGGCAAATTAAGGAGTAAACAAGGATTCCTAGACCATGCAAGTGACCAGCAGAAGACTGAAATCTGGGATTAATGTGATATAAATATAGCACAGGCAAATGCACTTGGCACGCAGTGATCAAATCTCCATCCAGTGTAATAGCAATAAATCACATGCCCAGGGCCTTTAGCTTCCAGCCCTGGAATAATTTCTACTCTATCAAACAGCTCCTTTTCATCTAGAGCTCCATCTTCATATAATTTATGTTCCCTCCTTCCTGCCTCCCCCTCCTCATCTCCATACAGACAAATGGATTTTGGAAAGCATTTGAGAATTTCACTCTTTGGATAGTTAGAAATCTTCTAATTTCCAGTTTCAGTGTACTCATGACTGGTTTATATCTATTTGATCTATTTCCATGTTATCCCTTAATAGCTTTTCCACATTTGATATTATCCCCCAGATGTATTTATAAAGAATCATCACCCAACTTCTCAAAGTCATTTTGCTATACTGACAAAACAAAGCTTTCAAAGTGTGTTTTTCTAAGAGAGGTACTCCACTCCCCCAAACAGCCTGATTCAACAGCCTTCTTCTTTCCTGATGCAATTTAAAACTAATTTTTTTTTACTAAACCCATACGCAACAGTTCAATCAAATTCTTACTGATATTTCATATAGTAGACTACTACTTCTTTAACTTTGCTGAAAGTACTTCTGTAGCATCCCCAAATTACAGCAACTGCTTTTAGAGCTCCATCCCTCCATCAATCCGTAGTTACACTAGTGCTAACCAACACGTGCTGATGCTGACCTTTTCCCTCTTTCATTATGTCTAATTGGTGAATCGTCAGTTCAGAGAAAAAGCTCCTCCTGTTATCCCAAAGGGCAGGACTTTGCCTTTTGAGCTATTAAGTCTAATCTCTTTTCTATTTTTCCAGTTGGTTAGATAATCCGATTCTTCATGTGTGATGATCTGCTCATTGTCTGGTCGAGCAACGCCTTCAGCTCTCAAGAATTACACACAGTCGTGAGCAGCTCCATGCCTCTCATTCTGCTGTGCTAATTGCTGATTATTGCTGCGGCTGGTTCCTGGGAGGCAGCACCCAGAGATGCTCCCTGCGTGGATCTCAGCGTGTCCCTCATACAGGCGCGTCCCCACCCGGTCCAACCATGCCCTGCCAGTGCTGCCAGATGCTCTTACGGTGCATGGGTGAGTGAGGAAACAGCCAGAAAGAGGGAAAATAACAGGATTTAGCAAACCATAATGTCTGCGTATAGCCCAGTGCCTGGGTGCTCCTGGCATTGTGAGGACCTTCCAAGCCCCAGGCCCTCTAAGGGCTGCTGACTTCGGCACCTGTGGCACAAGCACAGTTCGTGGTGCCAAACCAGATCCGTACTGTCCCATCTCCACTGAAGAGCCAACTCTGGTGCCAGGACAAAGACCATCCTTCCCACACTGCTCGGAGATGCTTCCAGGGGTAAGTGCTCACACTTCATTTTGGGAGTGGGCGACCAGACCCTTAGTGCCAGACAGCATGGGGCAGAAAGGGAAGGAAAGGTGCTGCCACTGTCTGCAGCAAGGAGAAGGAAGAAAAGGAAATAAATCAAGGAGAAATGTGTATCATGAGGAAAGGGACTGGTAATGGGGGGAGGGACAACACAACCCCACACTGGAGGAGGTGAGAAGAGGCTGTAACTGTGTGGTGGGCAGAGGATAAGAGGGTACCTTGCTGCCCCACTGTGAAGTAAATCTGAAGAAAAGATAAAGCACTTTCTGGCATGGAGAAGGACTTCACTCCTTGCACCTTTCAAATCATATTCTAATCCCCAAAAAGCTGTCCATTATTTTCGGAGCATTTCACCCTTTGCCCAGTGGCTGCGATGCTGGGCATTGGCACCCTGCTCTCCCAGTCTGAGGGCAACAGGTTGATGTGGGGACCAAAGAAACCAGCCTGTGGGTGGGTTGTTCCTGTGCAGAGGGGAACAGGAGACCAACATCACCCAGCCTCCTCCTCCTTAACCTTGCCTCTATCTGTATCCCAGCATGGCTGTAAATTTCCAGTGTTTGACCAGAAAAGGAGTAAAGCTGTGTCTGGTAGCTCCTAGCCAAGTCAAAGGCATTTTTGTGTAGAGTCATCAGCAAAAACAGAAGCTGGAGCTCCTTGTAAGAGAAAACACCATACTGATCCCATCTTCCAGGTCTTCAGCTGTGCAAGATCTTTTTGCATGTGGATGAAGTAGGTGAAGCTCTGCATAAAGAGCAGAGAAGCTGTGGGAGGGGAATGGCTGCAGCAGAGCCTTGGCGAGGCCAGCAGGAGAGCTTCTGCCTCTTGCCCAGGTCCTGCATGCGTTTGGCTCCTCTTAGGTGTGCTCTGCGCTTCGAGGGGCAGCGAGAGACCCCACGAGGACCGTGGCAGAGCTGAGGGACCTGACTTGCTGCACCACACCCCGCGTCTCAGAGCTGGGCTTTTGGTGTGGACAGCAGCAATGTCCACGACCACCTTGAGTGTGAGCCACTGGCCTCCTTCAGAGGAACCACGGCTCTGAGCAGATAACCACCCTCAGTTGTGCTTCCCCAGGCAGTCTCTGTCTGCAACCTTTGGGGTGCAAACTCCCTGTTTGCCTCTAGAGTAAAAGGCTGGCTGTGCTGCTGCTCAGCACCAGACCGCCTGGGGCTCTGCAGGGTGTTGTTTTTCTGATACCTTCCTTGTGAAGAGTGGGGAGGATGAGAACAAATTAGTAGCATGGATTTTTATTTTTATTTTTTTCATCACTAAGAAAATTTTCATCTGGAAATAAGGTTCCTGAGCTGAGTTTCAAGCTGCCAAATCACAGCCTCTCTCTTATTTTCATCAGATATGTCTTGAATATTTCAGAATGATCAATTCATGAGCAATATTACAGAGAAATTCCTAAGAGCACTTGACAGAAATTTGCTGAAGACCCTGTTCTTGCCTGCAAACCATCCGTACTGAAAGCCAAATAATTTGTGGAAGGCTGTTCAGCTTTTAACTCAGAAGAAAAACTGAACAAACCCAAAATATTTTGGTTTTCTCAGAAAGGAACATTTTGTTTTCTTTTTCCAAATTAGTTTTTGCATTATTTATTTTATTTCAGATTATCTGCAAAAAGCAAAAACCTAAAATTGGAATCAAACATTTTTATTTTACCAAAACAAAATAGTCTGGCTGATTTATTTTTCTTTTCCCTCCGGTGTGGAGACTTGAAAGTAAATTAATTTCCACCCCACTTTGTGGAATCATGTACACATGAATTAAATGAAGAAAATAAGTCTTCAGCTATCCCTGGCTTTTAAACAGAGGTGCTTGTGTTCCCTGGTGAAGTAAAAGGCATCCCCCCTCGCAGAAGAGTGGTGTCATGGGGGAAGGAGGAGGACAGATGATGTCCACAATGCAGCTTGCATGGACGGGACCCCAGCATCTTGCTGGTGTGAGGGTGAGACCAGCACAGCCTCATGGACCATGTCCATGAGGTGGGAGAAGGCAGAAGCCCTTATTTACAAAAATAGCGTGACAGATTTTTTTACAGCAGACTCAATCTTTGCCAAACATGACTCAATTACTCACGCTGGGTTTATATTACCTTGCAGGATTTTTACTCCATTTCCCAGGAAATCATTACTCTTCCTCACTCCCTGCGCTCCCAGCACAGATCTGAAGGCAGGTGGGGAACAGTTGTACCCAGGTCCTTAGGCTCCTGCCCTCACAGTCCCTGTAAGGCCCACGCACGACACAGGGCACTGATTTTTTTGCCCTTTCTGTGCAAGCACAGCACGTGGGACACCCATTCTGGCAGGACAAGCTGTAGACATTACCCTGGGGAACTTCTTTTTCAGTCCTGGTGGGATTCGCAAGACTTTGAGCAAGTTCTCTGTCAACCACCCTGATTTAAGGGTACTGAGGCAGGAGTAGCCATTCTCCTCCAAAATCCACCAGAAGACAGAAGGAAGAGGGCCTGGTGTGCTCTTGGGGTCATGACTGGGAGGAAAGGAAAGGACAGGGCCCTGTCTGGACAGGTGTCACCTGTGCCAGTGACACCAATCATCAGTGACAGATTGGTGTGCGAGCACCATGCCTCCTGGGTCAGTTTGAAAGGATGAGAGGGACCAAATCAGTCCTGGGCATTGCTGGAGTCACCGAAATAGAAAAATGGATGGCCCAGCCACACAAAAACAGGCCAAGGAGAAGCACTGGGGGTGAGTCTTTAATTGTGTCCTTGTAGGATGATGGTGGAGTAGACACGGTACAAATCTGCGGTCACAACATGAGAGCAGCTATGGGACTGCTACTAAAGGCGGTGTCCAAACCATCCAGAAGGGCAGTATTGGTGGCCAAAACCCAACCAAAACCTTTCTGGAAAGACAAAGGGAAAGCCACGTCTCTGCCTCCTGCCTTCCTGTCCAGGTCCCGTACAGCTCATACAAGCCCGTACAGCTCAGGGACTTTGCTGTGCTGCTCTGAATGCAGAACTCCTTCAGTCACTGGGTTTGATGCCACATTGCAGCGACCAGCCCTGAACATAGCAGGTGCAGAGTCACAACCCCTGCCTAAAAACTGCAAAAATAAGCAGGGAGAATGACCAAAAAATTCTCTATAACTTAATAACCTTGCTAGCTCAGCTCCTCTAGCCTGAAAGAGCAATGGCAGAAGCTGTTTTTGTTTCCTTGCTGCTCACCTGAACTTGCTGCCCACCATCAGCCTGGACTATCATGTGGAAAAACCAGACACTAATTACTATCAACCCATTTACAAATTGTTCTTCTCCTGCCACATCTGTTCGGTGAAATCCCTGGGTACCCAGCAACAATCTTGCCATTATTTAGGGGCTGTCCCAGATGCTTTATTGCCTGTCCCCATGGAAATGTGTACAGACAAAACATTAGCTGTTTAAGTGTAAAATAAATTTCCACCCCGCACAGCTAGCTTGCTCACATGAATTGCTTCATGGGCAACAAAAAAAAAAAAAATCTGCTGGAGACATCTGCAAGGGAAAATAACAACCACAGCCATGGCTTCATAGGAGGGAGGCAGAAAAGCTCCACGAAATGGTCCAGTCCTTCCCTAACGGCCTGGGGAGGCCAATCCTGCTGACGTTTGGGCTGCAGCGTTGCAGGTGATGGAATAACCTGCCCTTCTCTCCAAAATGAGTCCCACAGCCTGCGGCGCCGTACTGCTGGGAAGTCCACCCCGGTGTTTGTTTTCCTCCTCCTTCTTAGAGAAATGGCAAACAAACAGACCTCCAGCCACAGCTATACATCATGGGAAAATGGTTCTGCTCATTACCTTGCTCTTGGTAAAAGAGTGTGTTTTATTTTCTGTCCATGTCCTGTGTATCAGCACAAAGAAAACCCTTTCTTCTGCCGATGGATTCCCCCTTCCTCAGCCCAGCTCAGTCTGTGTGCTCAACAAGCCAGATGCATCCGTGTCTTTCTCTCACTTCTCCCCATTTCAGTGCTGTGGGTGCTGCTGGTCTGGAAATCCTCACCACTTTGCCCAAGTCTCCTGCCAAGGCAGTTGAGAGCCGGGCTTCCCAGCATGAGCCCTGCTGTCTCCGGGCTATTTATGCTGTGCTGGGACTGATCTGAGCACTGCCTGTTGCCATCTGCCACCTCTACCCTGCCACGCAGTCTCACCTTTAGATTTAAAGATGATCAAACTGTTTTCTTGTGGTGCTTATTCTGCAAACACACCCATTTGCATTATACAAGCTGAATGCCATTGCATTTTCTCCCTTTGTTTCTGCACTTCCCTGTTCCAGCCTATTTATTTTTTATGGGATTTTCACCTCTTTCCAACTTCTAATTTA
The DNA here is from genome assembly GCF_009819795.1 of Aythya fuligula. NCBI lineage: Eukaryota > Metazoa > Chordata > Aves > Anseriformes > Anatidae > Aythya > Aythya fuligula. Next base: position 4,988,368 of record NC_045575.1, read on the forward strand.
AAATGAATTCATGCACCTGTCCTTCCAGCAGAGAACTATTGAGATATGTTAACTAAACCCTTAGTTAGATGAAAGAGTCATTTTTTTTGTATGGCTATAAACCATAGTCAAAGAAAAAAGTCAACGGGAAGCTTTAACACAGAGTCACCCAGGGTGCCCTTTTTTTCCCCTTATTCCTGTGGAGAAAAAATAGGAGATTTTGGACAGTGACTCATCAGATCAAATGTAGCCAATCACCTTAATTGAAATTAATTGCACCCAGTCTCCACGGCTTATATTGACTCTACAGGAAGCATCTAATGATGGGCTCAGAGGGCTGCATCGATATTTAACCAGGATGAAAACAGATTTTCCACACCCAGACCCCCCTAGGCTGGGCTGGGTGCTGCTACAAGGTCTGCAAATGAAGCTGGAGGCCAGGACACGAAATGCCTCACCCAGAGCAGCAGAGAAAAACAAAGAAACCTGAGCAATAAGGGACAAATGAGCGTCAGCCATTAGGAAAGAGCATTGTTCCACATCAGATGGGTCAGGGACTCTTGATAGTTATCAGTGGGCTGTTATCACCATTATTTTCACCTCTGCCCCTACAAAATTTCATGGGAACGTTCTGGGGAGTTTCTCCCTCAAAGAGAGAGAAGGAAATGTTCACCATGGCTTGGGGGAAGAGGTTTAGCAAAGCTCAGAGAGTTGCAAAGGTGTCCTTCTCCAATGCTTATGCATTTATTAGCTGAGGCAGCTACATCCTCTCAACACCCCTGCTTGTCACAGCCCTTCTTGTGCCTCCCCACTCAGGGCCGGGGCTTCTTTCTGCTGCAGAGCAGAGGTGGGGAACTCTGAGATGTGGGGCAGATCTGGAAGATGGGTTTCCTCTCCTCTCTGCTCCAGGGACTTCTTCTGCACAACCCTGCAAGCAAGAGCTCTTCCTCTGGCACAGCATCCCCAGCTGGGATGGGGGTACGAGCAGGGTTGTGTGGTCCAGGTAAGGCTCACAGAGGTGCCCCTAACTGCTGTAAGAACTGCTTTGCAGACAAGCAACATGTAAAGTGAGTCAACCTAGACAAATCAGCTGTGTTTTTCTTTGTTTTGTGAAGTGCTTCTAGTGTCAGAGCAATCTTCTGGCTATTCCTCATGCTTTCCCCTATCCTCATCTCATCTAGGTTCTCTCCAGGAACAAGTCCATATGAAGTTGTGCTCCTGCAAGTTCCTGTTCTGGCTTCAGACATCCTGCTACAAACCTCAGGATTGTTCTTCTGAACCTTCCAACTCAGTGCTTGGTGTTTTTTGATTTACTTTTTTCACCTTAGCAAATCCGTTCAGCATCACGGCTCTTTGTGAGGATGAAATTCATTATCATCCCTCCATCCCTTGCTAGATTTCTTCTCAAGGTTGGCTCTTACTCTTTAGAAATATCAGTTGGCAACCTGGACGATAGTCAAGGACTATAAAATAACTCAGTTTTCCTACAGACAGTCCCAGCTATGTCACTTAACGAGGTAGCTGACCCATTGTTTAAAATAACTAGTTTCCCCATGTATTTCCTGAGATGGAGAAGGCATGCTTAGTCTTTGTTGCTGTCTGCTGGGTCTTCCAGTGAGTGGCATTCACGGTTTCTTCTGTCCAGGTCCTGGAGAGAAGACATTTTCCCAAGTTACTATGGAGATGGCTGCGATGCAGGCAGCAAGCACAAGGGAAGGAACAGTATTTGGAGCAGATGGGTGCATACGAGGTAAGATCCTGCTTGCTCTCTCTAGCTGGGAGAACAAAGGAAAGTATAAAGATAGACAAGATTGGAACAGAACGAGAGAAATTATTTGTACAAACACTGTTGTCATAGGTGTGAGTGTGATGGTGTCAGTGAGGCTAAGGTGCAAAGAGAGGTGGTGGCTTCCAACAGACTGAGAGTGCAGATGGCGAAGAAAAAAAAAATGAGCCATTTGGGTCCCGCAATGAACAAAGGGTTTTGTGCTTGAAAACATCTCCGGGATTTTTTCCAGGTATATTGGATGGTCTAATTAAAGTGATTGATTCATTCCAGAAATATGTCATAATTTCTCTGGCCTTTCTTTGGTAAAATTCTTCCTGAGGTAAGAACAAATGTCACTCATCTCCCAACTGAGGCTAATGAATGTGACGAGTAAGTGATCTGTGTGCCTGATGGGGTCTTGTTGCACAGAGAAATTTTACCCCAGTTCTGCAACATTTGGTCTCCTCCATTACCGCTGCTGAAGCCCTTTTGCCTAGAAGCAGGTGCTTGGAATAAGGGTATATACATGGCCAGGTGGCAGCAATGTAGCAGGATGCATCCTTGGCCAGTTTTGGTTTACCTAACATGTAAAACACTGTAGGAATTTATGGGTATTTGCCCCCAAAACAATCTACAATACTAGTGTCTGTCCATTTCACTGCCCTGGGTGTTTTTGTAGCTAATGCCAGGGTGACAGAGCAGTGCTGCTGTTCCTGCTGCCCAGAAGAGAAACACCCCAATGGTGGGGAGATGCAGAGCTCCATGTGGCTGTGCCTGGGAGTGGGGACCAGGACCAGGAGTGATGTCTCATTGCTTGTGAGGACTGTGTGTTTCACAATGGGACCCAAAGCACCTGTGCAGCAATCAGAGGCATCCAAATGAGCCATGGGGAGCACAGTGCACCTGAGAGTACTGCAGTACAGCACCCCAGGGTTATCACCAGGGGACAGCCATCCTTTGGGAATCGCCCAACTGAATCTTCTCTTTGCAGAACAGTGTGAACTTTTCCCTTTTCCTTAAAGGATCTTTTTACTTTTCCTACATGAGGCAGGTGTGCATGAGAAGGAAATGCAGGGTTTTTTCTTTGTTCTGTTGTCTTTTGTGTGTGTGTGTGCATGAAAACAATCTGCAAAGCTGCCCTTCAAAAAGTCACAGAGGCTCTCTAGAAATGCTGACTGTGATAGCATAGGCGGGCATCGCTAGCAGGGACAGGGTGAAATGTCCATGTTAAAAGACAAGTAAGCTATAAGTACCTGTCCAGGGAGCTGTAATGCTATTGCCCCTCATGCTCTGTCACCACATGCCCCTCTCTTATTTCAACCTGCACAAACAGTCACTGGGGAGCTGGGACTATGTCTGACAATAGATTTATGCAATGGCCAGTGCAATGAGACCATGACCATGTTAACCCTGCCAAAGAGAGACCAATTAATGTGACAGCTGACCCTGAAATTTGGGTTTTTGCTCCACATTATGCAGCTGCTCTGAAGCATCATCACAAGCCTGTCATTATTCTATGCCTTGGTTTTCTGTAAAATTGAGTGTTTTACCCTCTTTTGAGTGAATATTTTAAGACCTAATGATGCACCGTGCTGCTTATTATTATCACCAGTGTAACACATTAAACCAGTGTCATAATCTGGTGTGCTTAACAATGAGATAATCGCTAGAGTTGTTAGAAGGCAGGAAAGTTGGAAATTACTTGTTCCTGAAAAGGTAACGTGTGAAGTACTGATGCTGCCTTCTCATCTGTATTCATCACAGCACGTAGTAACTGCTAAGGCCTTCCCAGTACAGAAGAGCAAAGCCCCAAAGGTTTGGGGACTCCATCCCTAAATGCCATACAAAGTCAGGAATCAACAAGATCATTATGTTTAATACCAAATATTTAATAACGAAGGTAGCAGTGAGATTGTGTTTCATTCCGATACGTATAATCAGTTTTATTTGAAACAGCAAGTTGCCAGCCTGGTGCCAAACCCCTGTGAAAAGGAACTCAAGAAACCAATGTCTTTGGGTACCTTCAGGATACATATAGAAAACTATTTTTTTGAAAGGTGTGAGTCAGACTGAGTTTGCAAGACATGTCAGACAAAGCTGGAGGAATTTGTTCAGAAAGGTCCAGTTTTTCCAGAGTTAAACTGGCGACTTGCCACCTCATGGCTCTCCTTATGATGGAGCTGCCACTCGCAGCTTTTGGAGGACATGGTGAGTAAATGGCAAATCATGATGGAAAATGCTGCCACACCTGCCGTCGGGACTTTATGCAGGACCAGTGTTTATGTGTGGTGGGCTGTTGTGCTCAAAGCAAAGGCCAGGGTGAAATAATGTAAATCCTAAAAGTAGTGTAAATCCTAAAAGGGTCTGCCCTTAACAGTAGACCTGGAAATAGCCTGCTGAATGCTTTGGCACAAACTCATAAATGGAGGGCAGAGAGATGTTGATGTTGTTTCAAGCCAAGTGTTGATCACATTGAGTGATATTGCTTTCCTAGGGCACAGAGCATCATTTGGAATCAGTCCTCATCAGGGGCTTTGGACCAAGCTCTCATGAACCTAATGATGTACACAGGTTTATCTACCAGTATAAAGAAAGATCTCATTAAAATGAGAATGGGACAGCCCAAAGCTGCTAAGTTAATGAGCAAAATGAAAGGGCTTGTAGGGAAGGATGAAAGAGATGTTATTAGATGCTGGAGGGAGAGGAGCTGAGCCTGAATGATGACACCAAAGACTACTTTGTGCCTTTCAGCCTGACTCATCCCAGTGACCAGGAGACACCTTCCTCTGGGAAAAAGCAGAGGGTTCTCAATGGTTTTAAAAATAAAAACAGATAAAATCACATAGAACTTAACAGATTTTACTCAGTTATTCTGTATGACATTGACAGCCATACACGTTCTGCCACTCTATCACTGCTCTATAAAATAATATTAAAATGAAGACCCTATAAAGTGAGATAAAGGTGAGACACAAATCACATTGTGAAATGTGGAATTCTGAGACAATTTTAGACTTCTGAAACTCAGGCGTGTTCCCAAAAATTATTTTCTTTGGGTAAGGAAGGAGGAGAGAAATGAAAATTGTTACTTGACTGCCACCCACAGAAAGCTAGCAGTTTTTTTTTAGTGAAGAGCATTGACAAGCTGATCACAGGGTCACTACAAGATGGAAGAAATCACAAATAACATCCTCTGCTGTGATCTGTGCTCATTCTCTGCTTTGTATGTCCCTTTTGCTCCTCACACAGCTTCAACTCTCTGCACAGTTTAGTCAGTGGAAACACACATTCAAAAATAGTATCAAGAAAATTGAGACACCACACCTCTGTTTATCTGAACTTTCTCATTTTCAGAACAAATCATAATAGCAACAGCTTTATTAATTACCATCTGCAAAGTGTGAGACAGAAAAAGATGATGCTCTGCCCAAACAGCGGTGCATCCTGAGTCGCAGTGCATCCGGAATCTGGACCCAAAGCAGAAGGCAGGATGCTGCTGCAGAAGCAGGCAGCCTGCCTGCAGAAATGTGTCCCTGGGCTTGCAATGCCACTTTCAGCCATGGAGTGGGGCACAGCTTTGGACAAGCAACATCTCCCCATGGTTCTTCCCATCTTTCTGAACTGGTATTCCAGTGGGACTGATGTTGACAAACAGAGATGTTCTGAAACTAGCCCAATTGGCACGTGAGAGCTGTGCATAGACCTTGTAAATAGGGGACATAAAATGCAGGCAGGTGGGAGAGAGCCAGAGAATCTCTGCCAGCTTTGGTAATCTGTGTGGGCACTGGCCCAAAAATGTCACTTCCAACACTTTCCCAGGGACCGTACTGGGCTGAAAGTCAAATGCCTAAAGAAACCCCTAAGAATTGATCTTTACACATTCAACAGTCAGGGTACCTTGGGTTCTTTTAATTAAGGCAGCCCTGCAAGGCAGTAACATGCAAGGCTGAGGCCTGGATGGCCAAAAAGCACCAGCTGATGGGAAGCAGTACCTGGATGGCATCTTGGTTGCTGCCATTTGGGTCAATGAAAATGGGCATTTTGGCAATAAAAGTTCAGTTACGACAATCTCAATTTGCACTTTTTACTGGAAAAATGTCCGTTCCAGTGCACCAATCCTCAGCCTCATGAGGTTTTGCCTGATCAGCCTTGTGCTTTCCCACTGATGCTCTTGATAATCTCATCCCTCTGCCTCCTGCTTTTCATGAAGTTTGGCATTATGGACTGGGAATTTCTTCCTTGGGGAGTCAAGTAAAGAAGAACAAAGACTGGCAATGGCTTTCCAGGAGAGGAGGGGAGAGATGTAACTGGTGAGAAGACAGGAGTGCCAGGTATAAAGCTACATGTAGGGCAGGGCTGTCTGCATGTTTTCAGGCCATGTTTGCAAACCCCTCTGGCTCAGCCTCTGATGTGCTATTTGCAAATATTTATGTCAACCGGTTTTGTTTGCTGAGGTATTTCGGGAGTGGCTGTTTGCTTTTATTCATTCATGAATTGTGGTGAGTGTGTGTGCGCGCGTGTGCATGCGTGCCTCACCAAATATTTGCTTTTCATTATTCGTTATTTGCAGTTCATATGTTGCTGTTGGTAATTTGCTGTCCTCTGTTCTCATTTAAAAGCTCCACTCTCTGTCCTCAGGAATTGAAGACAATTCTGGGTGCCAGGTGTTGCACTCTATATCAAGCAGCTGCAAACAAGGGAATTTATTAAAGAGAGCTCAGAAATGGCCATGAAATGATAAACACTGTGAAGAAAAGAGGGAGGAGGGAACATAACATAAGACAGTGGCCTTAAAGTATGCCTGATAAGTTTTCATGAAAAAAAAAAACAATAACCTTAGGGGAAAAGCACTTAAAGAGGCTTGGTAATACCACAAGTGAATTGTATTAGGTGTTTTGGAGCAGACCTTCCCAATGCAGATAAGTTGCTCAGAGAAATTGGAAACTGGGTCAACTTGAGGAGAAAAAAATAATAAATAAATAAATAAATAAATAAAAGTGAAACAATAACAGGAAGATTTGCAGGTGTGAAAAGAAAGGGCAGGGCAGGAAAGAAGAAACAATCAGCTGGGGACATCAAGAGCAGGAGATGCTGCTCTGTACGCACATAAACTGTGAGAGGCAGTTCAGGGAAAAACCTGGCCTGGTGCTCAGCAGGCAGGAAAAGCTCCCAGTAGAGGACACAAAGCAAAGCTCTTAATGCCTTTCCTCTGTCTTTGCAGAAAGCCAGACTGCTCCAGCAGCTAACAAGAGTGGCAAAGCCGTGGGAATGGGGCTGAAATGGAAAAAGAAGTAAGCACTGAAGAATTATGAAAGTTTTCCTACTCTTAGATTGTCTGAACCCAACAAAATTCAGCCCAGAGTGTTTCAGGCTGATCTGAGCAGTCTCAGACCTGATGATCCCCATCTCCAAGAGCACACGGAGAAGGAATGGTTTCTGGAGGCCTGGAAAAGACCAAATCCATGGCCTTCCGTGGGGCTCTCTTCCTTGGGAAAGAGTTTTTAACAAGCAGGGCAGCCTGAATATCTTTAAATGGGCAGTAATCAGTAGTGAACATATAGATTTGTTTGTTATTCAAACCTAAAACCAAAATGGATTAAATTGCAGAAAGAAAAAACGCAGCCCTTTCTCCACCCAAAACAGCAGTCCAGGTGTTTTTTTTTTTTGTTTTGTCTTTTAATTTATTTAGCAAACTTTGTAAACAGATACAAGGTCCTTCTCAACTGCAGCATGCTGTGCAGGAGGCAGACCTGCAGACAGCATGAGAAAGCCTTTCAGAGGTGATAATTTACTGCAGGAATCAGTGCTCACGTCTCAGGCATTTTGTTTTCCTAAGCATCAGAAGTCGCCCGCCTTGCTTCCCTTTTAGCGACAGTTTGTTTCACAACAGTGATAAGAAAACAGGGAAGGTCCTCCGTCTGCGTCCTGCTGGGACTGCCTCCAGATGCTCCCTTCAGTAGCAGGAGCTGGCCACCGTCCAGCCTGCGAGGATTTCTTCTGAAGTGAATGAGCTTGTAAAAATACAAGCAGCTGGTGCAGATTATCCAATTTCCATCCCCCTTTCATTTAGCAGCCAGGATCTCTGTCAGCCGGGCCTCCTGCCTGATCAGTTGTAGGAGCTTTGAACCCCTTTAATGACCATTTGGGTTGCAATCTGTACTCTCCCTTCTACTCATCTTCTGCCCAGCTTGGTCCACTTCATGATTTAGGCAAATGCCCCCTCCCACCCCAATGCAATTGTCATGATTGTCTAACCTTGTTTGCTGCCAGTGCAGGGGTCCCAGGGTGAAACTACTCCTTTTACCAGTAGGAAGCAGTCAGCTTGTGAGTACCCTACAAACCCCTTCCTGGCTCTCCATCCTGGCCTGAGATCAACCCACTGGCCTGAGTGGGGTCTTGTTCTCTCATGCCTGGGCTATCCTATAACACAAGAATTAACCCACACTATTGCATCAGGGTGCAATCAGAGCTCTGAGACACTGCGGCCATTCCTCCTGACCCCAAGGTGTGCTTCAACATCCCACACTGGCCTACACAGATCAAACATCCCCACTTTCCTCAACACCAGTGACCCAGGAACCTGCTCGTGTATGTTTATGGATGCTGCAGGCCTGCTGCTGGCCTGCAGCTTGAGCACAGCTGATGGGATTTATCATCCTGCCCTCTTCCACCTACCAGTACTGCCTGTGCTTCAGCACCTTGTCTACATGCAGTATTGCCTTCACAGGCTCCATCAACTTTTTTTTGATCTCTCTCTCCTCTCTTTCAAGGCACAGAGCCACACACGCAGCTTTTTGAAGTTCATTTTCACTCCTTACCTATTTAAGGAACATCTCTGCAGAAGAGAGAAATACAAGAGCTCCCGAACACAGGAGCAGTTAAGCTTCCATCCACTGTGTTTTATAGCTTGATGCTGGCATGGGCCCATTCAAATATATTTTGACATACAACATGTTATTCTTTCCAAGGCAGTTGGTCTCTTTATTTATTTAGTTAGAGTGAAGGATTCATTCCCTTGCTGACTAACAGGAGACCAAGGATTCCCACATGCAGCTGAGCCCCTGCACTTCATTCTCTGCTGGTGAAATTGTTTTCATCCATTCTGGAGCTATTACACTTCATTCCTCACCAATATATTTTTATTTGTATATAAAATAAAAATGTGACAGCACATGGAAAGTTAAGAAGTGGATAAATTCATAAATTACTTTTATACTGCAAAGCTGATATGGCTGTATTCCTCTGGACTTAACTGGTGCACAACCAAATAGATGCTAAAGATTAGTTTCAGGGATACACTACACCCTTCCAGAAGGGCTGCACGAAGCATGTTGAGCTTTCTCTTTTCTAAAAATTGTTTCCTGCCTACAGGAGACCACACACCGATTATTCTTGAGACTGACAGTTTTGCCCTTGAAGGCCTGCCAGGTTTGGGGAACACATTGAGGGGACCCCAGCTCCCGGCGTGGAGGGAACCATCAACCATCCCATGCCTCCATGTCTTGCAGGCAGAAGTGGAAGTCACTTCGAGGTGTTTCTGCAAGGTAGGACAAGTATTCTGCTTCAGAACTGGAGCCTTGGCAAGGTGTGATGGGACTGGTGGGACTGGAGACCCTTCCTGTGCTGGTGCTCAAGCTCTGAGCCCAGGTGGTGGAAGGGGCAGGGGGGAGTGAGCCAGGAGAGATGCTCCCTGCACGCAGAGCTGGGCTGCCCTCTCCTCGTGGGTGAAACAAGGGCAGCCCTGTCCTGAGGCTTCCAGCTGCTCCTTGCCAATGCCTGTTCCTGCCATCAGCAACTGTGGAAATAGAAATAAGGGAGGGCTGCAGGAATTTCAGTATTAAAGCTATCTTTTTTCTTTTCTTTTTTTTTTCATTAAGTTTAAAAACTATAGACCTAATTTTCATTAAATATATGTATTACATTATTTGAATTCATTTTATGTACTCTGTGATAAAAATATGAGACCTCACAAGGATTAAGAGAGTAGGCAAATATCGTACAAGCTCACCTGTGGTCCAAACTACACCTGTGCAGCTTGTTCTGGATGGATGGTCCTCCAGCACTCTCCAGAAGTGTCTTCTACCACCAAGGAAGGACACAGGACCTGCGTTGGTGGTCTCTGCAGGGATGGGAACCATCCTGCCTGGTGCTCCTGGGCTTGGTTTCTTCACACTTATTTCACCCACTCTTGGGATCCCTGAAGAAGAAAACACCAGATTAGAGGGGTTTTCTGTACTCTCTAACTCCTGTGGCTGGATGTGGGGTGCCACTGTGGGCAGTGCCCAGCCTAAAGCCCTTAATGTAACACAGAGAGCATGAAAACAGGGACCGGCCTCTGAGTCCAAAGACAGAGTTACAATGCAAGGCTCAGAGCTGCCCCAACAAGATTCACTCATCTCCCAGGTTTCCTAGGGACCTCTTTTCATAAGATTCATAGTATTTGCAAGGTGGTAAAATCAGAGCTTAATAACTCTAAATCAAGGGCTAAATCAAGTCCTGGCCCAGCTGGCTCCACTCACTCCATCCATGAGGAGCCCCGTTTAACAAGCTCCTGGAACATGAGTTTCTGCAAAGATGTTGTGGGTCTTGTGGTCCCTTGTGGATTCACCTTGTAAGGTCCAGAGAAGTTAACAAGCCAAACAGGTCAGAAGCTAATTCAGCACTGGATCAGTGGGAAGTCTCCAACCTGCTCTCCTTTTCCTCTCTTCTGGGAAAGAGCTGCAGAGATGCACACTCTGGAAGCATTTGGGTCCAGCTGGAGCCCCAAACTCTGCTTTGCCATTTTCTGGTCCATATTAGCTCTGTGCACAGCCGTGGTGCAGGTTCTTTGGGGGAGGCACAGGCACACATCCTGAGCTGCTCCGCAGCTGTGCACAGCCTGAGCAGTCCAACAGCAGTGCTGGAGAACTGCCTTTATTTAACGACTGTCACCGCACAGGTCACTGGGAGCATCCATTGAGGAATTGTGCTGTTTTCATACTGCTGTGTTTTTGCCAAACACTTTTTTCCAGGGTTCATACAGTACATTACAGTGTCGAGTGCTGAACAAAAGGCATTGTGGATCATTGTTGTTTTACTCTGCAGAAGCACTAAACCTGCACTCACACGGTAGCTCTTGCTCCCAGGGCATGTTGCCGCAGTGCCAGCTTGGAGCAGAGGTGCTCCGTGTGCTCAGTTATGGATCTGGCAACCACAGGAGAAGAGTGGGGATGAGAAAAAAAGGGGAAAAACTACCCTCTGTACAGTACTGAGCAGGGAAGGGAATGGGGTAGCAGACAAATGGGGTGTGCCTGATTTAAATCCCAGCAAAGATACCAGGAATCCATCCCAGCAAAGTAGAAGACTGTCAGCAAGACAAGTTCATAACCCTGGAGCAGAAGAAAGAGCCCATTAGTTCTCTCTGAAACTGATGAGGCCATAGCTAACCCAAGGGGATCCTTGAGAAATCAATAGTACTTTGGTAGACTTCTCTGCAGCACTGTACACCCCTATGGCCCAGAAGGACTCTGGAATCTTTCATCAGTTTTTCCTCCACAGCTCATGCACACATGTCTGAGTGGCAAAGGTCAGACGTAAATATTACAGATGAGGAAACAAAAGGATCTATAACCAAGATGAGGAGGCAGGATCCTTGAGGGACGCAGAGTTTGTGAGTGGGTTCTGCAACACGCCTGCAGCGCGGCATCCTCTCGGCTCCCGTGCTGCATGGAGGTGTGTGATGCAGCACGGGCTCAGGGAAAACCCAGAGAATGCCCCATGCAGGGGGCTGCAGCCAGCCCCACTGGGGTCATTGTGCCTTTCAGCCCCATGGGAGCAGAGCACCAATGGTCTTCCACAATGTATTCATGTCAATATCCCTCTGCAGCCCCTGCAAAGGGGAACACGGGGCATGAAGAGATCAGGCACCTGTGTCCTGCTCCACTTGATCAAATTCAGCTGGATCCTGACAACCAGCAAGGCCCTCCACAGTTTGGACACTCATTGTAATGCCAGAAAAATGACTTATTATGGGTGTAACAAGATTTATCCATCGTCCAGAGCTAAGCCTTCTCACAGCAGCCACAACCCTTGGTGAGACACCTTAGGGATGCAGCTCAGGCACCAAGCCCAGCAGCTCTTGCTGCAAACTACTCAGCATGGCTTGAAGACCACGTGAGTTAATGCCCAAGGACCACAAAGCAAGCAGGACTTGCCCAGAGCATGATCTGCTCCTAGTCTGGTGATGCACTAACTCTACCCAAGGCTGGGCTCCCAGTACAGCTCTGAAAGGAGCAGACACAAGTGTCACTGCCTGTAGTTAATCACACCCTGGATTAATTAGCAGTCATGAAGAGCTGACGGCTCTGCAAGAGCTCTGAACCTCTCCATTTAATGTTTTACTCTCGTAATTCATGTGCAGGAGCCCTGAGCGAGTAACCAACTTTAATGACCATATCATCATCATGAAGTCGTTAAGAGGGGATGGGACGCGAGGGGATCTCAGCTATGAATAACAAAGGAATGTACAATATGTGTTCCTTCATTACCATGATTAGCCTGTGCCAAGGCCTATCTGCCCACCACCCCTGAGTGCCTCCAGGCGCTCAGCCTGCAAAGCACTGAAGGGTCTGTCCGCATGCTGACACCTCCCGTCACAGCCAGGCTGCTGACATCCTTCGGGGCATGTTTGTCTCATAGGGTGATGGATGAGATAGCAGAAACACAGGCTCAAACAGCAGCTCAACACATGGTCCTAAAACTGAATGATCATTTTAGAATTAATTGATGTAATGGTCCTATCAAAGTGCCATTATTTAACAGTCTGGGATTGATTGCTCCTGGTTCCTATTATTCCATTTCCTACCCTGCTGGGAACAGAAGGAGTCGATGACTTTTAAAGCCATAACAAGTGCCACTTTTTGTCCTCTTTCCTGGGAGTGCTGCAGAGACAGCAAGTGTGGCTCTGGACAGCAGTGGCACTGGTGTGACAAGTACCCCTCATCTCCTCCATCTGGAGCAGCAACACATCCATGGCGGGCCCATAAGGGGCTGGGTGCCCTCATCTGCCCCCCAACCACACCTGGAAGGGTTGCATTAGCTGCATCGTGCTTTTAGGTTCGAGCCAAGCCTTGAGGATCCTTTTGGTTTAAGAGTAAAAATAACTCATGTGTGTTTAGCCCGGGCCTGTTACTGTTTCCTGTTATTAAAATAAGTGCATCCATCTTGGCTTGGCATCATTTTAGTTGTGCACATTTAAATTGCAGTTCATAGCAGCACACCCTTCAGGTGCAGATAAGGCTTTATATAGACCAAGGTCCTGGCCCCTGTTGATGTGTATTTGCTGGATGGGCACAAAACTAGACCTAAATGTGATTTGGCTGACCTGTGGCCAAAGCAGTACTGAGGAAACCTGCTGTCTCTGCAGCAGGGAGCTCAGGACCAGGGGACAAAGGGTGCATCCTGCAGGAGACAGAAAGACGATGGCCTGGGTACTGTCAAATTCCCAGCTTGGAGGTGTGAGGCAGACAGAGTAATGATAAAGGTGACCTTTAACCAGGCAGATTATTAAGAGCAGATACAAAAGGGGAGAAGAGGTAAGGGGAGGAATCAAAGCACCATCAGCACAACAGGACATACAGCTAGTGAGGGATGTAAAGACTAACAAGGAAACTTCCTATAATGAAATAAGTACTGGGATGAAGACAAAGAGAGTCCTCCCTGGCCCACTGCTACTCCAAGGGGCTGAGGAAGGCTTGAGTGATGATGCCCCAGACAAAAGACATCTGCTGTTGTTTCAGCCCTCACTAAAAGAGTAGGTGACGATGATATGGTTAATGCAAACAGCTCTAGTGACAAAGGGTCAAGAATTTACTCCGCAACAGAGAAAGAATGGGTGAGAGAGCACTTAGGTACATTAGAGGGTTTCAAATTGCCTGGGCCTGCCAGCATTTGCTATATGGTGCTCAAAGGAGGCTGAATCAATCTCAGAGCAGTTGGCTTTTATCTTTGAGAGTGTGTGGAGAATGGATAAAATTTTGGAGGTCTGGAAAAATAAACGCAAAGCCCATCTTTAAAAAAAGGAATGATGAAATGGGGATCTATCGACCAGCCAGCAGCCTGAAATACCTGGAAAAGAAGGAGAAGATATTAACAGACAAACCACTTGTGAGCACCTGGGAGATAACGAGCCAGGGAATTACAGCCAGGTTTGATTTGTCAAGAACAAGTCACATAAAATCAATTTAATATCCTCCTATGGTAGCAAAACAGGCCTTACCCTCAGATGAGCAGTGATGGATGTCATGTGTCGTGATTTCAAGGAAGAGGAAAAATCGACGGCCCAGAGACAGGGTGGGGAGCGCCCAGCACTGCAGGAAACCATCCCAGGGAGCCCAGCAAAGAGGATCCCACGGCATCACAGTGTGGTGGGAAGAGAGGGGCACCCATCTGCGGTGTGACACGAGTGTGCTTGCCTGCACAAGTGACTGCTCTGCTCAGCACCTGTTAGGCTTTGCCAGAAACCTGGGTCTTGACGTGTCTGTTTTGTTCAATAAGAAGATGGATGAGTTTGGAGGGCAGAAGCAAGGCAGTCATCAGTCTAGAAGAACATTTGGCAGAACTGTTATCGCTGGAAGAGGTGACTGAGGGGAGACATGATGCCAGCTGTAGTTGTACAAATGGTAGCTGCAGAGATGAAAAAATATGTTGTCATTTATGCTTAGGAAAAGAAAGAAAAGGGTGGAATTGCAGCAGTGGATATATTTAGGGTAAATATTAGGGAAAACTTCCCATAATGAAAGAGGGTGAGGGATTTTGCTTTGGGAAGTGATGAGATCTCTTTCACTGGATGTTTCAATGCAAAGGTTAGGGCTGATGGGGGTGGAATTATCTCAGCTGGTGATGAGCTGAATGCCACCAAGCCGTTCCTTCCAGCCCTGTTCCCTGTTGTGTTGTGACTCCCTTTGCACCACGGGAGGATCTGCCTTTGACACAGGTTGCATTTGAACACAGTAAAATGCAGTGGGCTCATATTTCTAGGAGACTGCAGACTGCTCCCAAAGGTCTGGGAACCATTCAGAAGTCTGCAAATGGTATTTTTTTCCTGCACCACCCTTCCGGGTGTTTCACTTCGGATTTTTTTCCTTTTCTACTTTTTGCTCAGAAATGTTCCTTTTTGGCATCTAACATGCTGGCAGGTCAGGGGCTCTAACACCAGCTTTGCAATCTGCCCCAGGTCTCTGCCCAGACACCAGCATTTTAGCTCACATGTTCTTGCTTTTTAGTAAATCATTCTATTGTTTCTAATTGAAAATCCCAATGCTTGCATATCTGTGTAAAGAAAAAATCCAGCTTTTTTTTATATATATATGGTTTTCTGGCTTCAATATAAGTTCATTGTGGATAAAGATGAACTCTTGGTCTGTAAGAACAGCTCTGTACCTGGGAATCATAGTGCTGGGCATTGCCATAAATGAGTATGTGAGCACTGCAGGTGTGCACTGCTCCTGTCTCACACGTCTGGTAATTTCTGGGCATCTTCTCTCCTACTGCTCATCCTTGCTTGTGCATGCTCGCTGTTACTTGGCTCATGGGCCAGAGTCCATGGAACAGTCAAACTGCTTCGAGTTAATGGAGTGGCTTTTCCAGCATGGCTGGGAAAGCAGGAATTTTCTCTCAAATCGCCAAAACAGAAAGCAAGAAATAACAGAGAAATAGTGGTATATGGGTGTGAGATGAATACATGAAAATGGATGAGTCACTAGGTCTGACTTGCTGCTGTGCTACACCGCTCATTTCAACTCCAAAGCTGTCAGCACCATGAAGTCAGAATGAGGCAGTGCCAGACTCAGATGTGCTTAACCACGGGTGAAGGAGGAGGGAAGAAGTGGGACGAGTCCACAACGAACACAGCACTGCTGCAGTGCCATGAAGTGGAAGAGGAGGGTGATTCCTCTGCTCACCAGCAAGAGGGGAAGGCAGTGGCATGCCCAGGCAGTCCCAGCCCTCCTCCCTCTCTGATGCCCTCCACACTGTGCTGCACAGCTCTGCCTTCTGTCCCTGGCCTCATGCTGCCATTCCCTATGTGGCTGCACAAAATGAGGGTGCAGTCAGACTGAACATCAGTAAGAAGGTGGAATCCAGACCTCATTTTTTGAGGCAAGCTCCTGAGTCGTTCTTCACCCTGTGTTGTAATTTAGTTTTCTAGCTAGAAGGTTAATTGCGTGCTACATAGAGCTGTGGGCTCTCTGATTGAAGGTGCTGTTGATAGCTAAGTGTTGGTGTAGCTCTGATTTAGTTCTGCTTACCAGAGTGATAAATTATGGGTAGGTTTCTGAGAGAGGACTGTTGAAGTTCACAGGCTGCTGAACTCGGACCTGCTCTCCAAGAGGCAAAGCCTGGTGCTTACCTAATGCTGCAACTCCTACGCTGAGTCAGTATTTCTCTGGGAGTCTGCCTGTCATCCTCTGGGTGTTGTGCTGTGACTGAGCATCTCCTTCCTTTAGATCCAGTCCCCAGATTTTACCAGCATTGATGATAATAGCTCTGCAATGGGCAGGCTACTTGGGAAATGAATAGGCAACAAAATGCCTCCAGCACAGAGCTGTGCTTAGGAGGAGGTGACAAAAAAGAGAGAGATGCTTTACTGACATGATGCTGCCGCCCAATGCCATGCTGGACCTCCACTGCCTATCTGCTTGCAGCCACAGTGAGAGTGAACAGGGATGTCCTGGTAGGGCCAGGGAGGTTCTGAGGTCTTGTTCATGGTGAGGGGTCCCCTGGGGCAGTGGGATGGTTTTGGGGCTGGCGTCTGGGTCCTTGCTCCAGGGATGTACTGGGAGGAGGGAGCTGGGCTGGACTGGCATTGCCATGGCTGCTGCCAGTTTGCTGGCTACAATCCCTGTGCTGACAAATGCCAATATTGAGGGAGGCAGCTTGATCAAGAGGATGGGTTCATGGCATTGCACTGTCAATGAACATCCCACATCACATGTACTGCAAACAAGCTTGTGGTGCCATGATTGCAGCCACAGCCCCTGGGTGCAGTCTGTGACATCCGACATCGGTTTTCCATCTTCATTTTGTGCTGGTCCCGTACATCTCAGTGTTGTGCTCAGCACAGTGGGGATAATGCCATTCCCCCCCAAAAAAATGTGATTACAGACCCTGCTGCCAACTGGTGCCTGAGGCCTCACCATCCCCACATCAGGCTCAAGGAAACCCCCCTAAGCCCTTACCTGTGCATGAAGCAGGGAGAGGCAGCTGCAGGGCCAGGCCAGCAGCAGGAGGCACTCAGCAGCTCTGCCAGAGGCTGTTTTCATGCTGCATCTTCTGTCCTTTAATGATGGCTCAGAGATACTCCCATAGGTCGGGAGTGGTGAGGGATCCTCACCTGCTCCAGGCAGCTTAGAACAGAAATTAAGTGAAAAAGGTGGGTTGTAGTTAAAAACAACAATTTAGATTTAAACAGAGGAGCAGAGATGAGGCTGGAGCCTGAACCGGGAACTCATGACAGAAAGGGAGCAGTGCCACAAAAGGTGTACACCTCATTCTGGGGGCAAACCCTCACCTCTGTGCCCTGGTGATGCTGAGCGGCTCATGTCTGAGGCCAGGCAGTGGATGTTCAAAGCCCTGTCGCTGGGTGAGACCTCCCAGAAACACGGGACCACAGCAGTGTCCATAGCCCACCTGGAAGTGCCTGTTTTAGCCATGAGGAGCAGGGATCCATCCCTCCTCCATCCCTGCCAGGTGGGCACGGAGCCAGCACAACCAGTGCTCAGCTCTTCCCTGCAAGCATCGCTTCCCTCTTTCCCACACCCTGCTCAAGGCTGGCAGGGGGCTGGCTGAGGGACCCTCAGCTTGTCCTGTCACCTGCAGAAACTGCTTCCCTTTGCCCTGCGCAAAATGGCCCTGAGTTTGGAGAGCTGCAAAGGAGCCTGCACTTCACTGCATTATAAATAGCAGCAACTGCAAAATTCCTGCAATGCTCCTGGTGTCACTGAGGAAAGCCTTAAAACTGTTTGTCCAGAGGCAGTTAAGATTGATGAGAAGGAATAGTGACAGGCTGGGTGAGCCAGGGGCAGCAGGACCCTCCCCAGGCATAAGGTGGATCTCATTTACTCCCTGAATTAAGCAGGATCAGTGTCTGGGAGCATCCCTGCTCCCTTTCCTTTGTATCTCAAATGACTCCGGCATCTTCTTAAGCCCTGTTTAGCACCTAGAGAAACCATCTGGATACACAAAAGGCACTTGATAAAAGCCTTCCTCTTTAGTACAGAGCAGAACTATGTAGGAAAAATGTGCTCTGAATTGGTTAGAGACATATAGAAAAGTCCTTTAACAGCCAGCACTTTCTGCAGAAAGCCCAAGAGAAAAATCACCACTGCATGCCTTCCTGAGAAAGGTATTTTTTATTTAAGATACAAAGCATTATTGTGTTTGTGAGCTCCCCTTCATCTGCATTACTCCACTTAAAATCCCATTTAAAAAAATATGAAATAACTCTGTTTTCTTTAAAGATATATAAACCCTGTTCCCAGAGGGATAAAAGAGCGACATAAAAAAAGGGACAGCTTTAGTAAAACAGCACTGCCAGGGGGCATAATAAATACATAAATTACTCACAACCAGCAAGGCATACTCACAAACTGCAGAACAAGCTACTGGAGCACAGAAATATCTTAGCAGGCTGAAGAGAACCAGCGCAGTAGTGCAGTGCCCTGCTGCCTAGAGCTGCAGCCCCTCCGCTTGCCCAGTGGCAGTGGTCTCCAGGGGTCACAGCAGTGCCGATACTGCCAGCCTAGGAATTGTCTGTGGGTCTCTAATCCCCAAATATTCAAACCTGTGGCTTGAAAGAAGCTGCAATGCTTCTGGAGCACAACATCTTCAGCCCAACAAACTCCTGTCCAAGTACAATGGCTCACAGCCCTCTTCACCCTCCACGATGCAGCAGACGGGGCAGGCAGTGGTACCACAGCTCTGTGGAAAGGGGGATGTGTGGAGTAGGGATGCTCAGGGAAGCCTCAGGAAGCCCAGCAGCCTCCTGCCATTCACCCACTGGACCCAAGGACCACAGCCTGGCACCCTCATCACTTTGGGAGGCTCGTTGTGCCTCCCTCTGTTCTGGCTGTTCTCTTATGCTTGTTGGTTCCTTTTCCCACCACTCCTCCTGCTCCTTATTCTGTTCTACTCCTCTGAGAAAGGAAAAAGTTATACATCTCAGTCCTTGTCCTTGAGCTGCTCACAGACAGACAGTGGAGATGCTGTGCTGCTCGGATGATGCCAGGGAAGGAGAGGAGGAAAGAGGTTTGCTGCTCACAGGATTTCCTACAGCCAGCACCGGGAGGTGACAGCAGCTAGCAGGCTGGTAATACGCACCCACTGGCTGCTCGTGTGCTGTTTTCCAAGGCCAACTGCTGAAGTTCAGGTGATGAGGCTAATCAGCAGCTCCTCTGATGTGCTCACACCTTGCCCAGGTCCTGCAGGCAGGTCACCATACTGCCGCTCACAACCCATAAGCCTCCTACACCTGCTCCTTCAAAAAGGATCAAGAAATAAAGAGCATTTGTACTGTCTGTGTTAATGACTATTGTCCCTTGCTGTAGCATCTGGGTTCACAGAGGAGAGTTTGGTTCCACCACCTCTGCAACTCTCCTTCGGGTAGTTGTACACTGCAATCAGATCACCCCTGCACCTCCTCTACACTAGATGATGAAGGCATCCCAGCTTCACAATTCCTCCTTGCAGGACAGGGTCTCTAAACCCTGGCCCACCCTGGTGGGTCTCCAGCAGATCCCTTCCAGTCTCTCAGCATCTCTCTTGAATGGGGGCAGCTCAAAACTGGGGACAGTGTTGCAGGCAGGTTTTCCCCCAGTGCTGAGTAAAGGGGCATAACCTCAGCACGCCAGCCACTCTCCTCCCAAACATAGCCCAGGGTGCTATTTGTTTTAATTGCAATGAAAGCTCACTGCTGGTTCTTATTCACTCTGGCATACACTATAACCCCCAGGCCCTTTTCAGCAGGCCCAGTGTATCAGCAAGCAAGCGGTGCATAGCATGGTCCAGCTTCTCAGCAGTCTAAATCCAATGAAACTGAGCTAAGGTTTCTCATTAGAGATACTGAAATGGTCCCTTATATACTGAATTATGCATTCATAATGGCAATTATCGTCCATCATGGCTTGTTATGCTCTCTCTAATTGGTTAATGATTTTATCCGTACACTGAACACGCACAAACATTGTAGTTATTGTCAGCACAGTTCATCCCACTTACTTTTAGAAGCTATATTTAGATATTTTCTGTCCTGCATTTCTTTTACCATGCGATACCTCAGGTGTCTTTTGAGTCTCTTCATTGTCCTTTGAAGGATTACCAGCATCACTCCTGCTGATTATTACCTGTGTGCTTATCAGTTGAACTCCTGAGTTCCCCATTAATTCAGTTGCAGTTAAAATAACCAGGTGTTTTTTCAGGACCATACAGCATTTTTTTAGCCTGCTCTTTTCACCACTGGAAGTATTGGCTTTTTCAGGTCTGTCTTTTAATATATCTTGTGCATTAAAATAAAAGGACTGGAGATAGCCTATACCCCTATATCACTCTTATTCTGTAAAGTAAAATAGGACAAAGAATATGTAGAGGAGAGAGCAGATTCCCCATGAGATGCTGATGTCTCCAAAGTGCCTACAGGGAATCTGTCTCTTTATTTATGGTCAAGCACCAGGTCACCTCATATGCAGGGGAATAATATCAACCCTAATGAGACTGGAGCTACTCTTGCAGCACCAGCATCACAGTACCAAGGCAGAGCTGGGCTTTCTTCTGCATTCATGAAACCACACACCAGGAGGAAGGTAACAGGGAGGAGAGTATCTTCTCCACCCTCCACAAACAGAGCTCAGTGGGACTGCACACATGGGCTGGCTGAGGAAGCCACAGGAATGGAAAAGGCTCGGGGAGCAGGAGAGTTGGCCCCTGAAAGGGGTAGATGTGCAGAGCTGCTTCTCTCCCCTCTCCCAGCTCTGTGTTCTCCCAGCACAGTTCAGGATAACCTCTTAGCATGTTTGTTGGAGCCCATTCTGACATTTCAAAGCATCATTTTGGTTAGATTACTGCATTACATCCTTAATGCAGCAAGCACAAATTGAAGAGTCAGCAACTCCAAATGTTAACTTCCAGGGAGCATGCTTTATTATTATAAATTCCTAACCACCTTCATTCATTTTTCTTCGCTGTCATCTCAATTGTTCTCTCCTCTTTCCACCCTTCTATTTAAGGTGTTTTGTTTTTAGCAGATCCACCTTTATGGGCTTCTGCACTCTACTGCAGCTCCAGCTGTGCCTCATCTTGTAGCTGGGCTGGGCTGTGGAGGACCAAGACAGACAACATCTTGCAGACAGCAGCAAAGAGTAGTCCTCTATAAAAGCTGCACAGAAAACGAGGAATATGAGGTTCGAAGGCCTGATGGACCACTCATGGGTCATAGGCCAACAGATGAACCTGATTTCTGCTGGCATGATGCCTGCACTGTCCCCAAGGCAGGGCCAGGGGTGGTTCTGCATGGTAAAGGGCATCCAGGTCACCTCATCTTCTTATGCAATAAAGGGAAAATGAAATTTGTGTATGAAATGTGATGAAAATAGAGACATATGATTCAGAGCATCAATCAGTGCTGCTGAGGGCAGTACAATGTCTCCTTTAGCATGGCGCAGTGCTGCTGGGCTGCACAGTATCTCCAAAGTACCTCCATGTGCTGTGGCAAAAGCCCATGGATTTGAACACAGGAGCTACTGAAATTCAGCTGTTTCCATTAGGGAAACTTCTGTTCTGACCCATAGTTGTGGAAGGCGCTTTTTTTGTTTGTTTGTTTTGGTTTGTTTTTTTAGCATTAGTAAGCAGTTCCTAGAAAGCAAATGAAGCAGTCCAATTACATCTGGCTTCTCCCAGGAGGTCTCTGAGTTAGTAAAGTTAATTAATTAAGGAAGGCAGCAAACAAGCTAACACAAGGGGAATACATTACCTTCCTTAGCTCTGACATTACATTTGCTTTTGTTCATCCTGACTCTCCTGACATTGAGTCTGGGCAGCAGAAGCTAACGAAGGGACACCCAAGCAGCTGAGAGATAAGAAAACCTGAGGCATGGAAGGGGAAAAGCATGTAGCAAAAGGAGTTTACTGATCCAAAATACTAAAAGCTGCCTCCTGCACTTACCTGCCATGCCACAATTTCTACCCCACGGGCTCTGTCAGCATCTTGTCTTACTCATTGCAGCACTAGTGCATCTTTGAGCATTTTCTTCTCCACCACTCATTTTCTCATCCTGTTCCTGTATTCCCTGCAGCTTGGCCAATTTACAGCTGCCCCTTAACCATTTCATGAATTAACCCTTCTCCCGCTATATATTTTTACATCCACTTCCAGTAGATATTATGAACCCTTCTCCAAAGCCACCTGTGCTATGACAGTCACAGAACCATGAACCATGGCCAGCCTTCTGCCTGCTACTTTAGTACTCATTTGCATTCTCAAAGCATATGATTTGATGGCAACTTTTTTGGAGCGGAAACTGTCCAATCATCAGATACATACATGGACTCCACAGTGGTAATCAGGACTTTATGAATCTCCACATTATAATGAATTAATAAGATAGCAATTTATCAGCCTGACATCTCTTCGTCTAACAGGAATAAGAAACAAGGGGAAGAAAATGGATGCTGAGCTTTTCCCCAGACTAAAGTATTTGTGCCTGGTGCTGGTGAACCATAAGATAAAGCAGCATAAAGGTTTCATGGGCTCTTTCACAGCCTGGTTGTGCTATGCTTACAGATTTCTTCCTAGCCCAGGGTGTTCCAAGTCCTGAACCCTGAGTCAGTGTAATTTTCAGCCCCTGAACCTCTGCTTTTATTGCACTGAAGCTGTGCAGAGCAGAAAGCCTTTCTGCTGGAGCCTGGCACAGAAGGTCTGGCCCTGCATTTTGATACCTGCAGTAGGATGCACTCTGCTAACCAACTACAAAGGGCAAGGAGGATCTGAAGGGACCCCAGTGTTGCCTTAGAATAAATAAGCCCCTCAGCTCGATCTATTTATCACAGGACGCAGCTTAAACAGGAATGCATGTAGGAAGGCTACAGAACAAAATGATGAAATGGCAGGATCCCTCCCCAGAATCAGACAGTGTTCCCACAGGTGTCCTAAGGGAACTCTAGGATGAAATAGCTCTTATAGGCAACCTCTGGCTTAAAGCCACCACAGGAATAGAAAATTTTTGCAGGTTTTGCTGTTTTAACTAATGACAATTCTAAAAGACCAAAATCTTCAGGCATTTGTAGGGAAATGGCTAAAGCTCATGTACTGGGAAAGAATCAATGCAGCTTTTCTCGGGGGAAGTCAGGCCACTACCAGCCTCTACCAAAGGAGCTCACAGTCACCTTCCAGAGGAGACCTGGTTGATAAGGTCTGGTCATAAAGAGCACATGGTGAGGTTCCCCACAGGAGGTTTTTAGAGAAATACAGCTGCCCTAAGAATAGAGATAGATAATAAATAAATAAATACATGCTTAAAAGGCAAGGTTCTAGGAGTGAATGGGCAATGTCACAGTGGAGGGAGGCCAGCAAGGAATTGCTTGGGTGTCTGCATAGCGTCTGTGCTGCTCACCTTACTCATAAACAACCTGGAGAACAATGTGAGTGCTTAGGGGAACAGCTTGCTGCCGAGGCACTGTGGCTCAGGGGGCTAAGGATGAAGAGCTATAAAAGCACAGTGTGATAAAATGGAAGGTGAAGTTTACTGTAAATAAAAATGTAAAGTCAAGTGCACAGGAAAAATACTAATTATACATCTCCAGTGATGGTCTCTGAGTTTATTACTGTCATTCAGGAATGAGGTAGTAAGATTTTAACAGCTAGTCCCATGAATGCATCAGCTAGCACATAAGAAAGCAAATCAAACTATAGAATTAACAAGACAAAAGTAGACAGATACATAATATATATATATATGTGTGTGATACTGATAAAACCATGATAAACCTCTACCCAAATACTGCATAGACTTCTGGTGCCTCCCATTTGACAGGAGATATAGAAGAGCTGGAAAAAGGTGGAGAACATTGCAACAAGGTGAACGAGGTCATGGAAGGGCTTCTGTTTGAAAAGCAGCTGAATAGTTCAGGAGATTTCAGAAAGAAATAGAGGTGACTGTAAGAAATATCATCTGATTTTATTAAATCCTGTATACCTTAAGGGAAGTGTCTAGAGAAGAATTGCTTGCTCTCTAACGTTAGTTTAGCAGGCATCCTATGAAACCTGCAAATAAAATGTATGAAACAAGCAAAAGGTGGAATTCCTTCACACTGTATATAGTACAGCAGTGGAACTCCTTACCTCAAGATACTGCAGCTACTAAAATTTAAATACATTGAAAAAGCCACCGAACAAATTCATGTAATAAAATTCTATCCTGGTCTAATAAATATGAAAGTGCTGCCAGAAACAGTCTGGGCCACTTGCTGCTGGTGAAGCTTTCTGGACAAGCACTGCTCCATGCTGATCCAGTTCCCCCAGGCTCACCATGGCACACACCAGTGCACAGTGGCTCTGCTGCAGCCAAGAAAATGACAAGAAAAATCCTGCCATGAAAATAAACTATACCTAAACCTAAATCTCTTCTGGAAATGAAGATGAGGGAAAGAGGGGATCAGAACCAGGGAAATTAGGTGATTGCAGGGGCAGAGGGTGAAAAAACACATACAGTAGAAGGTTACACATTGCATACAGGAAGAATATTAACTGTGGAGATAGAAGGATAATGGCTCTTTTGGCTACAGCAACAGGGTATTTCAACATCCTCCTAGGAGGGCTGGGCAACAGGCTGACACCAACCAAAATATCAAGCCTTCCCCAGAGAGGAAAGGGCTAGAGGTAAAAAGGGTAAAGGGGAAACAGACAACTCAGGAAAAACAGGGAAAGGCTGTGGAGGTGGCAGGGCTGACCAGGGACGGACAAGGAGAACAGCAGAGATTGGCAGCTTGGTACATCAGCTCTCCCAGAAAACACTGAAGAGATTCTGGACATGCTCCACAGCATCCTGCTTGGAGATATGTGCAGAGGAGAGGAAGTGGGCCCTAATTTCACTGCAATCTCCTCACTCATCCTGGTCATATGGGATCTAGTTAAACAAAGACAAAGTCTCACAATTTATTAAGATCTCAAATGGGGAGAGGACAAAGCTTGAAAACTTCAAGGCTAGGATTAAAATAAAGAGGTCAAGGGATGCGGAGCAGGACAGGAAAAGGGGTCAGATCTTGGAGGACATACAGGAGGAGATAGCTGCCTTAAAGCGGAGATAAATGGGGCCAGTGCTTCTCCTGTTATGCTTTATAAAAGAGGTAAGAAGGGAGATATGGCTGCTCTGAGGGTTAGAGAAGGATGAAGATGAAAGATGCAGGGAGTAAAAATCATTTGCTGTCTTCTCTCAGGTCTTGGCTCAGACCAGCTCATGGGAGACTACAGAGGTCAGGAACAGCAGCAGGACAGGGACCTCCTCCTGCTCCAGGTAGCAAGGAGGCAGGATGTTTCTTTGACCTTGTACAGCCACTCTCCTTCTCTCTGCTCTACAACCTCTTTGTAACAAAGCAGCAGTAGAAGATTGTGGGTGATAGAAGGCTCTGGATGAGAGACAGGAAAGTGAGAGCACAAGTGTCCAGCAAACACAAACCTGGCAACCCTGACAGCACTTCATTAGAGAAGTCATTAGTGTGTTCACTCACTCCTCCGAACAAAATGAAGCTCTTCTGCATGTGTTAGAAAGGCAGGACTGCATGGCAGAGAAATCCTGTCCCAAGCTCTTTCAGCCATGGTTTCAAAGCGCTGCAGCTCTGCTGTCAGCAGCCGTCCTGCTGGTGTGCCTGCAGGCAGCTGCAGCTTTGTGCATGTGGAGGGGCCACACACTGGCCCTTAAAGCACAGAAATGCAAAGCGTTTGGTTTACTTTCTAATGCCAAAGTATTGTGAAACTGTGTTGTAAGATCTCTCATTTAAAATCCCTGTCTGTGGGGTGGGACAGTTGGATAAAGGGATGGAGGAAAACTGCCTCCTTTGGATCTCAAACCATGCGAGCCTCCCAGTAGCCCTGAGGTGGTCATTAGGAGCTCCTGCCACAGTTGTAACGTGGGCTTGATCAAAACCAGCTGTTCTCCTTTTTGACATTGATGGTTTTCAGCAATGACAGACCTAACTCCCTGGACTCTGGCCCTCAGTAAAAAAGGCCTGAGAGGCACTAATAAAGATGAGCACTGCCTGTTATCCATGTGGCAAGCCTGCCAGAAGATGACAGCACTAAAGAAGGGACCACATCTTTAGACCACACGTGATCCAACACTGGGCATGCTGGCACCCTTCCAGAGAGGAAAGACGATTAAATTCCAACCAAAGTAGTTCTATACATTTGTTTTTCCTCACAACAGCAGTCAGGGACCCATGCCACCAGAGGGATATCTCAGGGAAAGGACAACCAGCAGCTGAGCTACCAATCCTAACAGCAAGTGAAATCGTTATCTTGGAATGGTTTCTGATATCCCCAGCTGCTCCGAGCCAGTGACCTTTTCAGCATGTTCCTCTGCAAGGGTGAGTGAGTGGACGTCTGCCACGCGCAGGCACAGCCTCGCTGCTCCCCTCTGCCCTTCTGCATGGCCGCATTAACCACGGCCACCATCCAGCTGGGCAACGTATGCCCACCCGCTGGCCGCAGGGTGCTCTTTGACTCACTGACTGATGCTTGCTCTGATCCTCCAGCAGGGCCAACAACACCAGGTTGCTTTGGGCCCTCTGCTGTTGCTGTCTGAATACCTGCCAGGACAG
The DNA here is from genome assembly GCF_009819795.1 of Aythya fuligula. Classification (NCBI taxonomy): domain Eukaryota; kingdom Metazoa; phylum Chordata; class Aves; order Anseriformes; family Anatidae; genus Aythya; species Aythya fuligula. Next base: position 5,014,955 of record NC_045575.1, read on the forward strand.
AGATCCTGCAGCCCAAGATCTTCATCACCATTCATGTTTTCGGCTCCCTAATTTGCGACAGTCTCCGGATGCTCATGCCTATGACTGCTAAACTGCCCCCCCAACCCCTTGGCACTTGCAGTCTGGACCAGTTTCAATGGCTGGGAGCAAAATCCTCTCGTGTTTCTCCTGGCAATAAGAGAGATGTCACCTCAGCTATTTAATTTGGGGTGAAAGCATAGAGCTAATGTCTCACTTTCTGTACAAATTAGCTTTTTTGCCCTGAAGTTCTGGTCAAATTCCAGTGAAGGTAATTACACTGAGTTCACCTAATTCCCCTAACGCCTGAGCTGAAGACATTATTAAGGAATAATTATTTCTTAATTTGCTTTGTACAGTGTCAAATAGTTGTCATGTGGTACTGCAAGGGTGGCTGCGTTTTCACCATGGTCACAAAGCGGCTGATGACTCCGTAATATTTCTTGGCTGTTTCCATGATGTAGCACTTATACAGCAGATTTGGAACTAAAATTTAATCCATTATGGCTGTAAACAACACACTCCGATGCGAAGCAGGTGTAACCTATGCTGTCTGCTGAAAATATGAAATAATAACTCTGAGAAAATGGTGGAAATCTAATAGCCTGCCTAGCTATTTGTCAGTGTGTAATGTCCCCTGCATGCTGCTGTTACAGGGAGGGTTGATCTTCCTACATATGTGTCCCTCTGCAGTTGCTGGAGCTTTCATCTGCATAAGCAACAGAGCCCACATCACCATCTGTCTTGTCCTAAAGTACATGTCCAAAATAGGTCAGATGAACAGTGCCTGAAGGTACCTTTTTTTTCTCCAGATACTACAAAGGGAGCCCACAAAGATGTGATCAGACAGAGGCACTTAAAAGTAGGAGGAATAAATCCTCCAGTGGATATCTTACCATGTATTTGAGCATCCTCACTGATCTCTGACTAAGTTTACTCCAGAAACTAATGGAAGAAGACAGGGACACGGCTAACTCTGTCCCTATATATGTTCATCCTTTGCATGTCATGTTCTGCAGTGTTCACATACGAGTTGCATGTTCATTCACATCAGCTATGAACTGACACAGTGACACCACCATCAGGTAAGGCCTGGTAAAGTTGTCCATTTACGTTTTTCCAGTCTGAACGCAGACCTGTGCCAAGCCAGTGCCCTTGGACACAACTTACCTGGTCTCTGCTTCTGTCTCAGGGCAAGAGGGGATTGTCTTTAGTCAACTGAGCACCTTGTATTTATTGGGGCATGATGAGTCCTGACAAGTGAGAAAATGTGGTCCAGGTAATGCTGAGTGGTGAGAAACTAAAGGGAAATTTTGCAGTGTCTAAATCCAGTGTGTAGAAGCAAGTCCTTTTTACCGAAAGGGAAGGTGGTGAGCAAAACCAGGCAATCCTCAACCCCATCCCCACCTCTGCCCCACATGTAGTTGACTGGAACCCTGGAACAGTCATTTGCTATACCTATTGACCCCACAGCCCACTTGAGATCATCAAAGGCAACAGAGCCCATTTGTCTGTCCTTAACTCCTTCTGAGACAACATGTCCAGAGAACTATTCTCTTACAGGAGCTTTTCTATCCTGTAACAAACTGCATTCAGCATAAAAGCAATTCTATACAAGAACAAGCCGCAGGCTATATTTCTTCTCACACCCTAATCTCTCTGAGAACAGAAATGAGCAGCAGCTTGGGAGTCTGGGGTGTCTAGAGAGGAGTTTGGTTTATTGCCTGGAACATAACCCAGCATAAATGGAGCCATGATGTATATATGGAATTTATTCCAGTGAGACAAGGACAAAGGCTATTAGGAAAATGAGTTGGACCTTTCTGATAAGCTGCTACTTTCATTGCTTACTGAGCATAAATCACAGCCCCCCTGTGAACCTGAACACATTTGATTTCCCTCCCTTACCTTCTCTCAGTAAGATCTGTTCTACCCGGGACTTCATAAGGGTCCAGAGGCATCAGTTTCCAGCTTCACAGATAAGACTGTAGGAGAAAAGTCCAGAGAAAACCATTTATTAGAATGTTGGCAAATGGGGAGGCCATTTCTCCTCTCCTAGCTGGTTATACAGACCTCATGACAAGCCTGCTGCCTCAACAAGGACCCAGCAAGCCCAGCAAGCTGGTCCACCCTTGGATGGAAACTCATGTGTTTGGTGTTTGTTTGTTTGTTTGTTTGTTTCTTGTTTTTTTGTTTGTTTGTTTGTTTTGTTTTTTGTTTTTCGTTTTTATGTGTATTACTACCTGTATCAGTTAGTGAGAGACAGCTCCGGTCAAGCTGGGCTGCTGTAGCTATGTCTTTCTTTTACCACTTACCACTTTTACCATTTTCTTTTACCAGTTCGCCATGACCAGGTGTAGGGTCATGGCTTTATCTCCTGGTTCTGGAGGTGTCTGGAAGCAGTGTCTGGCACAGCACTGCACAGACCGCTTGCCATGTTGGGAACAGCGCCGAGCAGGCCTGGTCCTTCTGACAGGATCCACCGCATGCCGCTGGGGTGACAGCCGGAGTTACACTGACTTCTTGCCCTTCATTTTAAAGGCGAATCCCATCTGGTTTTGGTTTTCTCTTTGGGGTGATTGTTTACTCTTTCTTGAAAGAGGTGACCCCTATTTCATTTGTCACACGAGTTGTAGGGAGGCCGTAGCAATCAGTCAGTGCCGCTGCTGATTAAACCTTGCTCTCAGCAGGGAATTCAGCCTGGGGGAGCCTTGACTTTTAACAGAAACTAATCACAAAGTTAGGGTGAAATACAAGGTTGTCTCTTGTGTTGCCAATGACCGTGTTCCCTGTGCACCCACACAGAAAATCATAGATATGGTGTTGTGTTCAAGACTTTGCCTGTCAGACATGTTATAATCCTTGGCCTTTGATTCTGTGCTTGTCAATCAGACCAGGAAAAAGCATACAAAAAAAGTCTTCTGGACAGATCCATTGAGACAAAACAGCAAATGTTCAGCCTCTGACATTTTATTGCAAAGATTTAGTGGGTCTAATGAGTAGGACAGGGCACTGAACATGGTGCAAGATCATCGTTCTCTGACAGGGCCTGAAGGTTAGAGCCCAGCATGCCAAAAATCTCCATCCCTGCTGGGCAGCTTGGGGCTGGGGAGGTCTCCTCCTCCTCTGCCAATGCTGGGGTGGCTGGAGACTCAGCAGGGAGCTTGAGGAGAGGTGGGTTCCGTCCATGTTCAGGGTCAAAGGCTGTGGAAACTCTGCTCCAAAAGGTGGGGTGGACACCCCCTCATCAGGGGCACTGCTTCTGGAGGCTGGCAAAGTTGGCTGAAGAAGAGCAAAAATTCCAGCATGGGTGAGAGAAAATTCTGAGGGCCCTGCTGTGTGTGCCTCTCCTCCAGAGTAATTTCTGAATGGCTGAGCTACAGTTATCTTTATTGAAAGCCATCTCACTTCCCAAAATGTCTGGCTCTTTGGGGTCAAGTTCAGCATACTTCATCCCAAATACTATGTAATCACATCTACGCAGAACTTCGAAAACCAGATGGCTGCTACAATGCTGATAGGGCATTTTCCAGAAATTATTCCACTTTCCGCTGATGTGTAATGACATGTTTGAAATATGTGGTTACAGGATTTTAGTCTAGAGCTGGGATAACACTACATAGTCAATCTTTTCTCAATATAGGGATTTTTTAATCCATAAACACATCATGTTTAAACACTGGCTGGCAAAGGCGGGTCTCAGCAGTCTGTCAGCTCGCTGTAGAGGGGGCTGGAAGTAGGCAGGGTGATGAAGAGCTGTGCCTGGGTCACTGCACAGTGTCTGTGCCTCACGAGGGTGGTGACCACAAGAGTGACTGCAGTGAATCAAAATACAGCCCTAGAAGGAAAGCAGCCTTCTGTTTTCCCAATGGAGATGGTCCCCCACAGATCACCAAATAGAGAAATAATTTCCATGAGCCTTACTAGATTTATATGAAAGTAGGTTCCGAATTGCTTGAGGTAGGTAATCAGATATAAGTCATTATGCGAATGAAGCAAGTGCAAATGCTAAAATTATGGCATTAGAATTCTATGGAATATAATTATAAATTATAATACATATAATTATAATATATATAATTACAGGGGAACTCATAAGAGCAGCTCTCTTGAAACTTTTGCCTAAGGAATATGAAAATATTGAAAATGACAAGGTAACAGCTGTAGAAACAAGAGCACATCACAGCATTATCAGTAATCATTAATATAGACTTTGTGATTGTGATAACAAATGAAACCCTGTTGTTTGTCAGGCTTCACTTACAGAAAAAAATGACAAGTCTTGGTAGGGCAAAAGAGTACATATACTGTCAACAACACGTTAACACTACTTCTTGTGAGGAAAAATATTAATAAAGACCATGTGTGTTTTCCCTCACTGTTGACATGTAATGCTGTGGAAATAACATTAAAATAATATGTTATACATTGCTATCTATTTGATTATTTTCTATATAAGAAAGACCATACAGTGTTTCTGATACTGATATTTCAGAATATCCGAAAAAAATTAAAAATTTTGATCTTTTGACTACTTACCTTCATTTATAGATTCTATGCTAACATTAACTGTGGTAGATACCACTGACTACAAATTAACAGCAAATGAGAATGGATATGTGCCCTACCAGCTTACATAACTACCAGCTTACATATAGCAAAAATAACAGGGTATGCCATAGATGTGTCATCATTTTGTCTTGAAAATCATCAATAAATAATTTCAATCACTCTTAATTTAAGAAAAGTCTTTCAGCACCACAGAGATCTTTCATTTTGGCAGCACTGAGCATGTAGATGCACTGAGGTATATCCCCACAAGACTTTTCTTCTCTCTACCATGCAGCTGAAGGGATCTTTAAATGCTTTCCAGTTATTAGAGGTTACTTCTATGCATTGAGGGAGGACTTTTCACATTGCATTTTTAAAGTTATTAAACAGCAATAAAGCTGGTGATGCAGAGGCCCTCTTTATAATAAAGCAATGCATACATGTATATTTACTCATTTCTTGAGACACTAAAAGCTTTTCTTTTTATGACACAGCTAATTAAAACAGTCTCATCCTGTGTTCTGTTTATGAGGTATTTGCAGACCTCAAAGTGTGCAATAAAAGAAGAAAAAAAAAAAAAGAAATGGTGACAGATTATTTGGCCACAAATAAGGCTCCTATTAAAAACTCAGACAGTGGCAAAGTGGAAAAGAAGCACAGGAGTTTCAGCCCATTGCATATAAACATCTCGGAGTGAGGGGGTGAAGAATTTCTTTTTCTTTTTCTTTTTCTTTTTCTTTTTCTTTTTCTTTTTCTTTTTCTTTTTCTTTTTCTTTTTCTTTTTCTTTTTCTTTTTCTTTTTCTTTTTCTTTTTCTTTTTCTTTTTCTTTTCTTTTTTTCTTTTCCTTTTCCTTTTCCTCTTCCCTTTTCTTCTTCTTCTTCTTCTTCTTCTTCTTCTTCTTCTTCTTCTTCTTCTTCTTCTTCTTCTTCTTCTTCTTCTTCTTCTTCTTCTTCTTCCTCTAAGAATGTTTGGGAAGTTTTAAGTTGTTTTGTCTGCTTATAAGAGGATTTTCATGGACAGAAAATCTCAGTACAGTGTGTGTGAATGGTCCAGGAGTCTGATATGTGGAGAAGTCTGAAGTTCAAGCTTCAAACCCTTTCTCTTCCAAATTCTTACATCAGAGGTGTATTGTCCAGATATCAGTGGAAAAAAAATCTTGAATAACTAAATATGAATAGGCTGCAGCAATCTATGAAATATTGATTCTGTTAAGGCTAGCCTGCAAATTCAAGTTAATCCTGTCTGTACATGAAAAGAGTGCTTTACAATTCATTAAAAATAGTACGGGTGCCCCAGAATGCACTAAAGGTGATTAATATGTACCACTTTAAATAATATACCAGAGTTTACAAAATTTGAATCATTTATGAGAACATTAGTAACATCTAGCAGAAAGAAAAATAAATGAATGACTAAGGAAAACAGCATTTTTCTAAATGTTGCTTAACATAAAACAATATTTCCTCCTTTCCAGTTGGTTGTACTTCATCTTTGCAGAACCTCAGAATTGCTGAAGTTGGAGGCATCTCTGGAGATATCTCATCGAACCCTCTGCTCAAGCTGGCTGCCCTGGGCTACATCCAGTCAGGTTTTGAATATATCATAGGATGAAGACTTCACAAACTCTCTGAACAACTCATGTTAATCGAAAGCTTTTTTCTTAGGTGCAAGTGGAATTTCCTGTTTTTCAGTTTGTACCCACTGCCTCTTGTTTTGCCTCTTGGCATTAAAAAGAGCCTGGCCCCATCTTCTTTGCATCCTCCCATCAGCTATTGTTACATGTTGATAAGATTCCCTTGACCCTTCTCTTCCCCAGGCTGAACAGTCCCAGCTCTCACAGCCTCTCCTCTTGTGAAAGATGCTGCCACCCCTTAGTAATCCTATTGGCCTTTTGTTCCCCTTGGCACGCAGCAGAAGTGCAGCAGGACCTCCAATCCCAATAAAAAAGGCACTGGAGGCTGTGGAGCTGTTTCTGAACACCTCCTGAGTCAGGGCAGATGTATGCCTTGTGGCAATTGTTTCAAATCCAGTTTGGGGTCTGGAGGCATCATTAACTAAAAGCTCAACAAGATGCAATAAGAAACAAGAGCTTGTCTATTCAGTCCCCAGTGCCTCACCATCCCCATCCTAGTTAGCGTCTTTTGCCCACACTCAGCCACATGGTAATTATTTGCCCTGCCAGGTCTGAAGCAGCAGAGGCAGGATTTATCACTTGTGCAGCCACCTCCGGCAGCTGTTAGATGAAAATGGAAAAAGGAGCCCTCTGTCGTCCCCTGGGGACCCATCAAGACAGAAGCTCCAAGCATCTGTTGTGAAGATGGACAGTTTTAATACCATACAAGAGCCCACAGACAGTTGCCCTGACTGTAGTGTGTTCGACAGTGCTGACTTTGCTGGCGCATGCCTGCTCTCACCTCTTGATATTTTTATTATTTTGCTGACAGTTTTTCTTTCCAGCTGTTTTATGAGCCAGACTTTTCATATTGGTTAAAGCCCAGGAAGCATCGAGTAGGGCCAGGGTTAAAGGAGGTCAAGGAAAGAGACAGGAATTGGAGTCTGCAGCTAGGATGTTTTATATTTTCCCTACACCTAGCTGCCAGCTCCTCCTGCCATTGCCACATGATGGATTTGCTCTCAGCTTCTCACTAGACAGCTTGCATAGCAAAAGCACTGAGAGAGCAATTACATCCAGATGTGGGGTGGGTAGTTTTAGCAAACTGGCCACCATTCGTAACTCAACAGCAGCAATCGATACTGAGAGCTGCACTTGGGGTGGAGCGGAGAAGGTGGGAGCACACAGGTGAGGCTGCCCTGAAAGGACTGGCTGCGCTGCTGGCTGTGGTCAGACAGCTCATCAGGTTACTCGCTTTAGGGTGTGAAGAAGGGGTTGAGAAGGCAAGAGTCTTCCTTTATTAGCCAGCCTAAAGAACTATTTGAACCAGCAATGCTCAGGACTATCTTCCCTTCTCAACTGAGAGTGGTGCATCACTGATGTCCCCACGGAAATGTCTTCTGGAGATTGGAAGGATCTGCTGGACTACGCCCAAAACACAGGCTTGAATCCTGGGCAGAGAGGAATGATGCCAACCCTTCCCCTTGTATGCTCCAGGATTCATCTGTGAGTGCACCTGTAGAGGAAGATTTGGCCAAATTTTGGAGACCTGCTCTAGCCTGGTGCTTGTCTCTCACCCTCCTAAGAATCAACATTAGCCTGGGAGGGATTAGGGCATAGTCTTCAGTCTTTCATGTGCTGTAAATCCAACAGAGAAGAACACAGTGCAGAGGAGACTCAAGCCATCCAGCCCCACCCCACCAGCACCCAAAGGGACCAGGAGCTCCTGTGGAATTGCTGATTACCTGCTCAGCAGGTAACCTCTGATGCTGTCAAAGTCTGGCCTCCTCTGGGTCCTTTGCATTTTTTGTGTCATCTCAAGAGAAAAGAAGAAAAGAATAAGTATTATGCTTTTTGCCAGAGCTCTGCACTTTTACTGTTCTCCAGTGATATTTAGCAAAAAACACAACCTTGCAATGACATGACATACAGACTTAAGAAGAGCAGCTATTCACCTCCTGGACAGACAAACATTTAGTGTCATGACAGCTGTGAAAGAAGTGGCTAGATACCTCCAACACTGATAGTACACAACAAAGCAGAATTATGAAAGCCTGAAACATTCAGACAGGATATGTCATATGTGAGGAAAAGGAAGGAGAAAAAACAAGCACATCCCAGCTGACCTGACCATATCTGCTCCATCTACAAACCTGTCAGTAAACAACAACCCACCAGTCTCTTATAGCACCAGCTGGGATAGGTATGCTGCTCAAACACCCTATTTCTTTCCAGTGGAGCAGTTGATTTGGAACCACGCCACTGACAAAGATGTTTTTTAGTTCAGCTTCTTATTATGACACAGCAATACAGTCATTAGCACTTCATACTTAGTGACAATATTCTTCCTTTAGAGACCGTTATACGAGATTATGTGGCAGGAATGATCAGAGTGCTTCTCAAGGGGACCTGGTTATTTTGTCCAAAGAAACTTATGTTGATGTTAAAGCATATACTAGAAACACACCAGCAGCAGCCATCAGGATCAAAACCAAGCCCTTGTTCTGTACTGCCGGCCAGATCAGCTCGGTATGCACACCACTCTGTGTGGTAGGCATGGCCTAGGCACAGCATCAAAGCAATGAAACACTTTGGGGTCGCTCCCTGCAACCCTGGTGGGTTTCGGTAGGCAAGATGGGAAGAGTTAGGTAAAGCAACGGGGCGACCTGTTCTTACCTCAGCATTCATTTGATCAAATTGCTGAGCCCCTGCTATTGAATAAAAACAACCATTTCTGCTCCTGGACACATGTAGGGAGCAAGGCTGAGTGAATAATTGATTTTTCAGTTCAACTACCAAGTTAAAAAGTGAAAAAAAAAATCAATTTGATCCAAACTAGAGCAGATTTTTTTTCGAGTTTTCTTGTCAAAAAGAAAAATGAAACAATTCCACTTCAGTGATTAAAAACAAAGTTTCATTCCTGTTTGGGATGTTTTGAGCAAAAATGGGATATTCACAACACCTGCAGCTTGGAAACCGAAGTTTTAACATCTTTTTACACCCAACAGCCTCTTAAGTCCATCCTCAGCATAGCCTGGATCTGTGTCTCAGCCCCGTGTTTGATGGTGAACCTGTTCCACTTGTATTTTACTGACTGGAATGAAAATGGAAGGCGGATGTCTCCTCCACAGCCTTGACCCTCTGGGAAGCAGGGTTGTCCTCATCCACCAGGTGAGTGTTTTGGTTTAGGAGACTGTCGTGGTTTAACCCGACCGGCAGCTAAACACCACGCAGCCGTTCGCTCACCCTCCCCCCTCCCTCTCTGGGACGGGGGAGAGAAATGGAAAGTGAAGCCCGTGAGTTGAGATAAAGACAGTTTAATAAGACAGGAAAAAAAAAATAACAAAAATAATAATAACAATAATAATAATGATGATACAATGGTGATAATACGAAAGTAATAATAGTATGTACAAACAAGTGATGCACAATGCAATTGCTCACCACCCGCTGACCGATGCCCAGCCTAACCCCGAGCAGTCCGGCCCCCTCCCCCCGGCTAGCCACCCCTATATATTGTTTAGCATGACGTCAGATGGTATGGAATACCCCTTTGGCTAGTTTGGGTCACCTGTCCTGGGTCTGTCCCCTCCCAGCTCTTACTGCACCCCCCAGCCTGCCCGTTGGCAGGACAGAGCAAAGGCTGAGATGTCCTTGGCTTAGTATAAGCACTGCTCTGCAACAATTAAAGCATCGGGGTGTTATCAGCACTCTTCTCATTCTAAGCCAAAACACAGCATTCCACCAGCTACTAGGAAGAAAATTAATTCTGTGCTAACTGAAACCAGGACAGAGACACAATCAGGGCACGCAGCAAAATCCACCTGCAGGCAGAGGAACTCAGCAGAGAGGTGGATCACCCCGGTGGCTTAGAGCTCTGCTCTGAATTAAGCAGAAAGTAGACTTAAATTGGAGAGAGCAATTTAACCTACTAATTGAAGGGAAGGAAGCGGCTTATCTTCTTGAAACTATTTCTTAGTTCACTTTTAATGGACAGGACTTTTTACAAAACAGTTACTCTGAAATGCAGATCAGAGCACAACATTTTAGGTTGGTTCATTCTGCCTCTGAAGCTCACTTTCCTGCGTTGTCACTGAACCTCATGAAGACAGTCCATCAAGTCTCTTTGCCGTTTCAATTTAGAAACTTTCCCTGTGCCCAAAATTGTTACTATTAAGTTTTAATTCAACCCCTGTAGTAGCAGATACCATTAATGGTCCTGTCAAGATAGGTAGAGCTGTTTCATTGGTCCACCTACTACCAGAAGACAGGACTCAAGTATATCTCCCGTCTTATCATTAGGTAGATGAATTGTATTATCTGCAAAGAAAGACTCATCAAGTCCTTCCTGAACATCATTAAGGGAAAGGGATGTGGGGACGTCAGGGAGAGCGATGTGAAAATAGAAGCATAGCAGCAAGTGCTAACACTAATCAGCTTTTTTTTTTTTTTTTTGCTCTTTTTTTTTTTTTTTTAAATCAGAAACACTAGCCAAGGATGCAAGAAACCTAGATATTTATTTTCTCTTCTGCTTCACGATATCCTAAGACACATCTCCTGTCTGCCAGACAATGCTCTTACTACCTTCTCAAGCAGCTCCTTGGCTAAAGGTGGCTGGGAGGCAGGGGGTAGCATCTTTTCTCCCATTTTTGGAAGCTGGTGCCCTAGAAATAACTCAGAGTTTAGACTGAGGGATGGAAATCATTTTGCTTGCATGGCTGAATGCCTGAGGGGATGTCCTTACTGCAGGATGTCACTTTAGCACTAACAACAGGCAGTTTTTTCTCCAAAGTACCTTTGGACATGGGGCCTGGACACTCTCATCCCACTGGTACTGAAGTAACTGGAGTTACACTCCAGTTGTTGGACCACCAAATCTTGGTGGTTCTGCAAAAGGACTGGTCTGGCATTTGGGAAGGTGTCATTTCAGTGAATTGAGAAGGATCAGAAAACCTTTAAGATTTTTTCTAACTTGGTATGCAGATTTGCATTTTACACCCACATTTCATGTGCCTATCCAAGTATTTAGGCAAAATATATATATATATAAATAAATAAAATAAAATCTCAAAACATCTGAGATAGCAAATACACCTACACTGAGGTCTCTGGGACTGCAGCATTGACATTACATGCATAATGACAGCAGACAATGGCAGCTGATGTAAATGATGCCATTCTACAAAACAAGAGGGAGGTGCTCTCAGGGACTATACTGCAGAGTCACAAAAGCATCTGCTGGGTGTTACTTGGCCTAGCAGCTTTCCCTCCTCTGCGACTTGTGATCTCCTTGTCTATGGCTCCTTCCCACCTCCATCCCAAAAATACGTCAAGGCTGCGTTAGCTCAGTCCATAGCATGACAGCTGCCAAGCAGCAGCAGAAAAATGGGAAGACGGGGTACTGAGACCAAGCTGGCCCATGTATCAGCCACAGCTCAGCTCAGCAGAGCTGTGGGCCTGGCACAGTACCCCCAAGCGGGCAGGAGCTCTGCCATCACGTCCCTCAGCACTCACCCTGGGCTCTGACACTGCACAGCAGTGTCTGTTGAGATTCCACTAATCCTACTCCCCACCACAGAAACACTGTCCAGTCCCACCAACATTTCCTCAATTGCTGCCCAATTCTACTAATTGAGGCTCTGCGAAAACTTTACATGTTTTCTCAGCTGATGTGTTCTGCAATTGGTACTGGTACATGCAGTGGGTGCAGAAGCAATTTCTGCATGTGAACAGTCCATTTAGTCCTACTGGATGGCTCTCAGCCTGGAGAAACTTTGCCTGGATGTGGTTACTGGGTGGAATAGAGAGTATCTCCCAGGAAAACCAGCTGCACAGAGCCTTAGCTTGGCAGAAATCTCCAGGCTGGCAGTTTGGAGATGTTATCTTTAGGGATAGATAAAATCAAACCCCATGGTAGAGGCAAAAATACCTGCTGAGGCAGCACAGGGGCTGGGTAACTTGGCAGGACCCTGACAAGTGCAAGAAACGGAGGCTTCCCCGAGCCCTGCACAAGGGCAGAGCAAGGCAGAAGAAACCTGGGAGCCCTGGCCTTCAGCAGAGCACTGAGGGTCAGCAGTGGCCACCTCCTACCAGGACAACTCCTTCTGTGCCCCTGGGTGCTGGGGAGCAGCCCCGCAGCAGCAGCTCCAGAAGTGAGTGAGGGAGCCGGAGCAAGGGCTGCAATTCTGCTCGCTGGCTTTGCATCTGTTGTTCGAAGAGAAGACAGTGCTTCCCGAGGCTGCCAGTCTATCACCTTTCATCAGTGCAAAGTATGTTTCGATCAAGAAATGAAATGTGCAAGCTGAGGATAATTGCAGGTTGTAGATGGCGATAATAGCTGTAATTTGGATTGTGGAAGCAATAAACCCAGGCTCAATCACTGGCAGCTTGATTTGGGAAAGAGCCCAAGCTGCAAACACTGAAAATGAAATTTATGAAAAAAATATATTTCGTGAAAAGTAATTAGCATATGTCTGTTGCTGTGTTTGCAGGGGACTAAGTGCTTCCAACTTTCTGCAGGCTAAGCCAAGATGTTTGTTTTAAGAGAAGGAGGCTGGGGGGACAGGGGCTCTGCATGCACTGTTGTGGGCAGCCAGCACAGGCAGGATGAGCCATGGTGTGAGGCTTCCCTTTACTAGTGGCATAGATTGGACACTGAATTTTTAGGCAGCTAAGGTTAGGTTGGGATAAATGTTACTTCCATTTGATTAACTTTGGGTCATCAAAGTTACACTGTAAAAAATAAATCATTTCCACCGAGGTTGCTGTATTCATGCCATTGGACCGTAAAACATTTCCAGTTGTCCCCACTGCTGACATCTGACTCATTCAATGCTGCTCCAGCTTACAGCATGTGCTCAGCAGGTCGTATGATAAGGAAAATCCATCTCATTTTCTTTCTTATGTCTTTCTTTCTTCTTTTTCTTTGGCAGTCCGGAGCTTTCTGTTAGCTTCTGTCTCGTTTTAAACACCTCAGGTAAAGCAAGACCAAAAAATAAATAAGATGTAATTAATAAAGTGAGATTCAGAGTGAATGAGACTACTTTGATTTTTGACCAAATTCAACTAGTGCTCTGTGCATAAAGTAATGGAGGAAATAGAAAATACATAAGTGTTCCATTTAGACACTTTTAAAACAAAAATGCTGTGCTATGAAAATGCAGGAACACTTTAATTTTGTCTTCTTTTTTCTTCTTTTAAATTAAATTGCATCTTTGCAATGTAAAAGGGGCCAGAATCAAGAGCAAAATGTACATACACCAGGCAAATAGCCAAAAAATAAAGCACAGTATTTATCTGCCTCTTAATGGAAACATTCCTGACTGACCCAAAATGAATCTTTTTTTTTTTTTTTTTTTTTTCCACATATCATCTGCTTTCAACAAGAAAACCAAAAATTCCTTCCAAAGCAAACTTAGGTGGATTTTTAGGCTTGGTCACTGACATGATAACTCCATTATTTTTCCAGATCATCTCCGAACTACTGAAGTTTCAATCATCTCCCTTCTGGAACTTCTTCCCCTGTAAAATTGATCTCTAGGGAGAGCTTTCCTGGCAGGCAGCTTAACCATCCCTTCTCTCATTTTCATCCCATTACTCCTAGCAAATTATTTGTTAGGGTTATTGCGATGAGTGATGGGTTTTTGTGACCCTTCTTACTTTGAGCTGATTATTATGGGATGGGAATGTGGTGAGGAAACCTCTTATTGTTGATGGGTTGGTAATTGTTTTACCTTTAAATATCTCTTCAGCAATACACCCTGGATCTGTCCGTTCATTGTGGACATGGGACTGCACCCTTAGGGAAATGGATACTGTACAATTAATGTCCCTTGCAGCTCTCTCTAGAAGTGGGAAGGCAATCAAAGAACAAAAAGAGGAGTAAAACTGCAACTCCCATGAGTTGTTATGGAATCCTAGTTTAAAAAAATAATAATTATAATAATTAAAAAAAAAAAAAAAAAAAGGAAAAAAAAAGTCTTATTCATCTATAGGACCAGGAACTACCTCTTTATTTCTTCTTTGCAAAGAGGCAAAACCCCTGTGAATTCTGTTTCAGACATGATTTATTTGAACATAAACCTGTTCTGATCCAAATATGACATTTTCCAGAGGAAGACCACACACATATAGGTAGCTTCACACTCTGCTCTTCCTTGCAAGCCACCACATAAACACAAGAACCTGCTGCAGCCCAGAAGAAAATTTATTCCTGATGACCTCCAACCCCCTTCAAAAAAACAAAAAACAAACAAATATATATATATATATAAAAAATAAAAATCAAAGGCCAACTATCTTAAACAACATGTTAGAGCAGCCCCACCAACCCCATCAGCAGGCATTTCACTCTGGACACATATAAACTGGGCTGAAAAAGCAGATTGCTGTCCTACAGCCAGACAGCTGGTGACCTCTTGCAGACATCTTGCTCCTGGCCCCCCAGGAGATAACCTCTCACGTCTGTAGGGCACCAGGCACGTGCTGTGAGGAGGAGGTGTGCAGGTCATGGGTTTGCAGGGAAACTCCTGAGACCTTGCTCTGCCCTTCTGTGGGTTTCCTTGCATTCAGTGAGCTCCTGCCTCATCTACAGGCTCTGTGCAAGGTTAACAGAGGATGCTTTTGCTCTCAGGCAGTGGGGAGAGGGAATGGGAAGAGACTCAAAGACCCTGGTTGAAGATCTGGCCCTGGCTTTGCAACAACGCTGTCTACTGCATGATATAATGTCAAGGAAGGCTGCCACCCCCTGAGGCAAAGTCTCACTCAGAGCCCCAGTGCAGAGCAGTACCATGACGCTGGGTATCCAGTCCAGCAGCAAAGGCAGGTGTCTGTGCAAAGAAGCCAAAAGCACAAGGTCCTTGTCCACATTAGCGAGGTGGGGGTTGGCCTGTTCTCCCACGTGCCTGGTGACAGGACGAGGGGGAATGGGCTTAAGTTGAGCCAGGGGAGTTTTAGGTTAGATGTTAGGAAGAACTTCTTCACTGAAAGGGTTGTGAGGCACTGGAACAGGCTGCCCAGGGAAGTGGTGGAGTCACCATCCCTGGAAGTCTTCAAAAGACGTTTAGATGTAGAGCTTAGGGATATGGTTTAGTGGAGGGCTGTTAGCGTTAGGTCGGAGGTTGGACTCGATGACCTTGAGGTCTCTTCCAACCTAGAAATTCTGTGATTCTGTGATTCTGTGATTTCAAGGGAACTGGATCACATCCTGTGACAGAAATCATGGGGATCAGCAAGAAAGGAGGAGTGAAGAAAAGGCTGAGGTCTTTAGGGTAGCTGTGGTGCACATCATAAACTCCAGCATGCAAAGTAACCTTTGGTTTTGCAGAAAGCCTGCATAAACTCACAACTGCCTGCAAATCTTTAGCACTGGGGACGTGATATAATGATCTAATAAATACTTGTCTTGGCATGTCACTAGGACACAACGTCCTTGGCTTCAACGAACCAGCAGGTTGTATCAGCCTTGGGGCACTCTGATTCACACACCTCTAAGTGCTTGAACGTGCCACTCACCTCTTAAACACTCTGACCATTTCTCAGCATTTTGGTCAAGAGAATTCGAACACTGCCTGACACCAGCAAGCCTGTCTGCTGTCCATAAGCATTGTCCAGCTGAGATCATTACTTTCCAGAGGAGACAGAAAGATGCATGATCTGGTGGGTCTGACTGACGTTTGCTCCACTCAGCGGCCACTGATCACTTCCCCAGGTTTTATTGCAGATTGAGTCAGCGAGCACTGCAGGGAGCAACAGAGCTGCAATATGTGACTGACTCAACAGAAGAGACGAGTGGTGTGGCAACTCTCAGAAAGCTTCTGATATCAAAATATCACAGGCTATTTTTGTCATTCTCACCTTACTAATTCCGCAAAGCCATCCATGCCTGGAGCACATCACAGTGTCTCATTTGGCTCAAAGCCACCCTATTTTCAAACCAGACCAAGCACCCTTCTTGCAGCAAAACAAATTTTCAATAGGAGAAGGGCAGAGCTGTCATGCAAATGCAGATTCTCACCTCCAAATTGTGCTGCTCTAAGACAGGGCGTACAGCTGAGACACACGGATTTCAGGGAAGGTATCACAATATTTATATTCACATCCATGCTCTCGCTACAGACTCCCAGTCTGAAAAAATGTTATAGGCAAACCTGACAGGGGCACTTAAAATTGGAGTTAGTTAGATTTAGAAGCCCGTGGTTGAAACCGTGCTTGGTTGAAACCTTCAGGATCCTTTTTGAACTTCTGTCTAGACTTGGAAGTGCTGCCTCAGCTTCCAACACTCACCCACCAACGTGCCTTCCCTCTGGGGCAGCTAAAGCCCAGGTCAACCAGGACACTTCACAGATGCTGCACACTTCTGTAGACCTTAGCCATGTGGTAACACCAGAATTAGCTCTTCCTCTTCATGGTTCCCAGTCTGTCTATCGGCTCAGGCTCTTCATAAAATGTAGCTGTGACTTTTCCTTTTAAAATGTATCTGGAGAAGGAAAGGCTGCTTGTAGCCACCTTCTTCTCCTCATCACTGGAAGGTAAGTAATTGTCACATGTAGTAGGCTTCCCTGACTTCAGTTATCCACAGAGTCATCATGCAGCCCTGTAACCTGCAATGAGGAGAGTGCAGCGCTGTTTTCCCCTTGTTTGGGTCTGGAGAAGCACAGTCTGCAGCTCTCCAGGGCTTCTTGGGGAAGAGGGCAAGTGTCCCAAAGAGGGATATTTTGGAGAGGCATGGAGTGGCCCAAATCCCCTGTGCATGTCAGCTAGGAAATAGCTTACACTGGAAAGAGTGTGGCATTTGTATCCCCTTTGGAAATATCTGAGTTTGATGTGTCCAGAAGGAGGGATGCTCAGACCTTTCTTGGGGCAAGGCTGGGGAAAAGCAGCCACAAAGACACAGAGTGGTGATGCCACCCAGGAGCAGGTTTCTTCAGTGATAAAGTCATTGGTCTTACACATCATGGATACCTGTCTGGAGGATGAATGCTGGAGGGTTACCTTGGGCAGCCAGAGGTGCTGCTCCTGCTGCCCAGAGCAGCCATGGCACAGGATGCTCCGCCAGGTCACCAGTACCACCACTGGGAACCAGAGCCAGAAAAAGGTGGCTACCAGGGCATGCCAAGGGAAGCTGCAGAGGGCTGTGTGGTTTTCTGCTTTTTGCTTTGTTTAAACTCTTCAGATGTGTGCTTTGGGTTTGTGATTTAAAGAAGTATTTCTCACTGCTAGGTTGATTTATTTTCTTGAGTTTTTAGGTTGGAAAGCACAGTCCTTTTATGACTTTGCAGCCTTTGACAGAGTGGCGAGGGCCAAGCAGATCTGTCTAAAAGAAATGCTGGAACATGGTGGCTTGCTTCTGCATTCAAACCTGAATGCTTCCCAAGGAGAGATCCTGCTGTTGGCCACGAGATGACTGCCTGCTGCTGTCCGGCAGAGACCTGCTCCAAAGGGTCACTCTGCCCCGTGTGTTAGCGCTCCCTGTCCTGCTCCATGCGTGCAGCACAAACACAGCCATGCTGCTGCAGCCGGCGTGAGGCTGGGCACATCCACCACCTCTGCACTGCCTGCTGTGACCGTCCCTCCCAGCATAAATACAACATGCAGCTGCAGGTGTGATTATTATTACTCCAGCTCAGCTCTTGTGTAGAGCTTTGGTGCTGTCCTCCATTATCTGTGCTGCAAAGCTTTTCTGTTATTATACATGGTTGAAGAGGAGACTGGCTTCTGGCAAAGCTCCATTGGTAGCTTCAAAGGAAAGCTGTGCTGACACTTACCTGCAGCCTGACATTTAAATTCCTACATCCACTTGAGCAAGCTGAGCCCATTCCAGTAGTAAATTGATGTTTTCCTTGCCTGCTCTCAAGTTTGAGCTCTCAGACAAGGGATACTGCTCACAGTTGTTGACAAAGCAATTCTCACCTGCAGAAGAAACTGCATGGGATGCTGTGTCACCACCTGGTCATCTGTCAGCCCTTGTCTGCAGATTCTGGGGATATCTGTGACAGGGAGCAGCTGCCTCCCTCCAAACTGCAAAGCCCAACAAGAAATAAATATCTTCCCTTTGAAGCTTCGACTTTAGCTGGACTAATGTATTTGTGAGGTCCACAGGAACACAGTGCAGCAGGAGAGCAGACGCAGTGTATAAATTTCATGCAGATACCATCATTTGTTGTTAATACTAGGACCCATTGCTAATGCAGAGGGTCATTGTCATTCATGCGCTGTGCTGGATATGTACAGATGCACCCAGAATACCAAATAAACACAAAACAAGCATGAGAAGATAGCAAACAGACAAACACAAAAAAGGAGCAAAATGAGTATTCATCTTTAAAAACTACATTTATTCTCCCCCTGAAAAAGCAGTTGAAGAAGCAGGATGATGAAAGAGAGAACAGGAGTTAATCAACAAAGTAGTTCTGGCAAGAAGCCAAGTCACCTTTGGAGCTTCTTGTATTGAATGAGAAACCATCAATGATAAGGTACAGCCGTAAATGATTTTCACAATGGACTGGCCCAAACACTGAAATTATTCTGCAGGGAACAGCTCTTCACAGGCTAATTGGGCTCGTTCAGTCTTGAACGCCAAGGATACACCAGGGGCTACTTTCATTTATTGGGTTTAGAAGAAGTATTTACAAATTTAAAACCATAAATCTGAGGCTTTGTAGCCTTAGCAAAAGAGCAGAAATGCAACTAAGACTGATGCCAGACAGGACTTTGCCTTCATCCTTGAGCTTAACTGATTGATTGAGTTACATGTAGATCATTAAAAAACATATATTAAAAGAAAGCTCCCAAAGTCTAGGAAGACCACCCCTGAATACTTTAAGTAAGAAAAAGTAAGCCAGAGAGTAAGCAGGAGAAAACAAAACAAACAAACAAACAACTAACAAAAAAAATCAGCAACAAAAATACAAAAGAAACCTACAACAGCATAGCATCAAATGGGTAGAAACAATTCCAGTCACTACCCAAAAATACCAGCCTGCTTCTCTCCTCCTCATGCTGGGCACCTGCCCATTGTCTGAGAGAGAGCTCAACCTCCAACATCCATTCTTGCAACTTCCTTAAAGATGCAAAAGTCAAGGCATTAACCATGGGTGCTGAGGCTTCCTGTGAGCTCTAAGCAAGTTTGGAAAGCAAACTCATTTCCTTGCACATGCAAGATACTGTTGGCATCCAAATCACAGATGCACAGAGTGGTCTGGCTCTCTCAGGGTGACACACCAACATCCTCCTATACCACCCCAAACACACACGTGGAGCTAGTTCAGATTGAGATCGGTACGGACAATAAAATACAATTTGTCATGTCATTACTCTGAATAACAGAGGCTTGTATACCTTAAAGGGCTCGTTAATTTAAACTAGTCTCTTATTTAGCTGTTACTTTTGTGCAGCCTCACTCGTCGTGGAGTCAGACCTCAGCGTACCCTGTTAGTGCCACATCGCCTGAAGCTGTGCATCCAGCTCGCAGATGCCAAGTTTCACCCTTTCCAGTGGGCGTGGACCAGCTGCCAAGGCAGAAATTGGAGACTGGGACAGAACATTAGGTGTGAGCCAGTTGCAAATGTCACTTCACTATTTTGGCTCCTGCGAAGACAGATCAATTTGAGTAGCTTTGGGAGTGGTAAACACGGTTTGCAAACACAACTGCTCTGATGACACCCTTTCTGCACTGTGCACGGAAACTATCAAAATGGTAAGAACCAGAAACATAAAAGTCATTTGATATAGTCCTCTTTATTTTCCAGCTCATCTGTAGGAGGGATTGTTTGGGCATGGAGCAGTAGAGAAATTAACATTGTTAATTTGATGCAAGCCAGGGTATCTATATGTGTTCAAGAAATGCAACACAATTAATTAGCCTCTAAAAAAAGCATTTGAAGTGTTTATTGCAGGATCAAGCTCCTGGTTTTATAAGCAGATGGGGAAATAAAGCGCTAGGAATGACATGGAGAAAACAGCTGCACTGGGACCAGAAGCCTAATTCATAATTCAGCAGACTAATCAGTGAACATCTTCTGCGGTTCCTCAGCTGTAATGGAAGAACGTGAGGAGGCAAACGATTAGGCTGCTTTATTTCTTAAAGAGGTTGCTACCAATTAGCTTTCTTTCTCTGCTGCCCATGTACAGAACTAATGATGTGGTCCATGTTATTAAAGAGACAGAGAAAAGTAGGTCAGCCTAAAATAATTGTCTTAACGATAAACACACTGAGGCACAATTTCAATACAGTTTGCTGAGAATTAATTAGAAGAGTAAAGACCTGTTCACACTCACTTTTCTGATCTTCCCCACTCTCCCACCCGAGGAGAAAGGGCCAATGTTCTGTCGCTGCTGCTGTTTGCTTGGCGATGGCTCTTTCAAGAAGAGCCAGCCATGGCTGCTGGTTCACCTCCACACAGACCCACCCAGAACAGCACAGATTTGCCCTCGAGGTGCAGCTTTGCAGTCTATGTGTCCAAGTATGTGCCACAGGCACCCAGGGAGATGCACCCTTTCGTTAACAAGGAGCCACCTGCCTCCCCACGGTGACAGAAGGGAGCCAGCTGCAACCAGCCCCGTTGGGCATTCCACAATTGGACGTCTATGTCGAGATGAACAGATGAATGGGGAGCTGAGTGCTTGCAAGGGACATGGAGTCCTAGCCAGGATTTGTCACTGAATAGAACAGGAAACTTGTTCTGAGGAAAGCACTGCAGGAGAGTCCCTGTCTGGCCCCCTGGGAGGACTGGCACTAACTTGCAGAAAACGGAGTCTACAATCAGTAAGATTGTAAAGTAGGTATGTTTATTCAGCACTGGGCAGCACGGAGGGGTAGTCCCACTGAAATCATGCACATGCAACGCAGCAACTTGCCATGGTTATATGCAATAAAGAGTTACATATGCAGGAAGTTTCACAATGTGCCCATACACATGCATAACCTGTCCCCAGTTCATACTAAAATTAGTTTAAGAAGATTTTCCATAAGCTCCTCCCAGCTGCACTTGCACAGTGTCTTCTGGTGGTGGTTGCCAGGGGTCATGGGGATGAAGACTGATGAATCTACCTCATCATTACTAGTTGACCTCTTGTCTTTGCGCAGACTCAGTTGCTCCTTGGCTCCATGTGCCTGACGTGGTCTTCGTACAGGGCAAAACACCCCTGAGCAGAAGCGTGGTGCTTTTCTTTCAGTTAAAGAACATTCATCTTAGCAAGGATCCATTGAGATGACCTTTCGTTGATCTGCATTTCAACTCCTTTCCTTGAATCTTGCTTTCTTGTCTGGCTTGGAGATCATTTTACTAGTAGCCTAGGACTCAGCTGGCTCATGTTCCCTGTGCTGGCACCAGGGCACTGAGTATTGATTGTTTCTCCCTGTCACATCAGAACGAAGGGCTGGCCCTGATTCCCTCCAAGCCCCTCTGTGCAGGTCTGTGCAGCTAGATGATTCCGAGGACCAAGATAAACTGATGGTGTTGGAGTCCCTCCACTGTCAATAATCCCATCTGGGGTTCAAGTTTTCTCCTTCACGAATCTCCTAACTAATATCTTCAAGTAATATCATCATTAACAAGCTGTATTCCTACCCCTGCTGTTCTTCCCAAGGTTGTGAGACTCCAGATACCATAAAAATGCACTTGGAGGGTGTTGGGCCTTCATTTCTGGAAGAAATACACTCGCCTTGATGTAGTGGCAAATCATCCAAGCAGTGGGGAGCTTGCATCTTTCTGTCTGCCAGCTGATACCTTTTGCAAAACCAGACAAAACTGTGAAGATTTCTTTAGCTGAGTTTTTAATCAACTTTGAAAAATGGAACATTTCCCAACAAAATGGTTTACTTATTCCTTTCAAAACAATACCCTCTCAGCCTCTGCCTTTTCAAATAATGGATGCACAAAATTTAGTGAGATATTTTGTCACTTCTTCCTTTTTAGACCAAAACCAAAAAACATTGTCAAGTTCTTCCAGAATTATTTTTTTTTAGCACATTTAATTTGATGTACTAATAAAAGTCCAATCTTTTTTCAGATCTGACTGGAATAAAACTTGATGTTCCAAGCCCACTGATATCAAGCTGCACCTGGCTGTTCTGATGCTTGTCTAGAGACAAGCCAACACCGGAGCCCCAGATCAGAGCTACTGCCTGAAGAACAAACAGCTGAGTCCTCCCTGCCGGGCACTTTGAAGGCACCAAGTCTGGTGCTTAGATCTCTGCTCTGCTTCTGCCTCTGAGCATTTCCTGCCAGCTACCCCTGCAGGACCTGCTCTTGTGACCTATCTGACCTACCCTGTCTCTTGCTAAGCTGCAGCTGGCCATCTCCTGCACCTCCAGAGCAGGTCAGGGCACCAAGCTTGTTGCCTGGACTGGAGCTTGCAAAGCTCCCCCAGCACAGGCTTGCATACAAAGCAGGCACTGTGTTCTTCTGCGGAGGCGAAACCAGCCCTTCTCAAGGAATCGCTTTCTAAAAAGCCCTCATGGAGCACAAACCTCTGATTAAAAGGAAGGAAAGTCATTTTCGATGTCTCCATTCAAGAACTATATTACTAAGCCTTTCAATAATTACTGAGCTAATCTGACATTCATGATCCTCTCTAACTGATGGACTTGATTTCAGTCATTCATTCCATGCCATATAGAATCTGATTAATAAGATATTACTTAGTGGAACATAGTTTCTTTTCTTCCCCAAGGACATTATAATTTTAGAAATAATTTAAATATTACAAAGGATAGCAGGTAATTGGCAGGAGCATTTATCATGCTGCTCTGTAATTCGTGGGCTTCCTCACCACCAGAAGAGGGCTTTCCCAAAAGATCACTTGATATCGTAGTTGGGAGGGAGCAGAGGGAAAGGAGGTGGAAGAACAGGTGGGAATGCAATGGACAGGAGTCAGGGCTGAACACAGACACAGGTTCCACGCTGTAAAAAACATAGGTCAACCTCTCTCTGCTGTTACCAGTCTGATCCTATGCCCAAAGAGATGAGAATGATTTATATGCACCAGTGAGGTTACTTCCAGCTCACACTGATGTGCCCAACATCTGAATTCCTCCCTGGATTTCCACTTACTCATCCTTGAGGAAGCACACCCTGTGCAGGACCAGACCCTTCTAACCACTGTTTGCCCCTGGGGTCCACAGCCTCCATGAAGACTGACATGGGGCAGGGGATCTCCAGTGTCTTCCATCCACTCCAGACCAAATCTACGCATTTTCCAAGATGTTATGTACAATTTGAAGTGCCAAGAAACTCTGACAAAGAAAACAAAGGCAACATTATTATTATGTTTTTTAATTGGGCTCAAGCCTAGTGAACAGCAGATAAAGCAAGACGAATGAAAATGTTGACAGTACCAACTTACCTCTTTGTTATAATCATGCTGGGAGCTGCCTGTCTTGGCAAAGAAGAGCCCAGCGTCTCAGTGCTGACAGCATGTGCAGAGTATTCCTTCTGAGCCTCACGACCCTTATGTCTTTTACAAAGAGAATATTAATGTTCCTTCTGCTATGCCAGACCCAGGGCTGTAGACCTCATGCAGTTCATTTTAATTCTCCCAGTAGATCTCAAAATAATTTGATACCTGCATGTCTGCTTTCTCTCATGGACATTATTGGGTTAATTAATATCCAGTTGACTTTCTCAGAGCCCTGTGTGCAATACATTAGGATATAAGCATTACAGGAAAAAAGTTATCACATAGAAAATGCATGTTGAGTGTGCCATGTATTACCCTGCTTCTAAAAGCATTTTAGGCTGCTCACACCACCTTTGCAGTGTGCCACAGCTCCTTGCCAAGCCCTACAGTGGTGTGTGTCCATACAATGCCCCAGCTTTGCATTTAATCTCTAACATGAATCTGTCAGCAGTGCCCTGCATCATCCTCATCTGTTCCCCTCGTAGCTATGAGCAGCCAATCCAGGCTGTGCTGGCTGACTGCTGTCTGGGACACATCTGAGTGGCTGGGTATTTGCAACGTGAAGGTATGCAGAATAGTCCCTGCACCTGCCTCTCTATCAAATACCCAGCAATTCTCCAGCAAACCGATGCAAATCTGCTAAGCCACAACACATTCCCAACGTGTTTCATGAGCATTAGTGATTGCCCTGAAGATGAGGAGCACAACAGCTGTTTGGGGCTCAGTGGCGTCAGCACCTATACCAGGTTCTCCTCCTGCTCCTCCTCAAATTAACCCATAAGAAGGGGTATGTGGAAACAACGCCAGCCCAGGTTGCTCCTTCCCAACCCCTTCTGCAGTTCTGCTGCCCCTGAGCCATGCTAACATGTGGAGATCCAAGCTACACACTGGAGAAGTGAAACACTCTGTTTTAAAAGCATGTCCTGTAATGATAAACTCTGCAGAGGATTCCATAGAAAAACATCCTCATCACTGGATTCGGACCCCAGCCTTGCGCCAGATATAGCCCCCAGGTGCAGTTACAAGGCTGAGAGTTAAAACAGGCTCTAGTCATTTACCTTCATCTCAGAGCCCACAGTCTTTCAGAAAAGCAAGGTGTCGACCTCCACAACCTTCCCTGTGCATCCCTCTGTGGTCTTCTGCCTCCCTGATCTCATCCCAAACAGGCTTTTGGTGCCTGCAATGTTGCATATGAAACCATGGGGGGCTGAAAAAATGCCTTCTCCTATCAAAAGGATGGGGGTGGGGAGAGGGGTTAGGGATTAATTAAAGAAATTAAATCAGAACTTCAGAGGTCTTGGGGTTTTAGAACATGACAACTTTATTAAATAGAGTGTTTTTATTACTCAAAGCAACAAAAAATGAAGAAAAAACAAGTGAAATTAAGCTAATGAAAAGCTAAATAATTTAATTGAGAAAATAATTCTCAGTAAATGCTGGTTTGATGTGTGTTTGTTTTTTTTTTCTCTCAAATGCCAGACCTTTTTTCTCCTAAGTGTTTCCCTACTGCTTTTGTGCTCCTTTTGCCACCCACTTCCCAAAGCTTGCTGCAGCCTTGCTGTGCTGTTTCAAGTGAATCCTGCCTATTGTTTAGTTTCGTCCTCATCTTACAAAGTCTTCTGGTTTTGGTGGTCACTGATGTCACATGTCCTCTCAGTTGTTCTCCTGCAAATGATTTCCAGAAATGGGCAAGCAGAGTAGGCTGTCTTAGACTTCTAGGTCAACCATCAACCTTCTTTGTTTCTTTGGGCCCCAAAAATATTTTCTTCTGATTTCCAGTGTACCAGTAGAGAGCCTGTTCTTCCCACAATAGCATCCTCTGTGACATGTGGAAAAGCTGAAGTAGGAGACCTGGAATCATTGAAGTAGAAGTAGGGTTATTGTCACATCTTTCTTATGCTAATGATGTGAATTGGAGTGGTTAGGAAAAAATAAAATAAAATCAACCTCATACAAGGTACATCAATGGCCAGCACAGCATTAAGGGAGGCTGAATTTCTTGGTGTTCCTCTGGATGAGTGGACTCAGTACTGAGCAGGTTGTTCACAACTTGTGCAGCTATAGAGGTTACCAATTCTTGCCATCTCATCACCATAACAAATACTTTCTTAAACAAACAAACATCCATTTCACAATTTCAGCTGTTTTTTCATTTTGTTTTGTTTTGTTTTCAGCTAGCTCTTACCCTTCTAATTATCAAGGAAGAAACATGACCTCTAAGGCCTTCAAAGCCATAAAGCATGTGTTCAACCATTCCCAGCACCTAGGAGGACTCACCAGCCAGTTTTTGCATGTAAAGTGTTGGCATAGCCCCTGCTGCATGGAGGATTCTGCATTGCTCCTGACGAAGTCATTGAACCAAACAAGGACAAACCAGAGCAACTTTTTGCAAGGAGTCCCAAACCAAACAGTCCTCCGAACTGAACAGTCCAAAAGCAGGTCTCCTTAACCATCACAAATTGTAACAGCACTTCCATAATGACTGTGTGGTTTTTAGAAAGACAGTGCACACTTTGGTTTGTACACATGCTCCAGGTGGTGCCCACTCCTGCACTGTCTCACGGCACAATCCTGTCAGCATATGCCAACTGTTCATCTTAACAGGATATCCACCACAGTGCATCATTTTGGGACATTGCTTGATCTTCTGCACATGCTTGCATGCTTGCAATTTTCCAGTCCAACAATGAATACCATAGACCAAGTGTGGTGGTGATACAGAAAGACACCACCCCCATCATTATTAGTGCCCACGATCATGGCCTGTTCCCCATCACTGCATCAAGCACAGTTAAACAGTTCTTTGTTGACAATATTTTAATTGGAAAATGGGGCAATTTCACACACATGCTAAAGTCATATGCTTTTCAGCTAAGAAGAGTCTTAATGTGCAATTCCTTCTACAACTGGGAGGGCTTCCTAGACAGAGTGCAGAGACATGACTCCCTGCTGCTTGTCTCTCATGTGGCAGCACCAAATTTATCATCTTTCCCAGTCTGACTTTTTTAAAATGAGAACAGCAACAAAAATACATTGATTCTGGCGGTATGTCTGCTTTGATCTGAAAAGCGAATGTCATTTGCGAGATTCGTGGGATCCTGTCCGCAACATCCTTGTGGTCCGAGGGTGGGGTGCAAGCTATGTCATATCAGGGTGACTGAACTCAGGTGATTTTTGTCTGATTGTGCTCTAAAGAACATCCACTACCATTATTTTTGTTATGACCCAGCTGTTATGGCATTTGGGCTTCCCAACAACCACTATAGCTCTTGTTTGGTGTCCCCTCTGACATTTGCAGATATATTTGTCTGCTCCACTGAGAAGCCCTTTGCCATGGTGTCAATTACCTGCCCAGATCAACAGGGATTTTTGTTTGTTTGTTCTGTTTTTCACTATGGTAGCAGTTGTTTTGCAAAATTTGTGGATGCTCAGAGTCTGGCAGGGGCCATAGGAGGGATGCTCCTCCTGTGGCCTAACTGTGGTATGAATATGTAAAGATTTGAAACAAAAAGGGAAGAAAGAGATGAAAATACTGATAAGCCACCTTTTATCTATAATGATCCATTATAAAGAGGGGTAGGGAAATCCATTATTATTGTATGACATAAGCAACATGTTAATTGATGTAAGAGATATGGACAGCTTTGGCATGCTGGAGGTGTTTTTTGCTTTTCCAGGTTGTTTCACATCAGCTTGTTGTGCTGAAAGCAGCAGAGCAGATTCAAAACAATCAAAAGCGATTAGGGATTCTTGGGAATGATCTCGTAGGAAGCCGCAACAAACTTTAAGTAATTATGTTGTTACAGCTTATTGGGTATGTATTAGTTTAAAACTAATTATTAAACCCCACAGAAGATACTTGAAATAATTATTTTCATTTGGAGAGACATGCTTGAAATAACGATTCTGATTTGCAGACTCGCATTAGCTACAACAGGAATGCTAGATGGCCCCAAGACCAAAAGCATAAACCTTCCTGCTCTCCGAGCTTTGTGGAGAATGGTGGAGTGAGGTCTGCACCCCAAAATCATAACACACTATTCCCAGTAAAAGGCAAAGTTGGCTGGTGGGATGCTCTTCACGCCAAGCTGTGGCAGCAGAGCCTC
The DNA here is from genome assembly GCF_009819795.1 of Aythya fuligula. NCBI lineage: Eukaryota > Metazoa > Chordata > Aves > Anseriformes > Anatidae > Aythya > Aythya fuligula. Next base: position 5,042,643 of record NC_045575.1, read on the forward strand.
GTGGCTGGGTGCTGTGACCAAGGCCACACGATCCCGCTGTTCCCCGTGGCACCAGCCTGAGCCCTGTCCTTACACCTCCTCTGTTCCACAGCACCAGCACACCAGCAGGGCAGGACTAGTACCTGCACACCCAGCAACCTCTCTTCCAAGATTTTCTGTGCATATGCAGAAGAACTATTCAACACACACGTGGAAAAACAAGAACACTTCTGTCTTGAATTTCAACAGAGGGAGGAACCTTTTTTACCAGCAACAGTGCAGCATTGAGAATAGGGACTCCATCTCCCTCTCATCCCTCTCATCCCTCCTCCCTCTGCTGCTGATCTATCTTCTTTGCACTCATGCAGGTAAAAACCCCATACTCAGTCTTCTCAACAGCATGGGGTGCAGGCAGGATGGGAAAGAGGTCACACCTGCTGCACCAAATTGGCTTATGTATTGTGCTAAATCAGATTACAGGCACCAGACAGGAGGTTTAAAATAAATTGAATATCAAAAATTTAAATACATTTTATGAAACTTCTAGCTTCTACATGAACACAGCTTTCAAAATAATGAAGGGATGTTAAGTATGCATCCTGGGATGTTTCTGCTGGCAATAACCTTTAACAGCCTTCCTCGCTGTGTTGAGAAGCTAAACTCATGCATATTCGCTGTGCACATTCTTGCTATTCAAAGTAAGTGCCGCGAGTATCACTGATTCATGTTCAGCCAAGTGTCCTGTTTCTTCATGCCTGGGAAAATGTCCAGTGAGACTCGTCAAATGCTGTGTGCCTTCAAGCTTTGTGAAAAAAAGAGGAAACCCCCAAACCAGTGATTAGGCCCAAGCAAATCCCACAAGCTACCTGCCAGTATTCACATTTACAGCATAAAAGCTCCAAGGCATGTTTCAGGGGTTTTACAGTTCATCTTTTTGTGCTTAATAAAACTGGGGGAGGCATTTTGAAAAAATATACCAAAAATACACTTGGGAGTCAGCAAAAAGAAGGGTTTCTGTATGTTCAATGCAATTAAATAATAAAAAGGCAGATTATACACACACAAAAAAATAATTATTTCCATCACTTGAAGAAATCTCTCAACACCTTCATGGCAAGATGTCAACAACTGCAGTGCTGGAGAAGAAATGGGGAAAATTATGGAACAAAAAGCATTTCTTGGCAATGTCAGTGGGTGATATGTGGGCCCCGCAGCTCTGTTAGGAGTTAGAGAGGAGATCACTAGGATGAGGCCCAGGGGCCTTGGGGGAGAGCCCCCCACAGGCACCCGCAAGGAGCCCACTGCAGGGGCAGGTGACCAGCACCAGAGCCTCCACTGATGGCAGGGTTATCAAAGACAAACCCTCTCAAGAGAGTCAGGTTTGAGTGAACAATATGACAGAGATATTGGAGATATTCCTAGGAAAGACACCAAGCTTCCCTAGATCACTATCTGAGAGTGAACGTGCTCAAGGGAAGAAAAACACAATCATTTATTGTTTCTTGCTTTAAAATGTTGATTTTGACTATAATGCTTTGATTTTTCTGGTAAAGAAAATCTAGCTGCAGGAAGAATTTTGGTCTCTGCCTTCACATTCTTGAAAACCCTAACTCCTAATATGCGTAGTCAGATCTTTGGGATATTGCTATGCACCCATTGCCTTCAGTGCAGTCTTTAACAGCCCATTATATCACACAATTTTCCTGAAGGCTGGTGCTTTATAGGGGATATGATATACACAGTCAATGCCATTTGCTACCATCCATGAACCAAAAGGACTGTTGTGGTATAACCTGGCCAGCAGCTCAGCACCACATAGGCATTCACTCACAGTCCCCGTCCCTTCCCCCAGTGGAACAGGGGAGAGAATCAGAAAAAAATACAGCTTGTGAGTTGAGATAAAGGCAGTTTAATAGGACAGAAAAGAAACAGAAATAATAATAATAACAACAACAACAACATATACAAAGCAACTGATGCACAATGCAATTGCTCACCACCCGCTGACCGATGCCCAGCCTATCCCTGAGCAGCCAGTTCCCCCACCCCAGCCAGCCACCCCATATTAATTGTTCCGCATGACCCCAGATGGTGTGGAATCCAAAGCTGGGGAAAAGGAGCAAACCAAACCAAGAAAAATAAAGTCATGAGGCCTGGAAAGTGTCAGGTGGAGTGGTAGAGCAGTAAGACGTAGCAGTGCAACAGTCCTGCTGGGAACAGGCTAAAGGAACACAACTTAATACATAAAGGAGAAAGACAGAACAGATATTAATCATGGATTTACCTGCAGGAAAGGGTTCAGTTAGTGAAGCTCTGAAGTCAGCAAGCTAGGGCAGATTAAGATCCAGTAGGAAAAACCTGAAACCAGGCTAATCCAGATTAAAACTGAAATACCAAACTGACATACAAAAAGATGCATCAGTTTGGAAGATGACATGCTGAAAAATGGAAACTAAGTGGCACATCAAAAATGAGCTAAATGGTGAAGAAATCAGTTTTGGTGGAAATAGGAAAAGCTTCATAAAGCTCATGTCCATCCCAGGGAAGTCTGTACAAGGGAGATGGTGAGCTTCTGCTCAGAAACCACAGTGCTGTGCATTGGAGTATACAAATGCATGTCTTTGTAATTAGCCATTAAGCCCAACAACTGATGTTCACAAGAGCCTTTAAAAGGCAATTTCTAATGATATTGATATTATTCTAACCACATTTCAGACTGCATGTTTTCTATTAAGTTTATTTATACTCCCCTTAAAGAAAGGCCTCATGGCCTCTATTTGCCATTTCAAGACAGTTGCATTAACTTTATCTAATGGGACATATTAGTGATTAAACATGGAACAATTCCAGTTTAAGCATACTTCACAAAATTAGACATTAATTACAGCAACAAGCTTAAGAGAATTAGAGACAACTAATTAATGGGCTGCTTCATTTTTTGTCAGAAGTGATTTCTTCTGATAGAAAATGGAGCTTAAGACCAACTTTACAAATGTGAAATAATCATGGATCTGAAAATACAAGCTTACAGAAAATTTGGCAATAATTTCTGCTGGGAATAAAAGCTAAACAGAAAGGCACCTCCAAGCTCTGAGCTCTGATCATAGAACCATAGAATCATTAAGGTTTGAAAAGACCTCCAAGATCATCTGGTCCAACCATCCCCTTACCACCAATATCACCCACTAAACCATGTCCCTAAGTATCACATCCAGCCTTTCCTTGAACACCCCCAGGGATGGTGATGCCATCACCTCCCTAGGCAACCTGTTCCAATGCCTGACTGGTCTTTATCCCTATATATAATTCTAACTCTTACTTTACATTAACTTGTCCACTTTGGAAAGCAGGTTTTTGTTTGTTTGTTTGTTTGTTTTAACTGTATCATGACAGCATTCCAAACACACAATAAGTTGTTTTGTGGTTTTTTTGACTGTGATTTCAGATTTTGTCCTCTTAGTTTCCCATCTTTTCTTCTTGGTTTCTTCTCCACAGAGATAAATCTTGTGTACCATTTCAGTCAGTTATGCCATTAGATAAAATTTTACAGAAGTGATATTACATTTTTTGATCCCAGAACATGTTATTTTGAAATTGGTTTTTGTTGTTATTGTTGTTGTTCTTTTAATTTTTCAATGGAAGGGGGGAGGGGGTTCAACAGAAAAAAAAATGTTTGGGAGTGAGGAAGACAAAAAGGAAAAAGTAAAAAAAAAACGTGTTTTAAAATAATGACAAGATGGTCTGTGCAATATTCTTATGCAGTTCTCTCCTCAAAGCCAGAACAGAGGTGCAGGGTTCAAGAAGAAACAGCAACAGTGAGCAGACTCTTCCCTTTTGGTCAGATCCAACAGAGTCTCTTTCCCCTGCTTTGCCATAAGCATCCTTTCCACTCTTCTCTCACCCTCTAATTTATCAACTTCTAGTCCCATATGACAGTAAATATGAAAGCATCCAGAAAGCATAAAAAAATAAAAATAAAATAAAGACTTTAAGAATTTTTTGAGGATCAGAAAATAAGCCTTTTAGCAAAAGACTAGAATGCTCCATTTGTGGTTTTCAGCTAGTGGCTCCTGAAGACAGAGGAGAGTCACTGCACTGCTGTTATAATTTTCTCTCTGTCCAGCCAGGTGGGACAAGAAGCTTACATCTGCTGTCAGAGATTTTGCACCGTTGCAGGCAGCTAGAAATCATTTTGCACCATTGCAGGCAAATCTGGGCTGGGTATACAAAGCAGTACTTAACAGGGAATTAACCAGTGGTGGTCTGTCATTAGGAATACATTGAATACCATCACTTTTTCTACAAGGTGCATTCATGGCCACCAGCAGAATCTCCATGCAGGATCCAACAGATGGGATTGTCTGAAAAATTGTGGGGTCTCTGCCAAGCGAGCAGGAGCGTTCACCACCCCACGGTACACTCCTTCGTGTACCACTTTGTGTACCTTCATGTCACACCAAAGGGTGGAACACACCACTGGTGGGTGGAGAAGTGGGCAGGATCAGCACTGAAAGGCTCTGGAGACATCCCAACAAAGCACAGTGAACTCATTCATCCAGCTCCTCTCCTGTACAGCAACGTGGAGCATAAAGAGGGGCCTGGGTGGAAGCTGCTGGAGGTTGCTGCCGTAGCACGGGCTGAGGACGGCTGCGTGCCCCAGGTCTGAGCAGCTCTGGAGCCCTGGGTTACACAGAGATTATTCTAATCCTTTCATTAGCTTAATCCTGCTTTTCTCCAGCGTGGTTGATACTGTTACAAGGAGAAAGGAGTCAGCGGTGCAGGATTACACTCACCCATTCCTGCCAAGGAAAAGGAGCTAGGAATTATCCCCTTCATTGAATTTGCATGGACAGTATATGATTGGCACCATTGGCCCTTCTTTTAATCACATCAGAGTAGATGAGAGATGCTCCATGCACACTCAACAGCTTTGGAAGGGAGAAGCCAAAGCCTCAGAAGATATTTCTTAATTAGGAAGATTTAATTTCTGCAGATTCAGATATTTATTATACTCATTAATCATGCCTTCCCATGTCCTACCAGAGCACTGCTCCAGCAGGATCACGGTGTGCTGCCCTCCCTTGCTAGGGTGAGGTGGGAGCACCCCACCGCGGAGCTGGAGTCTTCCAGGAGAGCCTCCCAGGAGGCCTTCCAGCAGTGAACATTCTTCTGCCCTGGTGTCACTGGGAGGGAGCCAGGAATATCCTTGTCACAGTGATACCTGCAGTCACCACTACCAAAGAGAACTGTGCTGGAGACTCCTGCCCTCTCTGGACAACGTACGTTTAGAGAGGGAGGTGTGACAGCTCCTTTCTCTCACAGCACAGCTTTGGCTGTGAATACCCAGGGAGGTGCAGACCCATCTCTGTGATCAGTGCCAAATCTGATTCCTTTGCTTACAGTTCCCAAGAGGCTCCAGGAATTCCCTTGCTGGCTGCAGACAGTTCTCTGGTGCTGCTGCTCTCGTAAGCATCTGGGGCTGTGTCCTGCCCAGGCACAAACCCCAAGTTGCTCAGCGATGGGAAGGGCAATTGCTGCACCTGGGGAGGAGCAAGCCCAGCACCAGGACAGGCTCCAGGAGTCCTGCCGCACACCAATGTGCCCGTGAGCTGCAACGAGGCCTGGCCGCACAGCAGGCAAATGCTGGCCTGGGCTGCATCGGGCACGGTGTCGCCGGCAGCTCCAGAGAGGTGATCTGCTCTGCTCAGCTCTGGGGAGGCCACAGCTGCAGTGCTGGGACCGTGCTGGGCTCCCCAGTCCGAGACAGAGCTGGGCACACTGCAGGGAGGCCGGTGGAAGGCCACCAAGATGTGGGAGGGACTGGAGCAGCTCTGCTGCGAGGAGAGGCTGAGGGAGCTGGAGAAGAGGAGGCTCAGGAGGAGCCCGTCAATGTCTGTCAGCACCTGCAGGGAGGCTGCAGAGGGGACAGAGCCAGGCTCTCTTCAGTGATGCCAGAGCCCTGTACAAGTTGCTCCCTCCTGGGAGATCTTCAAAAGCTGCCTTGATGTGGGCCCCCTGCTCAGGGTGGCCCTGCTGCAGCAGGCAGCTTGGACAGGGAGCTCTTTGGCTGGGTGCATCTAGCTGTGGAATGAAATACCTGGGAATCTTTAGACCCCCAAAGACAGATGACCCATTGCATGTTAACTCCACTTCCCTCCTAGGCAGGGCAGAGAGGACACCAGATCTGGGGGGCGTGGGGGAGGGATCTCTTCCCATCTCCACTGTAACTCAGGTAATGATGATTTTAGGAGACCTGCTGTTCTGCAGAATCAAGTCACACCACAGTGCATGGGGCTGGCATGAGGACTGGCAGGCGATAATCAAATCGTACTCAAGCAGATGCAACAGCAGACGAAGATAAATGGGTGGGAGTTAGGAGGGAAGCAGCAAGAATGAATAGGGACTGTAAGACCAGATAGATTAAACAAGATAAAAAGCAATAAATATGTACATTTCTAGTAAACAATGATTAATGGGAAACAGAGAATGTTGCAAGGAGGGGTTTATTGGAGCCAGAAGGAAGAGCAGAGACTAAGAGAGCTAATGAGATCGTATGAGGAAAAAGAAGTGTGGCTGTCAAACCTAGCACCACAGCAGCGGGCAGGAAAAGCAAGGACCAGACTGGTGGGACCCTGTTGCCTTGGTTAGCAAAGAGAACAGAAAGCCACCAGGACTGCAGGGGACAACCAGTATGACTGCACAAGAGTCAGCTTCACCACACATTGGTCTCACACCAGCTTGGCAGAAGGCAGAGATGATGGTTATGGCCATCCCCACAGAGGTTCCACGTCCCCCATGCCAGTATCTGCATGCAGGGGACTTGCTGCTGCCAGGAACCAAGGCTTCCTTCTGCTCTCCTAGGAAGGGAGGTACCCTTGGATATCCATGGCAAACTCATGCTGGGGATGCAGCTTTCCACCAAGCAGCAGCAGATGCTCAGCTTACCTACAGAGCAGCAGAACTTGAGCTCTTTTCCCTGCAGCAGGCCCCCCAAAAGGGTCCTCACAAGACCTTTGCAGCCTTGATGCTGCTGCAGAGCTGTTTGCCAGACACCTTTACCCACAGGTTTGGTAATTGCCTGTCTTCTGCTGCCATCCCAGAGACCTAGAGCAAGGAGGGCTTGGGAAGGAGGGCCATTTGGCAGCCTGAGCTTGCCCAGCTGGAGGGACTCTCAGAAGGAGAGCTGGGGAGCGTAGCAGGCAGTTCTGGCCAAGGACAGGAGCATGATGGGCTCACTGCTAAACAGTCCACCAAGCGCTGAGAGATTGAAGCCATCCATTAAAGCAATTTCACTTCTCCCATCAGGTTGCAGGGTTTGCAGTGATAAAAGGAATTAACAACTGCAATTAAACCAAAATCTCCCCTGTGTTGTCAGGATGAGTTATGAGGAGCTGGGTTTTATAATAGCTCTATCCAGGGGACTGCAAGAGATAGCTGGGGGTGGCGGGGGCTGAAATGTTTATGGGTTGTGATACCTTGAGCTCTAAGCCACTTTGTTTTCGTCGGGGAAAATGTATTAGGAGCCAAGATGCCTGCATGTGCAGGAAGAGGTCCTGCTGGCCAGGAGAGCTAGAAGACGTCAGTCTGCAGTGCCTACATCAGCAGGAGACCACAGCAAGGCCCACTGTGCCACGTCCTCACCCTACAGCCTCCTCAGCGACACTATGAGCAAGGGAAAATGATCAAAAGGCAGTGCTGACACTGCTGATGTCTGAATTTTCAATGGTGTCAGTCCTTCCTCTTACTTCTAAGAGCATAGCAAGCCCTCTCTGCAGCCCTGCAATAATCCCATCTAGGCTGTGCTCTTAATCAAATCAATTTTACTAAGTAATTGAATTAAAAGAGCCATTTATACAGAGCCCAGTTATTTCGGGTCTTTGTGCAGCCTTTAGGAGAGCAAAGCTTCAGTGCTTTCGGGCAAGACCTGACCATACCCAGGGATATCTATCCAGCTCCTTAGGGCAGCAGATCTCTTTTCATGCTCTTCACACAGTGCCTGGCCCAGCAGAGCTGTACTCCACTGCAGCAGCTCCTGGGGTACTGCTGGGGTATGAACCAGCAGCAAGATGGATGGTTTCTGGTGTAATAACAACCACAGGGATGATGTGTTGGGAAGCAGAGTTAGCGTAAGAACCGTCATTTCTCAACTGTACCATGCCAGGTAGAGACAGAGAGAGAAGCCACAGCTTTCTCTTAGAGCAGGTTTCAGCTCAGCATTAAGACATCAACACTTCATGTCCTCATGTGGGGCAGATGTCTCTATCTGAGGTTGTGCAGTCTCCATACTTGAAGCTTTCAAGACCAGACTGAATAAAACCCTGAGCAACCTGGTCTGACCTCAAGTTGATCCTGCTCTGAGCAGGAGGTTGGTCTAGAGACTTCCTGAGGTCCCCACCAACCTACATTTGGCTACCTCATTGTTCCTGAGTGTGACCCTGACTCTTCCAGCCATTGCAGCTGCCTGTTGATTCTGAGAACACATGAAATATCTGCTGGGTGGTAGTCAGTGTCTCCCAGCTAGCAGCAAGTCACTCCAGATTTCATTCCTTCTCAAAGGAGTTCTGCTTTAAGAGCTGTCCACTGCAGAGTGCACAGCAGCAGTGAGCCCTGCAGCAGCAAGTAGCAACACCTGGGTTACAGGCTCTGCAACACCAAGTAAACTCTTTGTTTCAGAATTAATATATTTTTAATTTATTTTATTTTATTATTATTTTAATTTTTTACCAGAAGCACTTTGGGGGTTTCATATGTGTTTTTTTTTTTTTTTTTTAAACAAACATACCAGTATTGGCCAAGAACAGCAATGTATGCTGCCATTAGTACAATAAAGAAAAAATCAGCACTTCGAGGGGAATTTTTCAGTTTGCCTACAGGCAGCTTTTCAAACTTCCTCTTTGGGTCTTTCCCTTTCTTGTTCTCTGGAATGGGCTGCAGCCCTACCAAGCTGAGATAGTAAAATGTCATCAGTACAGAAATAACAGAAAAGTACAAAAATCGTATTAAATTGTCCAGAGACATCCCTGACACACAACGCTAGGGGAGGCACCCGACCTCATTGTGCAGTTCCTAGGGCTGCGTTTCACAACAGCCTGATTGGGATTTAATGACAGGGACTTAGAAATACAGAGCATTTCCCTCATGCAAAATGGGGATCAAACTGAGCCCAAATACTTGAGAATGGAAAAATCTATTAGACAGCCTGTCTCCGGCAAAAGACTGAGAGATTAGTACTGGCTTTATCCCATGGGATTATCCCTGCTTGCGTGTTTTAATTTACTCACTGTTATGGATAGGTGCTTTGAACATCTAAATAAATAAGTGATTCGATTGCATAAATTCTCCATCAGATTTAATTCTCACATATTTAAGAATTATCTTGTAATGCCATTTGTGCTCGTGTCTCATTAAATAGATCTGCAGAAGATTTTAATTTTTTTATTTTTTCTAGTTTCATATTGAAGATGCATGTTAGTAACACAAAATGATGAACCAAGCACTAATGAGAAGGAAAATCTTGTGGGAAGCAAATGTCAAAAGCACTGCTCGGTACAAACACGTGGGTTGAACCTTTGGCTGTGCCTCCCCTGTGGCAAGGACGCATCTCGGTGGTCTCCCTCCCAGCGTCAAGGCAGAGTCTCCCTGCCAGCACAGACAGACGTCATGTCTGTGCCCTCCTTCCTTCTCTGCACCATTTAATGGCTTCTTACTGTTTCACAGATTAGGAAAAAAAGCCTTCCCAATGTTGCCAGGCAGCGTCAAAGGCAGAGAATTGCCTTAAATCTCCTTTGACGCCAGAGACAAAGCCATGGTCTGTGTCTGATGGCTGCGGACAGCCCTATCTGACTTTAGTTCAGACAAATGCTTCCTTTCTCAGCTACGCTGGAAAAGGAACACACATCTAATAACACGATCTTAACTAGTTTTCAGATTGTGCATGAAATAATTAGTTGTAGAAGACATTTTCTTATGTACCATTCAGGTTTAATTAGGAAACATGTTCATGAAGCTGGCCCACGTGACAGAGGCGCATAGCTGCACAAACATGGCTGGGAAGAAGTTTGGATTGTAAGGCTAAATGGGAAGTCTTCACTTTAGGAAAAAAAAATCCTGTGGGAATGAGCATGGAGACAGCAAGTCCATGGTGAAGACTCACTGGCTTATGGAGACCCCAGTTTTCTTCCAAGCAGGCCATTGCTGTGAGGAGCACTGTGGTTTAATGCATTACAGCAAGGTGCAGAGGGTGGATGCTCATGAAGAAAGAGGATGAGGGAAATGTAAAGCATCCCTTGGCTTCTAGTCCAAGAGCAGCAGCAAAGCTTTGTTTTGCTCCAGGGTGGGAGACTGGACAGAACAGCAGGAAAACAGTAGGCAGCACACCTGCATGCAGAGCTTTTAGCGAGCCTGGAGAGGGGGAGATGCTTCCACCAACCACCTCTCCTCTTCAGTGCATTGAAAAGTTCAACCCACCGCTTGACACCTTTTTTTTATGACACCAGACCTGGTAACTCCTTCTTCAGGATGCTGATTCCTGCCTTCTGGATCCCATGTTTTAGATGTAGCCTTGCAATATTTGCCAAATACAGGTACAATTTCCAAGCAAACCATCTGGGATCTTTCCTACAGCTCCCCCTTTTTAATCCTTTGGGTTTCCTAATGGAGTCCCATGTCACTTGTAAATCCCTGTGTAATGCAAGAATTCATGCCTTCAGCAGCATGATTAGTTGGCCTGACACCCAGACAGACCTCTAGGCATGCATTAAATCTTTATACTCTATTTACTTTTTACTGAAGGTATTTTACAAGCCTCTGAGTTTCTGAGTTAGTTGCCATGGCTTAAAGAATTTTCTCTAACCATATTCAAAAATCTGTTCTGTGCCTCAGATTTGTTTTTGACTTTGTTTGGCACTGAAACCAGGAACAGTGTCACTGCTATGCAAGATATGTCATGAAACTACATATATATAATTTTTATTCCCTTGTTATAAAAAGGCTTTGTGTTGTGTTTGCATTTTGAATTTACCAGTGGAACAATAGCATTCTATTTGGGTCAGAATTAAGGTCCTTGTACTATCATAAAATTCATGCTTAATAGGAATAATTTTGTTTGCTATTTGGGCACTGCAAGAATTATGATGTCCCTAACTATTTGCATTGTTGCTTTTAAGTGGCCAGGTGTTTTGGATGCTGTGATAAGTAAGTGCATTGTTGTCAGTCAGCCACCATAATTGGGTTTTGAAACAAAGACTTCTAGCTTTTGGAATATTTACCAGCAAGTAGTGACATTTTCGACAGATCAGGCAAAGCTGCTGACTCGAAAAAGCTTATTTTTGTGACTATCAGCAACATGACCTCCCTGGTTTGAAAAGAAAAAGAAGTGATTGTTCTGCTTAGAGCTGACAACAGGGTTCAAAATTCTTTCTCATATTCACAGCGTATTTCTAATCCAACTTGATAATAGAAACTGCACTTAGAGGGATATATTTCACTGCTGCACATGCATTCAAACTCAGGTCAGGAAGAATTTTGGCTTAGAGAATGTGTTATTGTGATTAGCTGCTGAGTGCAGAAATACAGTAGCCCAGACAGCATCAAAATTCCCACTTCTCCTTATTATGAGAAGGGATATATCTGATCCATTGTCACATTTGCAAATGGCTTACCCCTTGTATGAACACACGCAGTTCCTTGATGCGAATAATAAATCTTACCTACTTTGCTGAATGACATTAATGCATTCAATGCTAAAAAAGTTGTATTTGTGCTTACCTTCCTGACAGCAATTCCAGAGATTTCCAGAACCTGAAACAAGAGATAACCTAATGAAACGATCATTAGTCTTTTTTGCCATAGCCATTATGCCCCATGACTTCACAATTTCTGGACATGAAACTCTTGGTATTTTGCCTTTCCCTTGCTGATTCTCCATCATGTATCACTACCAACATAGTGACAGGCACTACAAAACCGGTGGTGAACTCACATCTAAGTTTTACACCTCCAGCTCTTCATGAGTCTAAAAGCAGTACTAAAGCTCAGCACAGCTAAAAGACCAGCTTGAATTTAAGTTCCACGATGGAAATGACCTGATGTTGGCAGACTGATATGCTAGGAGGTAACCATAGAAACGTTCCCAGTAGCTTATATGGAAGATTAAAAGTTGCAAGAAGGCAGAAACATGGTCTGGATTAGTTTTTATTTGTCCAAGGCCATCACTCCAGCAAGGAATTATTAATTATGCATTCAAATTCTTCACTTTTGAGGAAGAGCCTCCATGCAACTGCAATTCCTAATGGAATGGAGAGCTCCAAGGTGAAAAAAAAAAAATAAAATAAAAAAAATAAAAAGACCATGTGTATACACACATGCAATTTTTGCAGCTCTTGAAGTTGCATCATTACATGTGCACACAGGCACTGTAGTGTACAGTGAAGGCAGCTGGACCATGGCACAGAACAGCTGATGCTGGACTTCAAGTCACGGAGCTAAAGCCAAGGGTGGTGTTGGGAAAAGGCTTCTGCTTTTAAATATGGAAGAGTCAAACCTTGGGAGAGGGAAGGCTGTCAGAAATGTTTGTGTTTCCACGACAGATGGTCTCTGAAGGCCATCTGTCATGGAAACTTGGAGCCACTCAAGGCTTGGACGGCGAGTCCTTCACCACCACTGATGAGCTCACTAAGAAGCTGTCAGAGCAAGAAATGTCTCAATGAAAGGAGCAAAGCAGTTGTGGACACGACCCTGATCTGCATGCATTCAGCTAGTATCACCCTATCCCCTCAAGCACGCAGTGAAACAGTCTTTTCTGTAAATCCAGACCTGGCAAAAAGCTCTCATTCCCAAAGTACATGATTATTCCAGTCCCTATACATATGAATAATTCATCATGCAATGTGGATCCACAGCCTTGAATCTCTCTTTTCCCACAAAACTGTGTCAATTCTGTACGATGCAAAACCACGCAAGATCAGTATCATTCTTCATCCACTTTGCACAGGTACCAGAAAAGGTACAAGATTTGGGGCACCCATGGGCACATCACCACAACACCTACTTGCGATTCCCTCTGTTGAGCAACTTCCATGTGTATGCAAAAACAAAACAAAACATAAACACCAAATTAAAGCTTTCAGAATCCATATGCTTTAGGAGTGTAGTCCCGTAGTCACTGCATTTGTTCTAATAATAACTAATGAATCGTTAGGTGTGAATCAGAGGAGCAATCATGGTTTAATCATGGTTTAATTTGTTTCACAATACTCCTGTAAGATTCCATGTATAGTTTAATTATATTGAAAACCAAGAATCATTTGGGTAAACTTACTATTAGCTGTTGCTACTGTAACCTGCTTACGCCACCTGATGGGCACCAGCATGGGGGTCCCAGGAGTGCAGATGGGCAGGGAGGGAGATTTGGCCACAAGGGACACAGCTGTTGCTCATGGAAAATCGTGTTCATCTGCAACTTGTTTCCTCCCAAGAGGAGGCTCAGCCTCTGACACCTGTGTATTGGCACCTTTGGGCTAAAGTGCCAGGTGCCTTTGCACTGGGGCTGGCCATGAAGGCAGTGTTCAGAGGCTACAGCTGCTTGTGCTGAGTCTTTGTGCTCAGAGTGTAGGATCTGAGCACAAAGTGCTCTGCACAGACATCTTGTTACAGAACAGCTTTCCAAGGCCACTTCTTCTTCTTCTTTCCAAGACCACTTCTTCTCCATAGGAAAATCTTCCACCATAGATTACATCTTCAAAGTAAAAATATCCCTGAGTGCCCCAGATGTTGCCAAACTTTTCCAGAGATAAATCTGCACAAATAATACAAAGGAAGATTGCTTTCAGAGCAAGGTCTGGTCCCACAGGCATTTGGCTTACTTGTTTTTAATTCAGGATGCCTGCTGCTTGTATGCACCCACCGCCCAAGAGGGCATCTAGGTCTCCAGTGAGAAGCCCCAGCAAATGAATCACACATGACCACAGTCATTGCAGCAGGAGTGTCTCACTCTTGCAGGCTACAAACCTGGCTGTTGCCAAAAATAAATAAATTAAAAAAAAAAATCTGAGAGAAAAAAAAAATCTCATACTTTTAAAACCATGATAATGTCTTGTTAATGTCACAGCATGCAGCAAGGCATGGGTGATCCACATCTCAGTTAGCTGTCTCTTCTTTTCCTTGTGTCAAAGACTAAAAGAAATGCCAGGTGGAATCAAAAGCCAGACAAATCAGACCCAACATATGTTACTGCTAATAAATTTTTGCTGATGATCTATTTGAGAAGTTCATGCTCCTGCCCTTTCTTTGTAGTATCCAGACAGCTTCTGTATAAAATTAATAACAAGAATTAAATCCCTGGTGAGCTTCAGGCAATATCTGATCCTTTTCCCTCCCAAGGACAAAGCTCTGCTCTGTGTGGGTTTAACACGGCTTTGCTAAGCAAAGTGGTGTAGTAGAGAGGAATTGTTTTTTCCAACAAGATTTTCAGAGATTTTGAAATATAGTCCCGATAGGAATGAGAAGCCAAACATTTGTATTTCCTTCATAGATAATTCTAGAGGGGAAAATTACAAGCAGCCAATGAGAGCATTTAATTTTTGCACAATGCAGTGTGATTTTGTTTCTTAAATTGTATAATCAATTACAACATATTGTATTATAAACTACATTATGTTCTTTGCAATCTAAAAGACAGCAGTAGCAAAATGAAAAGTGAAAACTTTCCAATGCAGTATCCTGCAGGAATCAGATCCAATGCCGCCCTGAAGGACTGGAGGCCTGTGAGAGCAAGAAGCAGCACAGGGATGTCTCAGAGACTTTCTCAGTATCTCCAGAAGAGCAGGAGCTGTGTGAGGACTGGGGACAGGCATGGCATGGTGGAAGGAGCTCTGGCCACCTGAAATGTGCTGCTCTAATGAAGCAGTGGAAGAGCCCAGCAAAAAACAGGTGGTGGCACACCCCAGCCAGAGCCAACGCACCCAAGTCATCTCCTCCACCTAGGATCCCAGCTCACTTATGCCACTCTCAGAGTCATGACATGAGGATTAAGTACAGAATTGACATTCTGCATCATCCCAAAGGTCCGGCTACCTGTCTCTGAATATGTCCAGTAAAATCACTTGAGAACAGAGCCTAATGAAGGAAAGGACAGGTTCATTCCTTTACCTGGTCTATGTCCTACTTATGACCGCTCAGAACTTACCTAACACTTCCACACACCAGTCATTGTGGCAAAGAGTTACGTAATTTAGTCATAGTGTGAATGAAAAAAAGTAAAAAAGAAAAAAATTAGTCTGCCTTATATTCACTGCCACATGATCCTGTTTTTTAGCTGCTCATTTTCAGCTTCTGAGAAAGAGTACACAGTCATTGCAGTTCCTCTTCCCCCACCATTCATGCAATTCTATATCCTTAATAGATGCTTGCGTATCTCTTTCCTGGGTTGAACGGGTAGAGTCTACTTTGCCTAACATTGCAGGTCTGGGCCATTCTGTTGCCTTCCTCTGAATCATTTCAAGTCTGTGCCTGCCTTTCTAGCGCTGAGATCAGATCTGCACATGTGTGGGCATGCAGTGTATTACAGAGCTGCACAAGCTAGGTTTGTGTCCTCGTTGTAACTTCATCTTAATGACACCTAAGTCTCTGAGATGTCAATGAACACCAAGCTAGTATTTGCAGAAGACTCTCCAGAGCCGCTCCAGGATCTCTTTCCTGAGCAGTAATAGCCAGCTCAGAGTACACCTTTGTCAATGATTGTGCCTCACTTTGCAATTATTGACATTGCATTTCATCTGACATTCTCTGCCTTAGTCACTAAGGATCATGAGATTCTTCTGCAGCTCCTTGCAATCAGCTGTCATTTCTCCCTGCTGAGTCGGAAATGTCAGAGGCTGACAAACAGAGTAACATCCCTTTTGGCTGAGCAGATTGGATTACACCTTGCAACTGAACTAAGGACCAAAGATGAGGTTGAAGGAAATTACTCATCTTAGGCAAAATAAACCAAGAAATAGATAGTTTTGCAGAACACAAAAAAAAAAATCCTAATTAACTTCAAGACTCCAACCACCAAAAATTGTATTTATCTGTCTTATGGTTTTGATATTTATTTTTGTATATGTGGGTTCTTTCATGTTCTTTAATTGTTGTGTCTTTTGTTCTGTTGTACAACTTTAAGAACGTTAGCAGAAGAATATTAGATATTAAAAAGAATGTATGTATGAGACCTACTCCATTTAGATAAACTATAGGATTTTACTGTTTTCTCTAAATTTTTGTAATATTCAGGAATGAAAGGAGTTTCCTAACATAAGGAGGAAAAGAACACTGAGCATACTTAAATGTGCTGTAAAATAACCTGGAATATTAAAATGAATTGCTTAACTAATGAATAGGATAGATTAATACAGCAATGCAACCCCAAATATGGAGAAAACATAAAAAAAAAGCTCCGATAAAAAAAAGATCAGAGAAGGTTGCTATGTGCTGCTGCCATCTCCTGGGTGTTGAGAGAGGGGTGCTATGGAAAGAGCGTGGAGAAATCTGTAAAGCCAGGAGGGGAAAGGGAGCTCTCCTCCAGCAGGTATGGGCCCAGGGCGTGGGGAACCTGAACTCACACAGCCACCTTCAGTTTGGAGGAGTCCCTGGGGTCAGCCTCTTCCCCACCTGAATGCAATGAGTGCAGGTGAATGAAAAGACACACTTCACTGTTTGTATCTTATTTTATATTTTTCCTACGGAAAGCCAAATGGCTCCTTGCTCAGCCAAAATACCTCATTAACATATGTAACTCTATCAAATCATGTGATACTTCTCGAGTTAGCATGCATATTGATTGGTTATGAGTTATCAAATGTGCCTGAAAGAGCATCTGAAAGATGCTTTTAAGGGAAATGTAAGACTGAAAATCCCTTGCGTTAAATTTGTTGAGCTAAAGGCCCCAGTGAAAACACCTTCACCTATTCTATTCTATTCTATTCTATTCTATTCTATTCTATTCTATCCCATCCCATCCCATCCCATCCCATCCCATCCCATCCCATCCCATCCCATCCCATCCCAGTATTGGCTGTAAGCCATGCAAACTGCCTCATCTACTTTAAGACTTTATCTTCACCATCTGCCTTGTACCTAAGCAATCTCAGAGCACTCAGCCTCTTTCCCACTCAAAAGGACTCAGGCACCAGCCCCCCTTTCTCAGTTGCCTTTTAAAGGACTTGTCAGTCTCCTTTGTACGCTCCACTGATAAAGTGATTTCATTAATGAGAAATGAGCCAGAACTTCAAAGCTCACACTCGTATAACCCCTTTGACCAGGATTTGGGGTCCATATAAACAGCACTTGAGATGCCGGGAGGGATGCTTCTTTCATCTCAAGAACAAAATATGATTCTACCGCAAGTAACTGCCAGACCAGTTTTCAGCAGCAATATTTCAGCATTGTGACTTTCTCAGCAATCCTGAAAAAATTGGTAGGTTGCTGAATGAACCACGTGGGCAAGCCTGAATATTTGCTGCAGCGTGTCATCCTGGAGTATTTCCAGGGCACAGCAAAGCTGTGTTCGGTGAGCACACGTGCTCTGGAGGGTCCTTGTCACCTCAGCTCTCACCTACCAGCTATGCTCTATCTGTAATCCACCTGAGAGGCTTTGCTTCAAAATAAAACACATTGAGTGTTTAGTACATTTTCTTACACCAGCCCATAGACATAAAATACCCTGCAGATGTTTGATGGTAAGAAATGTGCAAACAAGAAAACTGTAAAGAATTTTTATGTTTAATTTTCTGGGTGAAAAGTAATTTTGCTTGAAATTTTGGCTTTCATTTCATATTTCTGTGCTGCATCCTTGAAAGATCGTTCTTATCACCTTTGTACTCTCCCACTTCTTGTCCTCTTTGTCTATAGTGGTCTTTGGTTGTAGGGACATTATCTTTGGTTTGAGAGGTTTTGGTTTATATTGTGAAACAGTGCACTCCTGGGGTCTACCAAGTTCCATATAATAATAAATATAATGATATTGATAATTTAAGTAAATAGAATAAATCTACCCAGAGCCCACCTGTGGCTGAGCTGAAGTGGGAGCCACAGGCACAAGTATGGTGATTCCAAGTGACCTGGCACAGTAAGGTGTAACTTGCACATCGAGTTATTTTCATTTTACAGATAGCAGAGCTGGGTCTCGGTAGTTTGAAGCCAAGTGGCTGCACCAGAACAACACAACAGACCAGGGTGGAAAGGCCAAAAGCCCCAAGATCTCTCCATGTGCCAGCTCAAGTCAGCTGCAGGGATGAGAGAGAACCCAGAGAGAACAAGTTAACGCACAAAAAAGCACCAGAAAGACCCAGTCCTGCAAAATGTCCCCATCCAAATGCACCATCACCCTGTATGTTGGCAGCACAAGGGAAGGTGCAACAGCGGTGGCTGGGGACAGCAAGGCACAGGGTCCAGCCAAAGTCACCCACACTGCACGCATCCATCCCATCCCTTTGCGCTGCTCCTTCAGACGGTCCTGGGGAAGCAGCCCTGCTGAGAACTCCCAAGCCATTTTAAAGGAAGCTGCCATAATTGAGCTCACTCTTACTGGCTGGGGTCTCCAGGTCTTAAGAGAAATTGCAGGGCAGTTGATGAGCTTGCAGTACTTCTGTTAGCCAGTGTCACTGTGAGGCCACAGAGCCTGCTTTCAGGTTGCTGCCCCAGGCATAATTTATGCAGGAGTCAAGGGTTTTTTTCAAGGGCTTTTTAGCAATTTCCCTTTTTTTTTTTTTTTTTTTTTTTTTTTTTTTCCCCAGGTCCTTTTTGTGATGATCCTGATTCAGAACACAGGAATGCCTCAGTTAGGGAAGTGGCAGGCTTTAAATACACAAGCTTACAATTGTGTTCCTCTGCAAATAGCCTGCGTGTTTCAAACAGAAAGCGCAGAGTTGAACTGAGGGGTGCCTGGATGGGACCTCCTGGTGCAGCCAGACTTGATGGCCACAAAGGTCACACAGCCTCAGTGACAGAAAAAAGAAAAAATAAAAATAAAAAAAATTCACTGAGCCACTGATGGGGACAAGACTGAGCTTTGTAACTGTTTCTGCCTCCAAACACTGCCCACAGACCCCAGCAGCTCTGCTGTCAAGGGCTCACATCCCCAGGTGGCTCATGCCTCCTGTGCTCCTGTCACCACAGGGCACACCCAACCCCAGCACAAGGCACGGTGCCCCTAGAATTCATTTATAATCACGAAATGCCTTTCACAGAGCACACAGTGACTGTCACTGGGGCCCTAGCCCTGCAACTGTGAGGTTAATTAGGGATGTCCTCCCCACCAAGCCCTGCTCAACCCCACAGCTGCAGGTCTGACCGTGAACCTATTGCAGTTTTGATGAGACAGACCCCACTGCCTTCAGCAGTCAGGTCCTGCTTCCTTTCCAGTTCATTGAGCTCAGGATCAAACTTCGGTGCTTTTTCCGTCCAAATCCATGGCGTGGCAGATTTCCTCCGGAAGAGCAGAATTCTGAAATAACTCACTTTTGGAACAGAAGTTTGGGGTCATTATATTTTTTTTCAGTCCACTGGGAGTACACAGCACAGAATCTGAAGTCCAGAGTTTCATAACAAACATGCAAAGAAATGTGTAATTATTGTCTAGAGAATTACATGATTATATTACAAAATGGAGATTTCCTTGTCATTAGCAAATCTCTCCATAGGCACTTTTTTACTGGGAAGCTTTGAAACTATTAGCATAATAAGCTGTTCCTCAAACCCTGATTGCTAATTAAAGCCATATATTATTGTCAGCTCCCCTATTGGTATGTGAGCTTGGTTTTACCTCATTATAGTGTAATAAATGCTTCTTTTTTCCTAGTCTTTGCTTTTTGTTTCCTTTCTTCTTCCTTTTTCTTGCAAAAACAAAGTTGCAGAAAACTGGCTACCACATAAAATTAGACTTTTTTCCCCTCCCTTATGGAGAACTATACAGTTTATTCTGCATATTTTTCATGTCTTTTTCACAAATAAAGGAAGCCCAATGGCTGTATTGACTGCTCCCAAAGATATCACACAGCTCTGAAGCTAATTAAAAGTCAGTCTCTGTGCAGTTGTGATGGAATAGGGTAAGCACAACTGAAGTGAGCAGCAAAATACTCAAAGATTTTCTCTTTGAAACCCAGCCCCAGAACTGCTCCATGCAAACACTAAATGAGGAAGTTAGTTCAAAAAAGCAAGAAAATAATGGTTGTTCTCCTCAGCACAGAGACTATTTAAATATCTTGAGAGTCCCAGAAGGGTTACATGACCCAAAATTACAAAGACAAAAGAAGATCTAAGATGTCAGACTACAACTCAAGTGGGACAGGCCTACAGCGGCAGAGCAGCTTCCTAAAGTGGCACTACAGCCTGGTAAATGTCGCTGGAAACAATCATGAGATTTGCAATCAGAGGAAGGAGAAAAGACAACAAGAAACCATGAAGTGGTGCAGAGCACAGTAAATGCACGCTGGCCAGGCTGGAAGTAGTCTCCCTACGCCACAAAGAAAGATGTGTGCCTGCCCCACATATTTATGACAAAAAATGCTCCCTGCTAGCTACAGGAGGTATTTCAATAAAGCCTTGAGGTTCTTGGAAAGAGGATTAACCCTTTATAGGTATGCATTTTATATTGGGATACAAATTTAACACAAAGGTAAATCCTTGCAAAAGAGTCTAAGCCTCATCCTCTGCTCACTGTCTCACGTGAGACAAGTGAGTTACAAAAGGGTAATAAAAATTCCAAAGAGTAGAGAACTGGCCTCTCTGTCCCTAACAGCAACGTGCATGCCATGTTTCAGATGTCCTGGGGCTCAATTACTGGTGTTTTGTCCTTCTCCTACATCTGTTCACCAAAAAAGTGAGCTTCTTCAGACTGTCCTAAGAGTCCCGAGAAAAGTTGCATCTCTGCACCATGGTTAGCATACTGGTACAACCCATCTATTCCCTGGCTCCATTCTTGAGGAGTCCCAGCATCTTCACTGGAGACTTGTTCCTCACATTGCATCTTGTAACTTAGGAGTATTTTCTGAGATGCAATAAGAAATCCACAAGCACATCTTTGATTTTTATTTACATGAGTTCTTCCAGTGGAAGCTTTAACTGGAGTGAGATGAAACTGGGAAGCATCTTTCAGGCCATACAGGAAGAAGAAAGCTCTTCTCTTGTACCATGCCTGTTGTCATCAGACCCCCAGCCATAAGCAGATGGAAAAATGGTGCCATTTACATAAAATGACACAATAACTCCAGAACAGCCTACAAACACTGAAATTTGTAATTGCAGAAATGCAGATTTTTTGTATGGTTTGAATGCAGACATTTTATGTTCTTCTGTTATTATATTAAATAAGTTCATCTGATACAGCTAAACGAGAAGTTCGTTGGGATCCCTTCTCAAAATAACCATCTGGAAGCCCCTTCCCAGGGGTGATGTCTCTTGGGCGGAGGACTGCTTTTTATAACTTGCAAATCCAGTAAAAATAATGCCCCTAACAAAATGAAACTCACATCAGATTTTAACTCATTTTGAAATCCCAGGTAAATGTCAATTTGAAAATAAAATACTGACACACATTACATTTTATGCAGGAGGGAATAGCAATGCTTCTTGAGGGGACTAGAAGGGTTATGCATAAAGGAGAGAATGAAAATTAATTGAAATGATTCCCAACCTGGGGGCCTACTCAGAAAGACTCCATTCATCAGAGAAACAGTAGAGAGACTCTTTGAAGTAATCTCTAAAGATTAAGTGTGTTTGGGAGGAAGAGTATAGATGCCATGTGAAAATTTACTTGGCCTGAGCAAGGGAAATTTCACAGAAGAGGGTTGGTCAGCAATGGAGCCTTATCTGCTGGCCAGGGTCAACCCACCACACCTGCCATTTCTTTGGCAAGATATCCTCCTGGACATCCCTGTGGTCCTCAATCCACCATTGGAAAACCCCTTTGACCGATGCCTTGTAACACACCCTGGTGTGCTGAGCCTCAGCTCCTTCACCTCTGCTACCCTTGATGTCAAGAGACTCTTTCCAACTTCCACTAAATGCATTCCCTGAGCACCGTTCCTCTTCTCTCTTCACCCTCAAGACATTTCTGGTGCTTTATTCTCCTTCCTGGAGATGGACAGGACTATGTGTGCAATTTGTTTGTCCTAACTTGGATGCTGGGAGTTGGGCAACGTGGCCCCCGAAGGCATGCATCAGACTTGGGCAGAAGGCTTCGAGCTGTTTGTGGCTGGGTGAATACAGCACGGGGGATGTAAGGAATGTGTCCTTTAGCATTGACAGAATTGCAGGGGCCACATCCAATGTTTAAATACCTGAATGCTATCCCTGACTCCTGTCCTGGCTGCTCTCACCAGCTACCTGCTGCAGGTGTCCAGCTGCTGCTACTTGGATGGACGCCCAGCAGTTTCAGCCCTGTGTTTTCTCTCTTCCTGAGTCTCATTTTCCTTCATGAAATGCAGCTCAGTTTCCACAGAAAGGAACATCCCAACTGAAACAGCCAGAATCTGAGAGTATCCCTTTTTGTCACTGGGAAAGAATCTCCCATGGCAGAGCAGGAAACAGAACTGAGATCTTTCCCATCCCGGGATTAAATACTCTTCCCATTCTCAGCAGTGTTCCTCAGGCATTAATACCACTTTATCTGAAAGCCATGATCCCACTTCACTGCTTGATGGAAGCTCCTTGGTTGGTGCAACGAGGATTTCAGTCCACAAAACCCACTCCTCTTGCTGATCTGAGCATTGTACCTAAACCATGGGCGATGTTCAGGATAAATCCTCATCCCAGGGTCTCCCTGGGTTGGGCTGTTCCTACCCAGGACTCCCTCTCTCCCACCCCCAAGTTAGAGATACCAGTCTCCCTTGCAGCACCAAGGTACCAATTCCTCACCCTTGAGCTAGAAAGTGATACAAAGCTGTATATAACATTGCAAATTAAAACATGTCCTCTTACAAGTGGTGCTGCTGCATCCCAGACCAAACTAGGGACCACAGCAGTGCCCTGCCATGCCAGGGGGCTGCATACATTCACAGTCTTGGGGGTGTCAGCAATGCAGGGACAAACACAGGAATTGCGTGTGCACCTTAAGACAAAAGTTGAAGATTCCTAAACAGAAATGCCAACAATGCTGTGTGTTTTTATTTCAATTCCTCACCTCACCAAATTAAATTAATTAAAAAGCATTAACTGGAGTTATAAATCTTTAAGTAATTATTACCTCAATGATAACAAATTGATTAATGGCTGCGCTAAGAATTATAATAATTATTATTAAAATTTATACTATCCAGTTATTACTAATATGTATTAAATGCCTGCTAATAGGTGGAATACAATCATTGAGCTTTCCTTCTGGGAGCTAAAAAGTGATACAACTGACAAAGTTTTTGAAAAGTTTTTGGACTGACTCCAGATGGGTGCTCTTTGTTCCAAACCTCTCCTGACCTCAGTGCTGCAGACAGCGGTGGGGAGTGCGCATCGAGGGATGAGATATCTGAGACACAAGGGAGCAAAGACCTTGCTACTTGGCCATTAGGAAGATGCTCTCTCAGTGCACTCCATATCTTTGCGGCTTTTGTAAATTGCTTTTATTAAGTTCTGTTTCACAGGAGGGCTCAGCTGGCCTTGGAAACGGGCTAGAGAAATGCAGAGGAAAACTTTCAGGCAGTGCTATAGGCATGTTTGAAATTCATCCAGATGGCAAGACCACTCAGTTTGGGGTGTTTGGCACGGGGTGGATTTTTCTGGAGATTTTAAGGAAACGAGAAATGCACTAGTCTTGTTTCTTTAGTGAAGAGTTACAAACAGATTGCCCCAAAGGCAGAGGAACCACAGAAGCTTTTCCAGAGGCTCGTGCACTTTGCCTCCTGCTCCCATCAGGGCCCCCCTTGGGCATCTCCTCTGGGCTGAAAACAGCAGAACCATGGCTCACCCGGAATGGTTCTTCATCAGGAACAAGGCAGTGCTAACTGGTTTAAATCAACATTTCACTGCAACTTTCTCCCCCTTTCTATACTGCTATAAACCACTGAACCTGAGGCATCTGGTGAAAACTGGACTGTGTCTCTTTAAGCGGACTTCTGCTGAAGACCTAGAAACCAGGCAACTTTTTAAGGCTCAAAGCTGGGTAGTTAAGCGTGCATAAAATGAAAGGACTCCTCATATGATCATTTTAAACTTAATATTTAATAGCATTTCTAAAAATACCTGAATGGGCACAGTGATGCAGCGTCATGGTGCAAGCCCCATGAAAGCTAGATTACAGAGCCTCCAAAAGGCTGTGAGAGGAAAGCCCAAGAAGCTATTATTTGTTTTCTAAAAAACTGCAGATATCCCCTTAGGGACAGTATTTCTAACAGACAGCTCAGATGTCCATGTCATCCCCTTGCTGCAGTCAGCCTTAGCATGCAGGGGCTTTTTCTTTACCTCATTTGCCCATGTTAGAAAATATACATGGCACAGTTCAAATAACATTAAAAGCATGGTATTTGTACCATCGGTGTTGTAAAACATCACTTTTCCTTTCCTCTCTGGATATTCTCTATGTGTGGCAGGCAGAGAAGAAAAGGCTGCATCCAGCTGGCCCAGTCAATCCTCCATGGTCTTGGGTTGGATCTCCACCCTGTGCAGAAGGAGACAGAAAGCAGACACTGTGCCATGAACTTCAAGGCTTCACCAGTTACAGCTGAAAGGCCAGACACACTGCAGAGGGTCTCTAGCTGCCTTGTAGCAAAAAGAAAAGAGCACATTTACCCACCTTGAAAGAAAAATGAGGCCCTGTTACAGTTACAGAACTATAATTTTTCTTGTAAGGCAATGTCTCACCGTCATGCTACCTTCATTAGCCTTTCCTGTCTTATCAACATAAGTGTGTCACTAAAGTTTTCCTTGAGCACTGGGAGAGGCTACAACAGAGTCATTTTTGCCTGTCTCTTTAACGGCAGAGTCTAGCAGCACTCACAGTGCAGCCCTTTTCCCACTGATTTTGTTCAGGTTCACTCTAACACTTGAGACCTGTGCCAGTGCTGGTTTTCCCCAGGATTTTCACCTCCATGTATTAGCATTCCTTCCAGGTAGGTGAGGAGATGGCCAGTCTGAGCGCTGCAGAAGTGCCCAGCATCTGTATCAGGCAGAGTTTTATGTTTTTGGTTTTGTTTTGTTTTTTTCTAGATTGCCAAGTAACTACCCTGCAGCCTAAAATGATGAAGTCCTACCAGATGGTCACAGCTGAGGTCCCCACTGGAAGTAGGCCCAAAGAAATGGGAGGTATTTCTGACTTGTGCATGCCTTTGAGAAATGTGCCTGGTTTAGCCACATTCTCTCCTTCCTCCCTGATAAATCAAAGACTGTAAAGATTTGGGGCAACCATCCATCTGGCTTGTTGCCTCAGGCACATCACCAGAGCCAAGTCCTCCACCCTCTTTGCAGAAGCCCATGTCTCTGCTGCCATCCCATCATTGCCTATTTTCAGATGCTCTCCTCAGGCTGAAGAGATTCCCTGATGTGGAACCACAGGGCAAATCCTTTCCTTTCTGGTGGCACTGGGGAATCCACACTGCTACAAACCTTCCTGCTCTTTGGAGAAGAGAGGAAAGATGAGGACAACAAGTAGGAGAAAGAACAGAGTGAGTAAATGATGGACGAATCTCAACCTCTGCTTCTTCCCAGGGGTGAACCAGTGACAATAAGGTCCACCCTAAATGGAGATTTCCTACATGGCTTCATGGTCATCTGGAGGGTCTTCAGGACTAGCATGGGCTTCACGAATAGATGATGGTTATGAGCATTCATATTGATCTCCCAAGGCAACCCCATTTATTTTAGGCTCCAAAAGACAGTTAATCTTAGTTAAGAATAAATACACTCAATTATCGGAAAGGAAAAAATAGCAGTGTATTTATTGTGAGGAAATCGAAAGTAATTACTCTGGAAAAAGTTGTGTTGGGCCTGGAAGCGCAATACATTAGCTGTCAGGATTTTTAAAGCAGTCGGCAAAGACCGTTCCAGCGCCTCCATCCCTTTGACCCAGGAGAGGCTGAAGAAGCAGAGGCAGCAGTGCCTAGCACATTATTTGCTGGTTAGCAAAGCCCCTTGAGCTGGAGGGGGCCATAGGGACCCCCGTCCCGTTGCTTCGCATGCCATGGCAGCTCTCAGAGGCACTTGCAGCACTTGGGCAGAAGAAAACCTTGCTATCTCTGGGTCACTAAGGTGGAAAACCGGATGGTGGTGTGGTCTCCTGGTCCTCTGATTTTAGGGCTCCTTGGTATGAGCCATTTCCCTTGAAAAGAGCCCCAGTTCAAGCCAGGATAAAAGAAAAAATGAACAGGAATATTTGATCACGAATATTTGATCTGTTCTTGTTCCTCTTCCTGTGTGCCATCACCTCACTGTCAGCCTCTTTACTGAACTATTTCACTGTTTTCTATTAAACTGTGGTAATTATCCTGTCTATGAGCTTTAATCAGTGGGACGAGGACAGAAGCCACCTTTGCTTGCTCCCCCTTCAGGCACGTGGAATTGCTGTCCCACAGCCCAGGATACAAGAGGTGGGTGCTGTTACTCTTGCAGAACAGTATCACAAAATATCAAGTCATGCACTGTCCAGAAGGGTCTTGTATCAGCACAGTGCTCTTTGTCCCATCAAAAGAAAAAATATTAATCCCAACCAAATTTCTATAAACCAGAGCCCGTCATCGGTTATGATTAGTCCTCCTGAACTCTGCATTAGTCAGCTCCCCTGTTGCTTGTTGTGGTTTTCCCCATGGGTGGAGTTGACTGTATCATTCATTTAGGCTTTCCCCCAGCTCTCAGAAGCTTCCCCCTTGCTTTTAGTTTACTGGAAAACTTTATTATCATTTCAGCAAGTTCCTTGGGCCAATCTTGTTAAAGCCTTTGATGTAATTATCTGGAAATGCTGGTTTTAAAAATAACTGCATTTGGCAGGCGCTGTTAAACAACACCTTTAACTACTGCTGGGGTAGAGCACAATCCCTCTTCAGACAGTGATCATTGTCTGACATTTCCAGACCATGCTGAGAGAAATGCCCTCCACCCCCAGAACCGTGGTGCAGGTATCACCATCACCCCACCACAAACAATGCTGCAGATGGGCTCCTCTGCCCCGCTCTGCCAAAAATATCCCTGTGCTCAGCCAGGGGCTGTCCTTCAGCATCTGACCAGCAACATCTGTCCTCACAACCCAATGTCTGAAAGCAACATCCCGCATTTATACCAACATTTCCAAGAAGGGGCTTCTTGAGGTTTAAAAGCATTCGATGCGTAGGGAGGGCCTTGGAGCTGCAGGCTCTATGCATGTCTTTGGAAAGGCAAACACTCAGCTGGTGTGGATTAAGGGAGTGCAGTGGTTTTAAAGGTTTGTGTCTCTAACGAAAGCAGCAGCTGAACACTACAAAATTTCACTCATGTTGAAGAAAAAGCAGGTGCTTTTGTGGACACAACACCATCCTGCCTCAAGGGTACTGCCAGGTTACCCCCGGGTCGGGAAGCACAGCAAGAGAAATAATTTCAGACCAGCTCACAGAGCTAAACGTTTACATCATGCCTCGCCAGGCATTTACTCACAGCTCATATTGCAGGCTAAAATGGGTGCAACCACAGACACGAAATGGTAAGGCAGCTACAGCCAGCACTAAGTCACACCGTTATTACGGATCTGATTTAGAGCAATGCCAATGGAAAGTGGGAATTGTGCCTGGCTCTGTGCTTCGCATGAGCACTGCAGGTGGAGCACTATTCTCCAAGAAAGCTCATATCACGCAGTCTGGAGCAAGAGGCACACAAAACCAGGAACCATACAGGTTGGAGGGGAGCTCACGAGGTCTCCCAGCCTGGTGCTTCAAGCAGGGGGAACACTGAATTCACACTAGGTTGATCTGGGCTTTGTAATTCCCGTGCCTAATAATACAGCTGTGAGAGCACCAGCGTGCTGAAAGGTTGGCTTCTGCATCCAGTGATTAGTTAATATAGTGGAAAGTCCCTTTCAGGAAGACCCCATAGGAATAATAATTCTGTGGGACAGAGTTGGAACAGTAGCTATAATCAGCATTTAGGAACGGTGCAAAAGAGGGTAAAGTGATAAATGAGTAAACTGCCATGCTTGGTGCAAGGAGCTATTCCACTGCAAAGACACGTTCATAAAGCATGAAGGATAGCATCTCTGTGTGATGTTAGTGTCATTGGTGAGACAGTTATTTACAGAAATATGTGTCTGGGAAATGCAATACCTACATAAGGCTTCAGTGAATAAAAGTGTATATAAAGGCTGTAATATCAATTTTCTTTGGATTAGATTTTAAAGCTATATTCTCCCCCTGGTTAGGTAATGCGATCACCTCAATTGTCATGCTAAGATGAACATATCTGACTGTATCGTTAATGCAAGTTTGTGCATTTGCATCACGTTGCCGCAGGAGCTGGCCGTGCCCCTTGGAAGCACCAACACGCTGCTGGAACAGCTCTCAGTGCCAATATCCCCTAGTTGTGAGGGATCTTGGAGGATTGAATTAAAACTTTGTGCCAGCTCAGCGGTTCTCTGCTACCTGAATGCATATACTCGCAACACCTCAAAGTGTGTCACTTATCGAGCATAGATTATTTTTAGTGAGTTGTCTGAAGAATGAACTCTGGGGCTGCTTGCACACGGAGGATTGCATCCCCCTTGAGTGCTTTGCTGCCATGCCTGGCCTCCGGCCCTGAAGTCAGGCTGAAAAGCAGTGGTGGGCCATGAGGAGAACCAAGGACCCTCAGATCTGTGTCAGCATGTCCTCTCTCTTTTGCCTATCATTAAAATACTCACTTTTCATCCTCTGCCAGTCTAGGGCTGACCATACTGCTGCGCTGGAGGTAAAAAGAGGTGCAAAAAGTGCACATTATTGGCCAGCTCTTCCTTAAGGACCAGGGACCCCAAGACCTGCCTGGGACTTGCACACCAAAGTCATGGCTGCTGCAGATCGTTTTTTCCCTGCAGCCCTTTCTTGGGTGGCCCATCTTTGCACATTCAAGGAGAAACTGGGCAGATGCTCAGGGAAGTGAGTTTGGTCCTGTGTTGTTGTGTCCTTTTGCTCCCTGCCGATGGCTCTCCTGCCAGCCTGGACTGTCACCAGAGCCCTGTCTTGTGGCTGTGAAACTGAACGTAGCTTTTCAACTGCTTAATGGCTTCTTAAGTGATAAAGTGAAATCCTGTCAGTCTGTCCAAACACACATGACTCCTCCACATTTTCAGCAAGAAGAAATTACTCTCCAGTCTGTTAGCTGAGACTTGATAAATCAGATTAACCTGTCCCAGCGATGACGGATTGGTCCTCCTGTCGTTGCAAATGCTCTGGAGAAAGGGCTGGCGTGTAGATGTCCCTCAACCCCTGCAATGAGGAGCCTCCTGCCTGTGCTCTGGTCCAGGAAACCACAGTCCTGCATTGTGCAGAGCCTGAAGTGGGTCTGAAGGCACCTCTGCCACGAGTGCTGGCCGAATTGGGGAGCCAACCAGTTGGGCAGTTCTATGGATGGAAAAGGCACAGCTGAAGCCGCTCTGGCAGAACTGAATGTCTCACCCTCGGTGGGCTTTTAAACACCTGGGAGAGCAGTGGGATGTTGGAGTGAGAGTTAGGAGATAGGGAGAGCCTTTCCTGGGTTTTGGTGATGTGCCCTCTCCCAGGGGTGCTCTGGCATCCCTTGCTGCATGAGTCTTACCCCTGGAGGAACAGCCCCGGTGGGATTTTGACCTGAGATTGCATCCAGGCATCCACCAGGCCCTGACCTGCTCTGCCTGCCCACCTCGGTGTGGTTTCACACAGGGCTCAAAGGCAGTGGTCAGGTACCTGGAGACTCCTGAAGGGTGCTGTATGGACCTGGCCTGGGAGGCAGCCTCAGGATACAGGTTGGAGCTAGGTGACCTTTAAGTTTCCTTCCAGCCCAAACCACCCTATGATTCTATTACGGTCACAAATTTCTCTTGGATTCTGCGAAGGAGAAGAGACATGTTACCAAAATCAGTCAGGTTACTAATCTCGATGTGTTATAGCTCATCCTGTGAGCTGTAACAACAGGCAGCGTGCACACCCAGCCGTGAAGCTGAAGCACGCATAGCAATGTCGTTAGCTCCAGCTACTGCAAAGTTTGTGGGCTTTATCCCTCCCAAAGCACCCATATCGGCTTTTGACAAATAAAGCTGGCTCGCTGTGCATCACTAGAACATGAAAATCAAATGCTCAGCGTGCACACTTTTTGGAAGAAAAATGGATGTGTGTAAATTATAGCGTCTCTCAAATGCCACTCTCCTCCTTTCCCTGCTCCTGCCCAGTTCTGTGGCTCAGGAACACTGGTACCAGAGAAAAAAAAGAGATTAACATGTTTCCAGCTACTCAATAATAGTTCTTCTGCTAATTAAAGCAAATCAGCAGATTTAATGTACACATCTCAGCAGCTGGTTGCCTTTCTAATATTGCCAGGCATTAATCATCAGAGAATGATTTTTAAATAAATTAGCAATGAGCAACTGGAGAAATGAAGTGATATAAGCATCTCCATTAGGAAGGCTGAACTATTTATTGAAAAGAAAAATATGTATTACCTACCCTTGTGCTTCTTTGATATCAAGCATACACATTAAAAACCAGGAAAACTGGGACTTGGATCTGCCCTCGCACAGTATTTAATCTCCGTGGCAGTCACAGGCTTAAAACATTTTAGTAACTCTCCTTTACTGTAACTGCATCTTCAGTGAACTTTAGCAATTAATATTGAAGACAATCAATACTACAGTCAATACAGTTTTTTCAGGTACCAGTAACAGGTGCTGTGCTGGTGGCGTGGAGTTTGCTGATACCACAATACATCATCTGAGCCCCCCAGTAGTCTGCAAAACAAGGAGCTCTTTCCCAAAAAGCATTGAAATGTAAGAGGTGGGATTAGATCTGCCTGCCTTGAGTTTGGGGCTTTTCTTTGGTGGAAAGCACACAGATTTTCTCGCTGTATAGGATTGTATTCCAGATACAAAGGAAAACCTAAATGGATTTCACCAGCATATAGGAAATTAAAGCGTTTAAGTTACTGCACTGTGCCTTCTGAAACCATGCAGCTTTGGCTGCTATCGCATCCCACGGTGCAGAAGTTATCCCTGGGTACAGGAGGCATCTAATCACAAACCAGCAGGGATGTTGAGAAGGGCAAACATGGAATAAACACCCCAGTACCAGCCTGCACTTTGGTTCAGATTCAATAGCAGCTCCAGCAAAATCACAATATGTGATGAAGGTACAGGCAGCTGTAATTATTCATTTCCTCTGGTCCCAGATTTCAGACTCGTGGAGAGAGTTTTCTATCATAAGGCAAGTCAAGGTCCCTGATGAGAACTCCTCTGGCACATTCTTTGTGGTAGCTTTTGAAATGACCTCTGGATATTTGGTTCTGGGGAATTTCAAGAAATATTGAAAAGTGATGAATTGAAAAGCACCTGAAACTCTGTCAGACTTCTTTTGGATTTTGCATTTAATTGAATTTTATCCTGCATTGTCCCAAAGTGTCACTGAGATATGATGTGTCTTTTATAGCTTCTGTGAAGCGTTATCTTCCTGGAACAACAGAAAGTGTAAAGAGCCACTGAGATAGGCTGGATGTGGACACATTATTAAAAGCCCTCCACGCATTCTGATCTATGTGCATTTCTACAAGTGGATGGGAGCACTGGTCCCACAGCCCATCCCAGTGCTGAGCCTACTGCCAGTCACAGAGCTTTAAAACGAGACAGAAATTTCATTCAATGTGAAGGAAATACTCTCAGAGAGAAACATGGCATTTCTGCATCCTCCGTGTGACCAGAATGAATGCACGGTGACATCCTGCTGGGGTGAGGCAGCCGGCAGCGAGGCTTTGTGTTGGCTGGGGTTGGGATGGATGCTGTGCCCTCCTGCACCTTCCTTCTTTCCTCGAGTGTCCTGTTAACAGTGGTGCATCAGGAGCAGAGCAAGCTTGGTCCTTTTCTGCTGTGAAGCTTTGGGAATGATTTTATAAAGGCTGTAGTAACATCATTCTGCTGGGCTTTTATGCCCAGTGTAATAGGCAGTAGCCAAGAAAAAGATTTCTCCTTTCCAAGGACCCCAGCACAATTCACCAAGCATCCCTGCCACCCTGCAGGGTATGCACACCCCAGCAGTGCCCCTCCCGGTCCAAGCGATGGCACCAAAGTCAGAAAGGATGTCCCCTATCATCCCCCAGCTGCAGCCACTGAAGGGGACTCCAGGAAGACCCCTCCCCAGTGCCCCCACACTTCCAGTAGATCCCAGAGGTGAAATCCCAGCCACAGTGCTGCCAAGATGTCGTGTCCAAAATGGGTCCCAGAGGTCCAGAAGCACAAAGCTGCTGGGGTTGTAGCATCTGTGTGCTGGCTGCACCCATGTTATGAACCCACCTTGAGACAATACAGCCGTCCAGAATAGAGCCCTCCAAATAGATTTCCTTCAGAACAATTTAGGAAAAATTAAGAGAAAAGATGAAATTTTTTTGAGAAGGAAATAAAGCCAGGCAAGAAATAGAAGATAAGTGTCACTAAATGAGTAAATAAATAAATAAAAATGGGGGCCTGTCCATGGAGCTGTGCAGCTCACCATGTTCCTGAAAACTGTGGAGAAGGGGAAGCACTGAGGTGTCAGATTTTGGGGGTAACATGAAATTAGGTAGGAAACAGGAAATTGGCTGTGGAGGGGCAGGGTCTGATGCTGCCTCACAGCCACTGGGCTTCAGCAGCTACAAATACAGGGTGGTGCTTGTGGGGGAAACCAGCAGCACCTGTGCATGCCCAAAGTGATTCCAGCAGTGCTCACACCTGGAGCTGGTGCAGCACAGTGGGGGATGGCAGAGAGATCAGGACAGGCTATCAAAGACTGGGTCTGTTTCTGTGTGAAGAGACAACAAGCAGTCCCAAACTCTGCACAGATGGAGAGAAAGCTCCTGGGCCTGGGACAGGCAGGGACAATTTGGGTAACTGAGAACATGCATCTTCTGCTCCCTGAGGAATAGGGGTGGCATAATTCAATCCTCAAGGAGATTGCACCAGAGCAAAAGGTGCTGTGCTGACACAGCCCATCAGTCAGCAGCTGCCCTCATAGCCAAAACCCAGGTGGGTTTGAGAAGCCATTGAACATGTCTGCAGAAAAAAAAAAAAAAAAAAAAAAAAAAACGGGGAAAGTGTGTAGACACAGCACAACTTCCCCAAGTCCCCCAAATGCATTTGGAAACGTCTCTGATGAAGGACCAGTGCTTTGTGCCACACAAAGTGTGGCACAGAGCTCCCAAACCAGCAGCAACATCTCTGCAGGCAAGTGAAAGTGTTCCCAAAATGGGTATCCCCACCCACGTACAGCACTGGGGTCCCTCTGGGGACGCTGGGCACCACAAGAACAGACTGGGTCAGGCAGTGCTCACCCTGCAGCTCAGCTCATCCCGTGTCATCTCTGTGAAAAGAGCCCAGGGCGGTGAACTCAGGTGTAGGCACCTCCAAGGCAGACACCTGGGCTGGATCCCATGCTGATGGGTCACCACATCCACGCTGCTGCTGGGCATTGCTGCCTTGCACTGCAACACATCGTGAAACACAGCCTTGGTACCCAGCTCAG
Organism: Aythya fuligula; assembly: GCF_009819795.1. Lineage (NCBI taxonomy): Eukaryota > Metazoa > Chordata > Aves > Anseriformes > Anatidae > Aythya > Aythya fuligula. Next base: position 5,076,248 of record NC_045575.1, read on the forward strand.
TTTCTATAAAATTAAAAGGGTAAGTACACACTGTGCAACAGATAATAATAGCAATAAATTGGAGCATGGCATCTTCCAGAACATTCTCTTTGTTCTCAGGCTCTGACGGTGTTTTTTTCCCCTACTTGAAGCTGTATCACAAAAGATTATCTTTCTGCTCTTGCACCCTCTAAACAAATTGTTTTCCTGATTTGTCACATGCAGTGCCTGCACTGCTCTTTGCTTTATTCTATTATCAAATGATTCCCCGCAGCTCATGGGAAGGGTGTTTCCAGCTGCTAATTTACGTCTGTTCCTCCCTAAAAATCTGGTGGCTAGGGTTTTTCTTGGTCATCTGAACAGGGGAAAGAGCTTCTGTCATCCCCAAAAGGACCCATTCAACCTGGACCCTAGCAAACAAGAGCATTTCCAGCATCAGAATATTTTTAATTGGTTCCATTAAAAAAAAAAAAAAAAAAAAAAAAAAAAGCTGCACAGCTTGTGAAAGGGCCTTAATTCTTATTAATTTTCCCAGTAGCAGACATGGCCTTCTTTTGATGTGCAAATTTTAAACTATATTTTTTCCCCACTCGGCGTAGATAGGGATCTTTGGGAAATGCTGATTGTACCAGCGCAGGATGGGGCAGGGGGAAGGGGAGGGACAAGCTCGATGTGAGCACCAGGAGGGGCAGAAAGAAAGAAGCAGCCAGGCAGGGGATGCCTGAGGGCTATTTTAAAAGCTAAGAGAAAACAGCTGTCCCCGCTGTGATCTGGGGTCTCTGCAGAGCTGCTCCTTGCAGTGCCAGGAATTGCAGCAGCCATCAGCAGGGTGCTGGCTGCATGCAGGGCAGGCTGCTGAGCAGTGTCCACATTGCCTGCTGTTCCCAGGGGTATGGTCAAGGCTGAGCAGTGGTCACCAGGCCAGTGGGGGAGAAAAAAAAAAAAAAAAATCAAGAAAAGGCTCTCCATGGGCAGCTGGGCACTGGGGAGCATCCAGAAGCATCAGAGATATCGGCACCACCTAAAGCAGCCACAGCCGGGGCTCTGCCTATACCGAGCTTTACCCTTGGCATGAGCCCCCTCTTTTCTCTATGCCCCAGGCTGTGCCTGTGTGCAGGGATGTGATCAAACAAGACCTTCAGCAAAGCTGATGGGAAATTCCAGTTCGGGTCACTTCTTTGGAAGAAAAAAGATCCTCTTCTGGGAAAATAAATAAATAAATAAATAAATAAACTAAAGAAAACTTGTTTAGAGGCAATGTATCACCGTTCCCAAATGGTGGAGCGTGAAAGAAAGGATGAATATGTCAGAGATTTCACTATGAAGAATACAAACCAAAAAATGGAGCAAGGGAAATCACCAGACTGACCTTCCGAACACTGAACAGCAATTCATTTCTCTTTCTTTTATTGGTTGAGTGTATAGATATGTTGTCGCCAATAAATTAAATCAGTTGTAAAACATTATATATAAAACGATTGTTATTTTTCCCTGCGTCTTTCTGTAACTTCATTGTTACCAACCACGTTGGCTCTGCCATCACCGTGTTGCATGTTCACCTGGTTCCCACCAGCACCCTCGCACCCATCTCAGGTTTTTCTCGCTGCAGGTACAGCCCATCACTTTGCAGGTATAAGTGCCTTTCTGTCTAGAAATATAACTTTGCATTTAGCAATATTAATACACATGCTCACTGCAGTCCCCTTTGCCAGGTACTTCAGATCACTCTGTAAAAACTGACTTGTCCCCATGCACCAATTTATGTCACCTGCAAAATTCATCTGATGATTTAATGTATGCTTAGCCCTGGATCATTGACAAGGAGTAAGACTGTCACAGCACCCTCTCAGGTCCTCTGAGATCCAGCAGGCACCAGACACTTCCCCTTCCTTCCTTCCTTCCTTCTTCCCAAACTAGAACCTGTCCATCAGCAGACCTGGCTGGCTGACCGCTGGGTTCAGAAAGAGGGCCAACAGTTAGGCTTTAACAGCAGGGTAAAGCAGGAAAAAAAAAAAAAAAAAAAAAAAAAAAAAAAAAAAAAAAAAAAAAAAAAAGCAGGGATATCAGGAGGGATTTGCTCTTCCCAAGCCACTGGGCAGGATTTTCCCCATCCACCTTCCTCTCTCTCTGCTCCTGGATGCTGTTTAGACAGACACTGATCTGCGAGTACTTTCTCTTGTGGCATTTTAAGTGCTCTGCCTACAAGCCTCTAGTGGGAACCACTTCCTTGCTTTGGAGGCACTTTGCTGACATCTGACCTAACAGCCACAGAGGGAGAAGATCCACTGCATCTAACAAAACAACCCTAAAAAGGACATTTCTAGCAAGCCACCCTAATAACCTGCCAATAGAAGTAAGAAGGTCTGGCAGAGGAGCCCAACGCCTCCAATGCCAGGCAGAGAATGATCTTCCCATCCTTGCTGGAGGGCATGACCAACCATCAAGCACCTTCCCCGTCCAACCCCCAGTAGCACATCCCCTCCCTTCTCAAGGCCACCCCAAGTTGCCATCATAGCATGAGGAAGCTCTGCATGGCTAGAGAAGCTGGAGCCACGTCCATGGTCCTCTGGATGTGCCCCCCTGGGAGATGGGGCTGCAGAGTCCCCAGGCTGGAGCAGGTCTTCCCGGCCAGGCTCACACATTTTTATTCCTCCTGTTGAAGGAGGAGGAAGGGTTGCGGATCCCAAGGGCAGGCAGCAGGATTTCTTGCTGAACCTGACACTGATTCCTTTGCCAGTGCTGCTGTGGCAATGTTATCACTGGGGGGCACCACGACAGGTGATGGGAGGAAAACCCACCAGAGGGTCGCAGTGAGTCCCTCACACCTTCCCTGCCTTCCCTTCTTGGGTGGGCCTGGAGTGAGTTTTAATGTCCTGCATTTTAATGTCCTGCATTTTAATGTGATAAGCCAGACTTTATGCAGTGCAAATCCCCTGCCTTTACTTGCTGTGAATGATGAAATGCAGGGGCTTTGTTTGCATTTCAGCACCTCCCAGTAGCAGATTTCCCAGGCAACTTTGATGTGGTGTGTGTGTGAGAGTTATTGGGGTGGATTCCAGCGTACAGAGAGGAGGCACAGTCAGCTTTGACCAAATGTCTTTAATCAGGGTTCCCGAGAAAGATAACAGAATCAGCTCAGTCTCTCCTGATAGCAACTCAACCTGGGCTGATGCAGCACAGAAAGCGGAGGAGCAGTGAATTTATCAGAAAAGTTATACCCCAGCGTGAGGTGGTGAAAACAGCAATTGTTCAGCTATTGATCTCCCACCAAAATATGTGTGAGTAGACTAAGCTCAGACCCAAACCAGCTGAAACAAACCTAGAATTACTACCAGGACGTGCAGCCAGTTTATACAAGAGTCCTGCAGACAGCATGGGGTGTGCCTGCAGGAAGATGCCACCGGTATCCACAGCAGGCATTTTCAGCCCAAAGCAGTCTCACAAAAGCCCCCCTTGCTCTCCCCAGGGGTAGGGATGCTGGTGAGGAGGACTTGATCCTAGGGTCAGGTGCTCAGACCTGCCCGCCACATGAACAAATCCTGGCCCCCCATCAGCTCGTCCCCACTTTGGGCACTAGATGGGGACAGGCACTGGGCTGACCACCAAGCCAAAGTGTCCTCTCTGGGAGGAGAAGGAGGGCTTGAACCGGATCAGTGGAGAAAGCACAGCTCAGGCACACCAACGGGACAAGATTTGTCCATTTAGGTGTCAAAACCATGAAAAGTAACCATTGAAGACAGTGGGAAGAAAGGAGAGGAAGCAATCTCTGAAAATCATTTTAAACTTTCCTTGTATCTTAACGGAAGATATGAGGCTGAAATATTTAACAGAAAAGTCCTGTTCCCGGAAGTTTAATTAGGCATTGGCATATAATATGTATTAAAGGTTCATATATTTCAAACAGGGCACAGAAAACTCGATGAGTTTGAACTATAACCTGCCTCTGTGAATAGCATGTCCATGGTACATCTTCCATCAGCTCCATGTCCCATCCCAACACATCACCAGCGGGAGTGACCAGGGCTGCCAAGGGAACCCAACTGGCAAGACCAAGTTTGTGGCCAAAAGGGCTTGGGTGGCTGCAGGGACCTTGTGCAGCCAGATCCTCCTGAAAAAAAAAAATAATAATAATAATAACACAGGACAAGCACTTCAGATGGGTGCTTGGAGGTTTACAAAGCATCAGTGAGTGTCTTTCCATAAAGCTCGAGGGCGCATTCATGGAAATGCATTGATCAGCTGAAGGATGTAAAAATACATCAGGATACTCAGAAGAAATATAATTGGTGAAATCAAAATTTTTCACCTGGAAAAACATGCCCCGCCTGTCCAGTGCATTTGACACCCGTGTACTAGACCACAGTGGACAACTCCAGTACAGCAAGAAACTGGGAAGAACTGGCCTACATTGCACTGATGCTGTGAAATATTAGCCTTGGAAGTGGGGTTTACTCACGTGGATAGACAAAGCAACCCAATTTTTTAAAGCTAAGAGGCAGAATTACTTTCTAACCCTTGTTTTACTTTTTTTCACCTGTATGTTCTAGCAGAGGGACTCTACCTAGGGGGTTGGTTGACTTTTAAATTTCATATTCCCCTGGTTTTTGGGTGGCCAAGTCAAGAGGGAACTGATTTTCAGGAAGTGCCAAACCCTTGCCCTTGAACTTTAATCCTCTTTGAGTTATTAAAGCAGCCAGAGCACCTAGCAACTTGTAACAACCTGGCATGAGGCCACATCTAAGGGCTCAATGAATTTTTAAAAGACAAATCTTCTGGAAAAGTAGAGAGGGTGGAAAAGAAAAATGAGACATATTGCTGGAGCCAGGCCATGTTAGAAGACTTTTACAGCAAAGCCTACAACGAAAATGTGGTGTGTTTTTTTTTTTCCCATTTTTTTTTTTTCACCTGGAAATGTGCTTGCAGAAACTCTGTGCATAGGAAATTATTTTTGGCGAATATTTGTGGAGCATGAAAATCCCTGGAAAGATGGTGCTCAGCACACCAGGGACCCTGGAGATGCCAGGTGTGCCCCTGGGTCTCAGGATGAGGTGGGGAATGGGCCCTGGTGCAGTGCATCTTGTATTTGTTAGCAAGTATGTGTTTCGAGAATAAAACACCAAGTGAAAATAAAAACATTGGGATCAGAAGTGATGCCTGAGAGGATTGAAGCTCTCTTAACGTAACGGAGGAGCCTGGCACCTGCCCAACTGATGGCAGAACTGGGCAAATGTGACCGTGGGGAGGGGGTGCCACAGCCCACATGCTTCACCCACCCCAGCAGCCAGGTTTCACAAAGGTACTTTTGGTAACACAGATGCAGATTCCATCTCGTAAATCTCTAAAGCTTATCAAAGTTGTGTTTTCCTCCCCTCCCCCCCCCTCTTTTTCAGCCCTGTATATTCTTAACCACCAAGATCTTCTTATGTATAATAAATACAAAAATGCTTCTCTTCCCAGCTTTGCTGCTAAAGCCAAGATGATTATAAAGCTAAATCCTCAGCATATGGCATGGGTAGTGTACTTGCAAATTTTTCACTGTCTTGCACCAAAGGGCGGGTTAACCCTTGGTGGGGATCCCAGGGCATAGTGGAGGGAACCTCCTCCATCAAACAGGATGCAACCACAGGGAGCTGGGCTCTTCCAAACCCAAGTCAGGGTGCCAGGTGTTATCCCAAGGCAGTCTGAAGATGCTCTTCACTGAGGCCAGCTTCTAAAACCTATCCCCCCACACCATGCACAGCTCAGGTGCTTCCTCCACAGACGGGGACGCAGAGCAGGAGAACCTTGGCCACCGGCTGCACCGAAAAGGGAGTGCGGAGACCCAACCAGACTGTGTCCCAAGGGGTGACAGCCCCTGCAGACACCTCGAGGGGGTCAGAAATCTGCAAATTAGGGGTGTGGTTGCCAAACTGTGCAGCTGCAGAAAGAGCCCAGCTTTGGCTCACCGAGGCATCTTTCCATCAGGTGGGATAACAGCCCCACTGTGTGGCTCGGCAAGACCCAGCGCATCTCATACGCAGTGCAGGAGCACAGGCACGAAGCTGTCAGCCTTGGCAGGGAGCTAGGGACAAGTGTAGAGCATCATTCAGGGACAGATCTAAAGGGTGGAGGAAAGGAAGAAGGATACAGTATAAACTCGGACAGATTTGTGATTTCCTTTTGTGTGTTTGTGTCTGAACATACTGCACCTTTTTCCTGTATCCTTTGCAGTTTTCTGCAAAGTTTATGTATTTCTCTTTTTTTTTTTTTTTCCTCAAAGAAAGGGAAAATTGCATATTTTTTTAACGTCATTCTCTCCTGCTAGTTGGACGTGAGGTGCCGGTACAAGTATTTATACCATCAGAAAGAGACTGAACTCCAAAGATCCTTCAAAAATAGCTTAAGTGCCTTCCCACTTTACCTTGCAAAGACACAGAAGCAGTGCTGGTCCCTACAGGTAGCTCTGGAGAGACCGAGCTCTGCAGAGGGACAGCTCTGGCTGCCACAGAAGGGCAGGGGGACACCAGTGGGCAACCCTTCACAGCTCAGACATGCTGCTCCCCCAAGGCTTCTGGTCCGTGGGCTCCTCTCATACAAGGAAGGAGCAGGAGGGTAAGGCTGTGCTTCAGCAAGCCCAGGGGAACAGGAGAAAGTCATCACTAGAAGGGAAATAGGGAAGGTGTAGGGTAAAAAGAGGGGAAGAGGGTGCCTGTGCTGCTGGGCAGCAAATGGTGGGCACCAAACAAGGCTGCGTACGTGCACCATGAGCACTACCCTAACTCACCTGGTGGATGAATGATGTTCAACTTTGCAGTTAGTGATGAGACCAGTTGCAAAGTAGAAAAAAAAGAAAAAAAAAAAAAACAGTTCAACAAGTGCTCCAAGGCTGGGGAGAGGAGCTCTTCCACCATCTTTTAAATCTTAACTCAGGTCGCTGCTTAAAGGAAAGGCTTGGGAATCCAGAGCAGGCTTCTCGATGCCACGAGACAGAGAAGGTTTCTCTGAATACCTCCCACAAACTAACAATCCTGCAAATGGTTGTGGCCAAAGGTTGAGTTTGAATGTGCACCACTGCAAATGCACCGTGGTCCAAACCCACCCAGTGCGTGACTTTCTGAGGAGCAAAGTTACAGCATGGAGCAGTGCCAGCACCAGGCAGTTTGCATGCTTCTTTTCCAAGGAGAAAAAACTTCAGCCCAAAGTCACTCCTCGGACTCCACCTATTGCAGTCATTAGTGCTGAAATGGATGATTGCACAGGTTCAAATGTGCATTTTTGATCACATCTCAAAGAAAGGGTGCGTGTGGCTGGCTGAAGCTGTATCTGTCAGAAGCTTACACGAGGCAACATAAATCAAGCAGTCCTGAAGGCAGTTCAGAGCCAAAGGGCTTCATTTGAAAGTATTCCTGTGTCTCACAAGGAGGAAGCTGCATACATACAGAAAATAAATAAATAAATAAAAATAAATAAAAGCTTTTGCTGCTGTTCCACTGGGCTCCTTCAGCACTACGCTCACTGCGCATGATTGGTGTATACCATCAATAATCATCTAGATGAGAGCTTCAGACAGCTCTTTGAACAGTGAATGCATTTTGTTCCAGGGTTGGTTTCTTCATTTCAAATGTATTTTTAACATGGACAAGGAGCTGGATACACAGATGACTTGAAAGGTGCTCTCCCTTACTGGCACTCATCCCTTCACAGCTCGTGACGCCTGACCCACTGTGGCCACATGCACCATAGCAGGAAGGATGTCAGCTGTGAACAGCCCTGGCCCCGAGTGTGTGAGATTAAAAGAATAATGACAGCCAGCCTCCACGGCCCACGTGCACCGTGCCCACACTCCTGGACAAGATGTGCTCCCTTGTTATCAGGTACTTCGAGTGTCTCAAAGAACAAGTTGTCCCGGAGAACTGCTGTCTGCGAGAAGATGGAGGAAGCGCTGAGATATCCGGAAATCAATTCTTTGACTCTGGAAGAAGCTTTCAGTAAGATCTTTTACGGGTAATTTGTCACTTGGTAAAGAACCATCCAGTTCAATGATTTAAAAGGAGCCATTAATATCTCATTGGGGAAAAAAAAAAAAAAAATTGGAATGCCTTGAGGATGGAAACAGAGGTCAGTCAGGCATCTACTTTCTAAAGAACAACAGTGCTCTCTTCATTCACAGTTACTTTCTTGTCTCACAATAATTTGTATTAGAGCTTTATTCCTAATTGCATCACCAGCACTCCTCCTGTCTGCACATACAGCCTTGCTTCTATTCAGAGCAAAGTGCTCAGCAGTAATCTCCTTTGACCTCCAGTGAGAGACCATGTCCTACTGCAAATGACCACTGAAATGTTATAAAAAGGCTGAGCTAACCCATCAGGTACCAAATAAAGCAGCTCAACCTACAGCATCATTGTGTCCAAAGAAAGATGACCTGAGTCAGAACACAACTTGTGGGCATCAGTCTTCTCTACTGCAACTAAATACGTGATTTAGTACTTCATGGTCACTCTTTAAAACTGGACAACATTAGTAACAAAATCAGCTTGCTTCCTAAACAGGAGCAAAACAACAGAGTGGATAATCCTTCAAATTGGTTTTGGAAGGGGGATGTGAGCCCAAATGCTTTCGAATTATGAGGCAAGGGGAGGAAGATAGCACATAGCTCTTTGGATGTCAGGGAGGAACAGCAGGGTGAGACCTGCAAATCACAGGGATGCGATCACCAAGCAGGTCCAGGAGACAAGAATGTTAGTGAGTCATTTGACACGAGGACTACAAAACTAACCGAAGGTGGAGGAAGGCCATTTGTAAGAAATCATCTAAAAATGTCAAACAGGCCATCTATGTTTGTAACACATTATCCGTGGCCTCGTTGAAAAGCTCATAGAAAATGGTAAATTGTCTGATAAAGAGAAAATGTAGTTTCACTGCTGTATAAATCCTTGGGTCACTCATACTTTAGCTTCTGCACGGGGTTTGGATCCCCTTATCTCAGAGATGTTCTGGAGCTGGGAAAGGATCAGAGAAGGTAAGAGGGTGATCAAAGGTCTGGAATGGCTCTTGTGTGAGAAAAACTGGAGAACAGGACCCTTCATCACAGAAAAGAGATTGCCTGAGTGGACATATGAAAGAACTCAAGAAACCCATGATAACCCTAAGAGGATGCGTAGGGCTCAGCTTTTCCTTTCTCTTCCTATGGAAGGATGAGGGGCATCAAATTAAACAAGTGGCAATCAAGCTCAGTCAAAGCTCAGTCAAAGCAAACCAAAAAGAGCTTATTCTCATGCATGAGGTAAGAGACTTGTTGACCTTCTTGCCATAGAACACTGCGGGTGCTAGAAAGTTTACGCTGGCTTAAGGGAAACGATTTGGGAAATTCACCAGGGACTGCCAAACGCCTGGCCTCACAAATCTGCAAGAAGACACCAAAGCAAGAAAACGGTCCCCAACAAAGGCTTGTAGAGCATCTAAGATGCCATATGAGAAAGTCCTCACAGATAAATGTCTGTATAAAAGCCAGGAAGCAAAGGACTGGGTTAAGTGCTCAGTTTCCAGAGTGCAAGGAGGTGGCATTTTGAAGGGATCTATGCTTAACGCAGTGCACTTACACATGATCTACAAAAGAAATTAATGGAAGCATAACACAATTTGCTGAACTGAGTTACTGAAGGTAGTAAAGGCAAGGGCTGACTGCAGAGAGTTTCAGGAGGAACTCGTAATATTGAGAGAGTGGATGACACAATGGCAGATGAGATTCAATACAGATAAATGTAAAGTGATGCACATGGGAAAAACAAATCCTAACTTCAGATATACTGTAACAGGCTCTGAAAAATTACCGCTTGGGTGTAAGAGCTGGGGTTATAATGTACAGTATAATGTTCTGTGAAAATGTCAGTTCAGCTCTCTGCTAAGGTCAAAAACCAAGGAAACTGAATGTTGGGAATGAACAGAGAACAAAACAGCAACCATCTGTGTAAAACACCCAGGTTCACCTGCAAGCTGAAAATCGTGGTCTTCCCTGCCCCTGTTCCAGCTTCAAAAGGCACATGGAAAGGTTGGAGAATTTACTAAGAGCAATAGAGAAAACCAGACATTATTTAATGATGAGCTGTTAAAGAGAGGCCAAAGGAAGTCCCTGAGGCACAGGCTGCTGGAGCTGGGGAATTCTCATCTCCCCGCGCTGGTGCTGCTCTCAGGGCTGTCCCTTGGCACAGTGTTGCATTAGTGCCTCTTGACTGTTGTTTGAGGGTGCCCCAGCTGTATTTTTCACAGCTGTTTCAATGGCGTGCACTGGCTAAGAAGTATAGGTCTCTCTTTTCATCTTTGTTCACATTTCAGTTGTGGGCCCAAACTGGAACCTGAGTTTTCAGACATTATCAGAGTTAAGCCTTGTGGAGCTCTCCACCATGAAGGCTGATCTGTATCTGCTTCTCTTTGCTTCCTAGCCTTTAACCAGACACACCTTTGGGAGGACCTTCCTTCTCTTCCCAGCTTTGAGGTCCAGTAAGATTTAAGATCTTTTGATTAAGGAACTTGCTGAAACTCTCCAGGAAACTCCAGCAGACTACGTCAACGGGACCTCTGAGCATCGTGGTGTCTGATCCCCTGGCTGAATCTTCAGAAACTCCCAGGAGTTTGTAAGGTAAGAATTCTATTCTCAAAAGCCTTGTAGGCTTTTCCCATAAATCATGTCTCACTCACATGCTCCCTAATTCCCTCCCATACCACAGTTCTATCTCATTTGGGGATCAGTATTAATCTGCAGTTCCTGGATCTGCTCAGAAGCACTTTGTAAAATCAAGGTCTCACTGCTTTCTTGCCCTCTGATAGTGAGAAAATTTTAAGTGAGAGGTTTCACAGTAGACTTAATACAGTTAATAGTTTAGCTATTTCATCCTTGAATTCCTTTAGAGCTCTTGACTGAATACCATCCGGTGCTGCTGAACTGTTACCGTTTATTTTGTCAAGTTGCTTTATAACTTCATCTACTGAAACATCACTCTGAGACACATTTTCTGACTCGTCCCCCGTAAAGAAAGGTTCCGGGCTGGGGACTCCTGTAAGCTCCTCCACATGGACATAAAACATTTGCTCTGCTTCCCTGCTACACTTGTATCCTCTTCACTAGATGCTTTTGCGTCTAGATTATTAGCTGGCCCTAGAGCTGTTCTCACAGGCTTCTGCTCAGATGTGTTTGAGAAAGAAAATACCATCAGCATGCAATGCCTGAGCTAGCAGTGGGCACTGGGGAAAGGAGTGGCCCTATGGGCAGTGTGGATGATGTTTTGGGAAGCTGTTTGTCACCCCAGAGACAGCAAAACTCATATTTTGAAGGACAAAAGTAGGCTTGTGTGTGGCTGGCAGTGGCTGTGCATCCAGCTCATGCATGCTGATGCTGTGGTGCCAAGGGAACAGTGGCAAGGTAGATATCAGAAAAGTCTTGGGGGGGCAGGCATGAGGCAGCAGGCACACTTCAGCTTTGGATGCCTCAGGCAGGCCCTGCAGAACCAGGGGGAGTAAAGCTGTGTGGTCCCTGCGTGGCTGCAAAGTGTGTGCTTGGCACAAGGACCTCCTGTCTCCTTGCACCAGAGAGGGATCAATCACAGATACCTTCCTTGGACAGGAGCCTTCCTCTTCCTCCTCACCTTTTCAGGTAACTTGTCCCATTTCCCAAAAACACAATGTCCCTGACACCAGCCACAATAAACTGCCTTCGGCCAAGGGGCTGGACTTAGAAAGACTTCAGTAAACACCAAGCAACCTCCAAACCAGCTGTGCTACAGCTTTTTCCTCACCCCATAGCCCAACCACTCCAACGGTGCCACGGGACAGGCACATAGGGCTAAAAGTCCTCTTCGGGACTGCCAGCTCCCACCTTGTCACCATCAGAGCCTGGATCCATCTCCTCCTCTGGAGCTGGGCTGGAGGTCGCTGCTGCCTGTTGTGCCCCCATTTGGTCCCACCGACATCGCTGTTTGTTGTTGGGCCATGCCAACATCACGGTCTCCTGCCTTCAGCCACATCTGATCCTACAGCAGCACACCTCCTTGCTCTCCAACAGGCAGCTCCGTGTTCTCCCACCATCTCCTCCTCCTGAAATAACTTCAGCTGTGCTCCCCAAATCTCCCTCCACCTGGCCCCAGTCTGCACCTCCCTCCCCAGCCCCTCGCAGCTCCAAGCCACAGCCTTTCCCCATCAGCCCTAGTTCAATTACAGCCTCTTCAAATATTTCTGTTAGGCTTTGAACTGTTCAGCGAAATTTCTTTCTAGTGAAAACTGGGTTTTGCTTCTCCATTTCAGGCACTTCCTATGTATGAGAAGGAGCTCCTGCTGCATTAGCATTCTGCTCACCCTGTCGCTGCACACAAAAGGTGCCTCTGCCTTTTCGGTGCTTCCCTCCCCCTGCTCCTGAGGACAAAGTAGCCTCCGGTTTCTCCTTGGGGTTGCTCCATGCAGAGCACAAAAAAGCAGCCTCACAAGCAGTCTATGAGTGTCAGTGATGATTATGATTCATAACCAGAGTGTTTAATGTATAATTTTTCCATCCTCTTTTTTTTCTTTTTTGTTGGACACTGCAGTCCAGGTGCTGCTGAAAGGGGTTGGTCCTGACACAGAGGAGCATTTTCCATCTGCTTTACAAATGAGGACTATAAAGAGTTTCACACACCAACTCCCTCTCCCAGCTGCTTGCTTTGACTCCACAAATACGATAGAGTCAGGTAACACCAGCTACTGTGCAGACAGGAGTGGTCCACAAGGGCAAGTGTAACTATGTCTTATCCTGTCTTTGTGGGGCTAACATATAAGCCCAAGCTTAAAGCTAAGGGTTTGGTTTTTGGGTGCCGGACACGAGGTTTGGATCCTGTAGATGTCATCTGAGAAATGTCCTGTGGAATTTGAACCCTGGCTGTTGCTATTTCTCCATGCCAGGTCTTCGTGCTTTTGCAGAGGTCGGTCTGTCCACCACCATCGGGCAGTAATAAACAAATAAAAATATAAATAAGGTAATGCTTTGCAAACAGTAGTGTTCTAGGGGAAAGAAAGGCCGTCACACTCGGGATATACTCAGCCATGGTTTCGTATGAGCAGTCAGATGTCCCAGAAGGGAGCAGTGCGTCCCTCCCTGCAGCCTGAAATGTCCCCCTGAAGCAAAGCCCAGCTGCTCCCGCATTTGCCACTTTGGCTTATAGGCTTGATGCTGCTCTATATCCTGTTGTTTTTTGCAGCAGAAAAATCCTTTAAGTCTCTAAGTAAATAGGACCTGCTGCTTTTTTTTTTTCTGATGCTTTTGCAGTTTTCCAAGAGCTGTGTGAAGGAGCAGAGCCGAGCGCGGAGCAAACTTGCCACCTAGCGGGGGACAGCCCCTCTGCGGCTCGGGTTTGTCTGCCTGAAACAGCCACCAGAGAGTGGGATTTGCCTCCAGGGGGGGATCATCTAAACGGGAGAGCTTCCAAATAAGCTAGTTTTGGGGGTAAGAAGAGGACCTGCCTGCAACGACCAATGCAGCCGGCTTATACCCAATAAATGCAGTAAGAATGGGTGCCCAGATTTGATTCCTAGCTGGCTTTTAACCCACCATTGTTAAGCTAGATGGATGCTGTGTGCCTGGCCACAGGCAGCCAAAGGCCACAGGATGCTGTCCTGAGGACTTTCCTTCTGTCTATGTCTTCCTCTGGGCTCTGTGTCTGCAACCAGAGCTCCAAGGCAAGGCTCAGTGACGGCGGTGATTTCTTTACTGCTTGCCTGATTGCTGTATTTCTTAGAGTTCTAATTAAAGCAAGAACTTTGCATAGTTCCAACAGACATTATATGCATCTTCTGCAGGTAATTAGATTTAGAAAAAGAAAAAAAAAAAACACACAACAACAACAACAACCACAATAGTGATTGTAATTTCTTCTAGGAGCTCCTATGAATTAACAGAGCACAAAGTGGGTTTCCCTGCGGCGTTACAGTGGGTGCCCTCCATTAAGCACCCATGAATGTGCTTGGACTATAACACCTTTCACAGCCGTATTGTGTGTTGGTTATCCCTGGTTTTGAGAGGATTTGGTGGAAGATGTGATTTACTGTCCTTTGCAAGAGCAAGCATCCAAGCTCCAGGACGAGCAAAGCAACCCCAGTCAGGGTTGCAGAAGTGCCAGGAGGGGCATCAGCAAGAGCAGGCTTTTACTACACAAGGACTTGTGACAGATTCCCTTAGCAGTGACTTACATAAATCAGGAGCTTCCAGGCTGAGAGAGGCTCTCATCTGCAAATCAGGGGCTCTTTGCGCTCCGTAAAATGTATAGGGGAGTATGAAGTGCCACGCTGAGCAGGGTAAAGGAAGTCCTTTTTGCACGGCAACATGAAATATGTCAGGTGTCAGGTTATTACTGGCGGTCGCCTATCGTAAAAACAACTCTTGAAAATCATTTCAACATTTTTATTAAAGTTGCTGAAAGAATGGGAAAAAAAACAGTGAATGCATTGGAATATTAAGCGATAAGGCTCTTCTTTTGATGGCAACAATTATTCTCACTCCCTCGAGCCCTAAGGAGCTTTTATGGCCAGGAGCCTTCCATTTGACAGTGAAACCATTAAACGGGAACAGGTTCCCAGTGGGGTTAAGAGCAGGCAGAGAAGCAGCAGGGCAAATAGCTGAGCACTTGAAGGTGCTGTCCTCCTTGGGCATGAGGACAAGGGCAGGATGTCCCAGGGTCTTTGCCTTCCTAAACCAGTGCCCAGTGTGACTTTTTGCATGAATTGATGAGGGTCCATCCCCTCCACTCCCTACCCCAGTAGGATTTAGGGCTGTTCTGGGGTGCTGGGAGCACCACATGTGCCTTAGTTTCCCTATGCCAAGCCCTCGAGCTGGTTTGCACAGGGCCATGTTCACACATGATGCTGGTCCCACATTCAAGGGGAATTGGATCATTTTTACTCAAGGGGTGAGTCTTTTCTTATTTATTTCTTCTTTTTCTTTTTTTCAGTTATTCTGTTTTTTTTTTTTTCCCTGATGACTGAAGAGTCATTAATCTCCTTTGATTTTTCCTCATTTTGTTGTATTTTTGTTGGTCTCACAAGGAGAAGGGGAGACGTGCAGCTTTCATTATCTCACCCACTGGTGGGGAAGACAGGGTTGTCATCTGCGTTTTTCCCAGTTCTCCTTTCTCCCCAAGAAGGCCAGATAGCACCTCTTTTCTTGCTCTTTTTCTTCTCCATTTACTGACAGTTCCCTGTTTTCATCAAAAGCGTTTAATATGTGTTTCTATTCATGACCTTTTCCTTTGGATTCTCTTGATATTTTTCATACCTAATGAAAAAAAAAAAAATCTTATTTTTTCCAATATTTTGTTCCAGCTTCATGTTTTCACCAAAGAAAAGCTGCCATTAAATGTATTTTTTTCACTTCCATAGCATTTCTAATTGTTTTTCTTTATATTCTTCCTCACCTTATTCATACTTTCTCTTTTATTCAGTGAATCATGGTGGACTTTCCTTTTTTTTTTCCCACTCCTCCCAGAATTTCTCTTATTTTGCTTCACTTTTTCTCTGGGGTAAAGTGAAAGGGTTTTTCCCCATTTTATCCCAGAAAACAGTTTTTTTCCCTGCACTGCTGCTCCTCATGTGTCACCTTCCTGAAGAGCAGCAAAGCAGCACCAGCCTTTATCTCATTTCTTATCATTTTTTTCCCTGATGGATAAAATAGTGACAAATATTGTTTCTCATTTTTCTCATTTCTTTACCACCATATTTCATCTTTTTTTTTTTCATGTGATCCCTCCGGTGGAACAACATGGCAGTGGCTTTCTTTCATTTTTCTTTTCCTCTGTTCTTCAATTTTCTGTCCAGTTTTTCATGTCACAAGCAGCAACATCTTTCCTTTGTTCCCCTTGGGTGGTTTGAGATTTCTTTTCTGTTTGGTTGGTCTTTTTTGTTGTTTTGTTTTGTTTTTTCCTCTATTCTCTTTTCCCAGTGGATGAATCAACAGCATTTCTGATGTAGGGGGGCAGCCACAACCAGCCCTGTACCCAACACCCAAGTCCATGGCAGGAAAAAAATGGGACCAGCTGCACGGGGCTCCATCAGGGGAACATCTCCAGCTCCTCAGATTCTTCCAGGGAGGTGGGAACTGCTGATGGCAGCACAGAAATGTCTCACTATCACCTGCAGGTCCGTGGGGACAAAGTATTCTGGTGCTCAGACACTGGGACAGGCTGCCCAGCGAGGTGGGTGGTGCCCCTGTGCCTGTCGGTGTTCAAGAGGCATTTGGACAATGCCCTCATCAATCTGATTTGGCTTTTGGATAGCCCTGAAGGGGTCAGGCAGTTGGACTAGGTGATCTTTGTAGGGCCTAGCCTAACCTAGCCTAGCCTACCCTATCCTAATCTTGCAAGAACTAGGGTAGAAAAACAACACAAGCAGCAGACCTCTTGTTGCCTGGTGTTCTCCAACACTGTAGGGATTTAATTAGCATAAATCAAACGTCTTCAGTTAACCACCATGACTGGCACCTCCTCAGGGATGGTGGGCACTGTTAGGAAAACAACTCTGATTAATCCACATTATCTAGGACCTATGGGAAATCCTTGCTAAAACCCACCCATGTCTCTGCTCAGCCATCATTACTCATGATGTGCTAGGCTAGGAAAAAAATGTCCTCACAGAATTCATCAGAAAGGTGAGAAATTGCCACTGGAAGGTAAGAGTGGCTCATCGTCACTTTCCTTGCTCAGAATTGCCAGGAATAAGCAGAGTGCCTTACCCAGAGCGAAAGCAGACATCCCGGCCCCCTGTAGTAGATGTAGGTGTAGTAAATGGTATTTATTTGCCCCATTCAGCCCGGATGGTGCAAAGCACTGCCTGCATCCAAATGCTGCAGGTTGGCACATTAAGAACATTGTCAGGAATTCCTCGGGATGCTGGGGGCTGATCAGCCAACAACGGCTGCTCCTGCCCACTGGAAGGGGGTCACAGAGTGGTCCCAGTGAGCAGTTGCCTGCAGCCGAGCGGTGCCACCAGCCAGCACAGCAACGTCCTGCACAGCAACAGGAATTGTTCTGCGTAAGCATGAAATGTGTCTAATAAATCCAATTACCCAGAAATTTAGAGAATTAATCAGCATAAGACAAGCCTGGCCCTGCTTAACAGCCGTATCCCCCATTTCATGCCAATGATTGAATTATGCGTTATAAACAGAATTTGTACCCGGTTAACGTCAAGGAGGGTGGGAGCTGATGGGTATGTGGAGGAACAGGAGGAAAGAGGAGCAGAAAGCCCGCTGTCCCCCCGGGGATCCTTGGGGCTCTGCCATCAGAGGAGCAGGTCTCCCCCCCACCCAGACCTGAGCCCCCCTGCGAGAGCAAAATGCTCTTTGTTGCTCACTGGTAGAGGGGGTTTTAATAACTGAATGGGTTAAAGAGGAAAAGGTGAGCAGCTGCAGCTCGCCCTGATCATCCCAGATGTCCTAGAAATGGAGGGAGACAGTATCGGCAAAAATGCTTCTGATCTAGTGGCATCCTCCAGAAATTATTGGAATTAGATGGTGGGCAGCAAATATGCTGTTAGTTAAGCACTACTGCACACTGCATTACTGTGTGACACTAATTACTAACCAGGAGAAAAATGCCTCTTATGGGCTGATGTCGTCTCAGAATCATAGAAATTAATCAGCAAATGTTAAACGTACTTGCCTAAAATCACCGTGCTCCACACTCCCTATTGATTGGCTGGATTTAGTCGCGCTAATCACAGAAATACATCTGATTAACCAGTATGGCCCTGGAATAGTGGGAATGAGTTAATTTACATAAGGCAAGTGCCGCTCCGTGCAGTCAACACCGACTAGGAGCTGTGGGTATTTCTCGTCATAAGCAGAAATTGTCTGCTTACCTGGCACTTCCCAGGAAAACGCTGCCATCAGATGGGACTAAAATTAACTGCCACCCCCAAAACCAGCATGAGCACCAGCTTGTGTCAGCACAAAGCAAACATACCTTCAATTAGCGCTTGCCTGTAATTCATACTAGTGATGGGAGGCTTTACCACGGCCCCAAATGGCTCTGCCTAACCAGCATGGCTTAAGTAGGGACGTCTGATGAGCACAGGGGGAAATGTATGTGATACATAGACCCAAGCACCTCGATCCCATTCCCTGGCAGTGACGAGCATTCCCCTGGTGCCCTTTTTCTCAGCCAAGGTGCCCTGGGGAAAGCTGCAGACCGGCTGACCCCATCCTCCCAGCCCCACAGCAGGGATGCTCTGGCCTTGTGAGACCAAGGCTCCTGCTGCAGGACGCTGGCATTAATTCTGGTCCATGCACACCCGCTGCGCACAGCAGCAGCTTTTCCCCTTGCAAGTCCCTGTCTGGAGCCAGAATCACTGCCCCAGCCACCCCAGGCATGGAGAAGAAGGACGTCAGCCTTTTCCTGCCTGGGTCACACTGCTTGTAGCTGCCACCCCTTCCCATTCAGCACCCTCTGGCTTTGTAGCACTGGCAGCAGCTATCAGGCACCGGGAGAAGCTCTGCTAACAGTACACAGGAGATGCAGGCACTCAGTGAACAGCTCCCCACATGTCTGTGCAATAATTACCCTCACCTGCAGCTCCGGCAGACGGGTGGGAATGACATCTCCCTCGTGACAAATGCCACTGATTACCCAGACGTCTCCAGCCTCACTGGGACATCGTTAGCCTGACACCACTGCTCCTCACTTCCCTGCCTGCATCGGGAAGGACTTGTTCACGTGAGGTGGGGATGCCACCGATTACCCTGCCTTCCTCAGAGGGAGAACTTAATCAGTGCAAAGAAAATACATGCATATCAGCCGGGAACTACAAGTATCTGCAATCCCCAGGCATTAGGAGATGCTCTCCATAAGTAAATATCTCTAATGGGTGAGTACTCTCCATAAAAACACACAAAATCACTCAAGCAGAAGGCAAGTAATCTTCCAGCTAAGCAGCACTGCTGTGGGTAGGCAGCTCCGCTGATAGTAGAAAAAAATCACATTTTCGAGTAGCAGTCTGGCCTCCATTCATTTCTCCCAGGCATGAGCCTCAGCTGCACCGCTCGGAGGTTCGTGGCCTCCACCAAGGGCAGGGCTGGGGAGATCTCAGCAAAGGTCTGGTCTGTTCTGTTCTGTTCTATTCTATTCATTGTTCTGTTCTATTCTATTATATCCTGTTCTGTTCTGTCCTGTCCTATTCTAACTATTTCATTCTATTCCATTCCATTCTATTAATTTTCTAATTCTAATAATACTGAATGGAGATAACCATTTCTGTGCTTCAGACCTTTCCTTAGCATAAGAGTCTCCCAAAAGCACCCTCGGTGCTTTATTACTACCAATTCCACATCCATACTAATTCAGCACCTCCAGCTGCTATTTTTATATAACTTTTTTTAAATGGTATTCAGCCATAACCCAGCATTAGCTTCCACACTGCACAGTGTGCAACACCGTTTCCAGGAATTTGGGAGTTTTCAGCACTAATCTTTCATCACAGAGACACTAATCATTGGGGAACACGTCTTTACGTGGGATAACCCTGCCTGCAGAGGAAGACAGAGTTCAGCACAGAGGCCACAAAACATCAAAATTAAAACAAATAAATAAGGAAATCCTTTAAGTCCATCATCACTCCCATGCATGTAGTTTTCTAGCTGTCGGCTAACACATCGGCTACTTAGAAAAGCTTGCAAAGCAGTGGTGGCACTTAACAGACTTTAAATGTAAACGAGAGGAATTTTTCTTCTCTGCTGCCTCTGCAAAGGCTCCGTCATTACAGAGGATTTTCAAATAGACAGGCATATTATCAGCACATATGGGCTTTATTATAGGAGTCCTCTGTAACCCCTGCAAGTTGGTTTTTCTGACCATTTCTGCGGGTGTAAAGGAGGTAGGGGCGTGCTGCTGCCTGCTGGAGGGCTGCGGGAGCACGAGCCACCCTGCTCCGGGGTTTTGAACACAGAAAATCCAAAAAGATGAAGGGTTTGAGAGCTCATCACACCTCTGCAAGGCTTTGATACCTCGTGCAGGTAGGGAAGGCTTTTCTTTTTCCACTTCCCGATTTCAAAAGCAAGCGATGCCCAAAGAAGCATGCCCAAAAACCCGGCTGCGCACAGCGCTGGAGCTGGGGTCCCATGAGGTTCCCTTTAGCTCAGGTTTTCCCTGCCACCAAGCGGCCTGGAAGCTCAGTTTCAAGCAGGGAAATGCTAACTCCTGCATGAGGAGCGGTCCCCGGCGTTCACACGCCTGCCCTGCGCCTCTCCAGCTTTAATCCTGGAGCCAACATCGCTCCTGACACACAAGGGGAAGTCGAAGCACCCGAATGTTAAAAAATGGTCAAAACTGGAGAGAAAAAAAATATGTATATATATATTATATATTTATATATTTATATATATATATTACATATATATATGTATATATACATTTTTATATATATATATATATATATATATATATATATATACAAATTTCTCCCAGGTACGCATTAAATCAGCCTCCAGGAGCCCGGCCCTGCCGCAGGACCACGAGCTCTGCGTCTCTGCACCGTGGGAGTGCTCAGGTCCCATCTGAAATGGTGCATCACACTGCAGCGTGGGATCAGATAAACAGACCTCAATTAGCTTCATGTAGCTCTCGATTACCTTTTTTTTTTTCCCTGCAAATTAAGGCTGGGTTCGTGCATTTGCACTGGGTGGTAGCTGGGGAGGCCTGCCTGGCTCTGCATGGAGATTGGTGAGCTCAGCACAGAGCGGGGCAGCCCCCACTTTTTTATAAAAAAGGCGTTCAAAGAGCTCGTTTCTAGCCCAGGGCTGTTCCTTACACCAACAGCTCCTCCATGGAGAGGACCAGAAGAATATCCAAGGTCCTACTCTCCCCTGAACACCCAGCAATTTCACAACTTTTTTTGCACACAGGCCAACACTTTTCACCATGCAAGCTCCAAGCCTCCCGGTGATCCTTCACCCTTTCCATCCATCATCCCCACCTCCTCGCAGCCCTTCCTGGAGAAGCAGGAGGTGAAGAACCAGCCCCGTTTGTGTGCCCCAACAGTCACTAAAGCCTGAGAAGTCAGTGAAGGTCCCCCCGAGGTCAAAAACTCCATGCGTGTAGCAGAGAGTAACAGCGATGGAAACGCTGCTGTGGCCACCCAGGGAGCTGGGAGCCAGCCCTGCACCAGGCTCCTGCTGAGGGATGGGTGACACTCGTGTGCTTTGACCGGGAAGCTCAGGCTGCTGCTTGCAAAGGCATCCACGGGGCCTTGCAAGCCTTTGGGTTTTAATTAAAAGCCATTCAGAAAAAGAAAAAAAAAAAAATGTAGCTTTTACCACAGTTCTCTTTGTGAAAATTAAAGAAAAAAAAATGCAAAAATGCAGTAACTTCAGCAAGGGCTGTGCATCATACGTAATTTCAGAAACGTCCCCAGTCCAACATTCCAGAAAAAAATATAATGAAAAACACTTTTCTTTTAATTGGAAAGAAAGCATACAAATATTGCTGTTCTCATTCCCTCTCTTCCCCTGGCAGGAGGCGCAGCATAATCGAGTGCTGCAAGAAATTCTCATTTCCCCCCCCCCCTTGCAAGGAGAGGAGCTCTCCTTGGACACTCTCCGGAAAATTAAGAACAGTATTTTCTCCAATGTGATGTGCCAAGACTGAGTAAAAGGTCTCTCCTCTTTCAAATGGAATGAAAGCTTTTAAAGAGAAAAACAGAAATCCCTATCTTATTTTTTTTTTAATTGTTGCTGCCTGCAACCATCCCAGGGCTGGTGCCCCTGGCTTGGCTGTGTGGCCACATCCTGCTTGCACACCTGGACACCTGGAGCTCCAGGAGCAGGGGTAAAGATGCTGGTAGGGCTCCAATTTTGGCCTGGCTGGACCTGGTGGAGACCCAGATCCATACTGATTGTTGCACCCAAGGCAAATGTTGTCCCTCAGCCAGCAGTTCTGGAAAGGAGCACAGCCAGGAGGACCCGAAGGGAAGTTTCCATTTGGGAAGGTTTGTGGGGAAAGTCCTGCATAGGGAGGGTCCAGCAGCTTCACGGCTGGTCCTTCTGGGCACACACAGGGAGATGGAGCAGCCAGGGATGTCTCAGCATCTCCCTGCCCCAGTCCAAGTCCCTGTCACAGCAGACAACAACTCCTGCAGTCGTATTTCCTCCTGCTGCTCCTGCTGGGGTGTGGGGTGTCTGCTACCAGGAACCTCTGCCGCAAGGGAGGAAGAGCCAGAACTGGTGAGCGTGGTGGCACAGAAAGGGAAACGCCACCGCCAGCCTGCCTGAGCTGTGTCCCATGGCCACATCCCAGGGCAGGAGATGGGAGGATGAGGAGAGCAGAGGAGAAGCAGCAGAGTGGGAAGAGCCGTGTAGGGACTCCAGGTCCAAGCAAACCCAGAGGTGGACTCCCCTAGGACCTCTGTGGCCCTACCACCAGTAGGTCTCCCCCCACCAGCAGGTCCCTTAGCCATCCTCAGATGACCCCTGTGTCCCTTAACCCTACATGATGGCAATGGGATCTGCCCAAAGTCCCTAGGTTACAAACAACCCCCCTTGGAGTGCTTGGCAGAGCGGCTCTGCACCTTTTGCTTGGGTGAGGCTGCGAAAGGGGGCGAGTCCCTTGTCCCAGGCTGTCCCCATTCCTCCTCGCTTGCTGCGGTGCCCAGCCCTCCTTCCAGGACTTCAGGGTGCTCCAGGCTGCCCGTGCGGTGTGTCTTATCCACCTGCAGCTCCTGCAGGCAGCGCTGGACATGGTGCAGGAGCCTCGGGGACCCAGGGCCGTGCTGCCGGAGGCCGGGCGCGGTGCTCGGGGACGGGGAGGTGGCGGGGCGGAGGCGCAGACGTCGGCTCCATCTCTGTGCACAGGCAGCGTCTTCAGTCCCAGTTCGGATGGGACAGGGGGGACAAAAAAGGGGGATCCCACCCGGGGAGGTCTCACCCCACACCCCACACATCCCTGCCTCCTGCAGAGCACTTATTTGGGCCAGCGAGCAACTGTGGCTGCTCTCTAGTTGTTTTTATCCAAAGCCCGTCCTCCCTGTGGCACTGCCGGGGAGCAGGTCCTGCCCCAGAGCTACCAGCTCCCACGGGGACGTGTCCCCGTCCCCAAGCGGGGCACACCGGAGGTGACACAATCACTGGGCACTGCCACCGCCCCTCTCCATTCCCTGACCTTCTCCACAGCCTCCTGGAGCTGATGAGATGCGGTCGCCTCCTCCTCCCTCAGCAGCACCCGGAGCTGCTCCAGGGTCTCCAGCCGCTGCCGCAGGAGGGAGCGGGTTCGATGGTGCAGCTCACGGAGCCTCTGCACGAAAAGATGGGTCCCCAGCCCGTTGGGCCACCCCAGCACGTCACCCAGGCCCAGCAAGTTATTTCCCACATTCAGTCCTCCCGATGCAGGCTCAGGCTGGGTGGGAAGCGTGGGCACGGGGCGACCAGCATCGTGCCAACACCGCTGCCATGCCTGCACCCCGAGGGACCTCCCAGCCCAACCAGCCAGGCCTGGGCACAGCCACAGAGCTGCTTTTCCCCACGGATCCTCTCTCTTTAAACTGTTTTAGGAACTTGGCCATACCCCGACACGGGACATGCAGGTGGCTGGGTGAGGGGCTTGGCCTCGACGAGGGACCCGCTCCCTCCCTCCCTCCCTGGGTCTGTCCCACGCAGCCCCAGACCCACGGCACACACCGACCTCCTGCAGCTCCAGTTTCTCGTCTTGCAGAGCCGACGTTTCCCTTCGTGCCTGCCCCGTGCCCCCATCACGGCCTCTCTGAGATCCCCTGCTGAGACAGGACCCCCCTTCTCCACCTCCCACCTCCTCCACGCAGGAGCAGCTCCGCGCTTCCCTCCCCGTGTAGCTGCAGCCTTGGCCACCCCAGCCCCTCGCCCTGCTGTCCCCAAGCTCACCCAGAGTCCCCTGACCCCCACCCTGCTTTACCCAACTTGGGGTGCCCA
Source organism: Aythya fuligula (assembly GCF_009819795.1). Lineage (NCBI taxonomy): Eukaryota > Metazoa > Chordata > Aves > Anseriformes > Anatidae > Aythya > Aythya fuligula. Next base: position 5,100,147 of record NC_045575.1, read on the forward strand.
CCACCATCTCCAGGTCCACCTGGTCCCGTGTCCATGCCAGCAGCACCCAGCCAGCCCTGCTGCAGGGACAGCATCACCCACGTCCCCACCGGGACACCCCAGAGCCCACCCATGGGTCCCTGTGGGGTTTCAGCCCCATCCTCAGGGCTGTGGCTCCAGCCTCAGAGCAGGATGGGTCCCCGAGGGCTCACCTGCCTCTCTCCCTTTCTCTCCAGGTCCCCTGAGCACCAGCTCCCAGCTCTTGAGTCCCCTCCTGGCTCCTCCGCAGGGCCCGGCGCAGTGACACCAGCTGGAGGGATGGCGATGGACGTGCTAATTAACTTGATGAAGGTAACGACTTTCACGATGACGAACTGTTCTTGAGTGCTGGAAGGCTTTCCTTCAGGTCTCCATTTGCAATTATTCGTTTCTTTGATAAATGTCCCCATGTCGACCCTCCCTATGGCCACCAACGAGGTCTCTGCTGCCAGGTCCTGCGTGGGACTCGGGGACGGGGACATCCCAGCTGTGTCCTCCCCCACATGGCAGCAGCCACCCCAACCACCCCGCTGTGCCCACGGGTACCTTGTGGGACTGGACGGCTGCCAGCCTCCTGCGCTGCCCCTGGGGCTGGACAGGGCAGGACACAAAGCTCAGCACCTTGGAGTGGGGACTGCATCTGCCGGAGGGTCCCGCTGCTGCCTCGGTACCTGCGGGACCACACGGCGTTTTGGGGGGACACCACAAACCCCATGAGCAAGTGAGGGCTGGTTCCTGCCAGCGCATCTCCTGCATGGGCACCCCAGACCCTTTGTGCCCTGCTTGGCCCCAGTTCCCCCGTCCTCTTCCAGACCCTGTACCCCGGGGCCAGCCCCGACTCACGGTGAGATGAGCGGTGAGCTCCCCTCTGCTTGCTGCCACCTCCTTCCTTCTCCACTGCGAGGGTGGCGTCCCCTCCTTGCCACCCCCGGGCAGCTGCTGGCTGCTGATGTCTGCTCTCCGTGGGCTTCCTCCTGGGGTGTCCCCTGGTTCCAGCCCTGCTCCTGCTGGCTGAGCTGCCTGGGGGTCTCCGGGGATGTCCCGTGTCCTCCTCAGAGGGAGCCAGGCAGGGTTCCTCCCAGGGTTTCCCAGCATTGACCTGGCTCAGCCTGGAAATCCTCACTCCCAGGGACTCCAGGCTGTCCCTCCTTGTCACCCACGGGGACGTGTCCCGCATGGGCCAGCCTGGTCCCACGGAGAGGGACTCATTCTGCCCATCACCATCATCCTCAGTAGGGAAATAGAGGTCCTCGGAGAACACCGTGGGCTCCACCATGCCTTCCCAAAAAGTGGCAGCCAAGTCCTCAGTGCAGACAGAGCTGGAGCTGCTCCCGTCACCCCAACACTGCCTCCAGGAGCCACGTCCCGCCGGCTCTGCGGAAAGCAGAGCACCCTGAGCCTCCCCAGCCAGAGCCCGACCCTGGGCTGCTTCCAAAATAGAGACAAAGAAAGCGCTGCTACATGGCTTTTTTGGGGGTCAGGCTAATTTTGCAGGCACTGTGCAGCAGCACAGCTCAGCACAGGGTGCGTGGGCAGGATGCTGCAAGCTCCACTGCTGCCACAAGGAAGCGACTGCTGGGTGTGAGGTTCCCGGCCCCACCGTGCCCTTGGCACCAGCGCTCGCCCCTCCAGCAACGTTTGCGTGTCAGCAGGATCCCGGGGTGCCCTTTTGCCCTCTAGCTTTTGCTAGTTTAGGCTCCGTGGTGCGTTGTTGGTTTATTTAAATGGTGACAGCTGCATAATGCTCTGCGCAACGTCCTTACCAGGGGGCTGCAAGGATCCCTGTCCCCACTCACCGGCCATCCTGGAGATGTCGAAGGCATCGGGAGAGGTGTCGCGGGCTCTGCTGCGTGCCCCAGTGCCCTGGGGCTGCGGGTGGCTCAGGGCCGGAGCACCCCAGTGTTGGTGCTTCGTGGTCTCCTCCAGACCCCCACACCTCAGCTCTGCGCTGCTCGGCTTGTGCACTCGAAGTCTACACGAGCCCAGACCGAACATGCCAGGAACGAAGCAGCCAGGCTCACCCACCTGCTGGAGCTGAGGGCCAGGGTGTGGGGACCCTGCTGGCCCCTCACCCTGCTGCCTGCACCCAGGGGACTCCTCCCGGCACGGCACAGCACCGGCACAGCACCGGCAGGGCTGTGCGCTGTTGTCTGTCACCTGGCAACGTCCCGGTGACTCGGCCAAGTCTCGGCCTGCCCAGGGTTTCCCCTCCCCATCTCCTGTCCCGGGGCCTCCTCCCTATGAGCCATCCCCTGGGACTCCTCTCCCGTCCCTCCCAGCCTGGTCCTCCTCCCCTGCACAACCTCCGCTGGGCCATCTCCCCGCCTCCCCCAGCCCTCCTGCCTCCCTGGGCAACCTCCTCCCTGCTCCTCTTCCTCCTCTGGGCCACCATCCCTGGAGGATTTCATCCCCGGGGCCACCTCTCCTGTCCCTGCTTACCTGGGCCACCTTCCCTTGGCCATCTCCTCCTTTGGACCACCTCTGCTGGGCCACCTTCTGCCCTGGACCATCTCCTCCCCAGGGCAGCCTCCCTCCTGATCCTCCTCCTTCCCTGGGTCTCATCTCTGGGCCTCCACCCCACGTCCTCCTCCCCTTGGACAACTTTCTCCTCCAGGCCACCTCCTGTGGTCCCTTTCCCGTCCCCCTCGCCCACCACGCGCCCACCTCGGGGTTCCCTCCACCTGCAGATTTGGGGGGGGACGAGCGATAACCTCAGCACTGCGCCTTTTAAAACTCCTGAATCCAAGTTTTATTACTGTGTAGGAGAAGAGGGATCACTCACAACATATTGTTCAAAAAGAAATACATTCAACAGCATTTACAGTAGAATGACAATTTTTTTTTTTTTTGGGGGGGGGGAGGAGGTGAGGCGGGTAGAAAGACCAGGAGATGGTGCTCAGATTAAGCGTCGCCGCTAGATGATCTCTGGAAGATACTGCAATTTTTAAAATTAGCCTAAAAAAAGGGGGGGACTGCTGTTTCTGGGGGTGCTCCTCACACTCCCCAGGCTCTGCTAAGCTGTGTAGTGTCCGTGATGGTGATTTTTGGAGGGACGTGGGGGGAGGGAACATCGCAGAGGAGCTCCCAGTGTCCCGGAGCCCAGCAGGACACTCGGTGCCAACACTCCCTGAGCAACGTCACCTCTGCCACGGGGACGCTCGGGTCCAGGTCTCGGGACAGCCCGGAGCTCCTCGCCCTTCCCAGCCCTGGCGTAATGCTTGCATTGACAACACAAGGAAAATAAGGCATTTGGAAGTGCTCAATCTCTAGTCCATTCTACAAAACCCATCCCGGTGCCACTTCTGCTGCTGTCCCGAGCGCAGCCGGGCACGGAGCCTCCTCCCGGCCCCAGGACGGGACACGGCACAGCTCGTGCCAGCTGTGGCCAACCTCACGCGGCAGTTTGGGTCATTGAAGAGCTTCGGAGCAAAATGTTGCTTCTCTGCTTCGGGAACAAATCACCATCACCCCTACACCCTACCTCGGGACACGCCTAGGGGAATGGCCGTACTCGTACTACAAAAACTCAGACAGACGCTTCTGTCTTCATCATTTTTTATCTATTGTGTACCATAGAAATTTAAGCAAAATAATTTTTTTTATATATATTTATATATATATATAAATTAGAAGCAAATAAATAAGATTAAGGGGTACATTGAGATCAGCGGGTGTTGCCACTCCAATAGCCACTCACTACTGTTACGCCATACAGGGTCTATATATACTGTACACATGGGTTTGCTGTAAATAACAGGTACGGAGGTGCTGGAGAAGCTGACCAGGAGGAGACTGACGGTAAGAGGAACCTGATTGCATAAGTGTTCCGTGTGCAGCCTGGGGTTTCCAGTTCCCATTGCCTCAAAGTTCATTATTGCTAATTATCTTCCGATGGGGATGTGACAGTCCGGCTACAGGTGGCCTCTGACCCGCGGGAGGGAGCAGGCAGCGTGATACGATGAACACCCAAAGAAGAAGACACCGAAAATGAAATCTAAGGAGGCAAAGGCAGGTGTACAGGTACCTCCAATTCCCTCTGTCCCGGCGGGATCCACCGGATCTGTCCTCTCCTGGGTCCTCACTCTGCGCCAGGCACACCCAGTGCCCAGGCATCGCTCACTGCTGGTCCTCACCCATCACCTGCAGGGCTTGCTCAGCTCTCCCAGGAGAAGAGCTGCAGGAATCCCGCTGTTTCCATCCAGCAGCACGAGGGGTGTTCTAGCCATGACCTGCAACCTGCAGACTGGGGAAGACACGGGCCAGGGAAAGCAGGACAAACGCTGCCTCCTGGGAGCCGCTCTGACAGCAGAACTCCTGCCAACCCTCAGTCCTGCTGCAGCAACTCGGAGCTGAGAGCTGGACTGCAAGCCCCAGAGCTTCGCTGGACGACAAATCTCTTCGCTCTGTGCTCAAGCACCTCCTCACACCCCGCCAGCAGCTCGCTGTCTCAGCCCCCTTCGGATGCAGGTACGGGAAAACCAAACCAAACCTCACTCCAATCACAAAGCATCACGTTAAAGACAGTCCCAAACCTTTACTAAACACAGCAGACCACGGGGAATCTGCTCAAAGGCTTCTTTAAAGTGAAAACAAAAAGGAAAAATGGTCACCAGCTGAAATATCCTGATTGGTATTATTGGGATGACTGGGCGCTGCGGGAACCACCAGCAGCCTCCAGCAACAAGCGCCTCGGCCACAGCCCCCAGTGTTTTCTGAGCAGATTTGGAGTTGTTTGTGTTTGACTTTGAAGGAACCTGAACCAGAAGCAGATTTTTTTTTTTTTTTAAATCTCCTTAAAGTCCACGCACAAATGAGGAAAAAAAAAATGTCAAAGAAAGAGCTCACACAAATGCACAGCATCCCCACGACGCGAGCATCTTTGGAAGTCGACGTCTCAGCCGATACAGCTGAGGCATTGAAAGATAGAGGCAGCAACTCCTGATAGCAATAAATATACTAGGCTAAAAACAAATCAGGTTCTCATGTCCATATTCCTAATCAGTAGCTGAAAAAGCCACCATTAAAAAAAAAAAAAAAGGATGCTATTTATTAGTGCATAAAAAAATAGGTTTGGAATCCCTGTTTAGATTTTCTTTTTTTTCAGATTTCTGCATGAGTGTGTGTGTGTGTGTGTTTATTTGCACTGTCACCTGCCGGCAGGATGCTGCCAGCATGTCCTCGCTGTCCCTCTGTCTGTCCTGCTGCAGAGGCGCCCAGGGCCGGCCAGGCCGGAGCAAGCAGAGCAGTTCAGAAGATATCGGGGCACACGCTCCAGTCCTGCTTGTCCTTGGCCTCCCAGTAGCCGCCTTTGTACGCGCAGATCAGCTCCCCCGTCATGGGATCCACCTTCCTCTCGAACCACAGCGGGATGTAGCCTTCGTAGTCCTTCCCTGCACGGGGACAGAGATGATGAGGGGTCGGTCCTTCCTCCCCGAACCCAGCAGGGTTCTCCCCGCGACACCCCCTCCACCCCATCCCGCATCCATCCCGTCCCATCCCACCTTCCTCCAGGGCTTCCACGGCCTCGGCCTCCCTCCTGCGGCGCACGGCTCGCTGCTTCTCCTCCAGCCGCTGCTTCTCCACGTTGGCCTCGTCCCAGCGGCCGCTCTCCATCAGCCGCTGGTCGGGGCGCAGCCGGCTGTCCGTGGGGGCCACCCGCTCCTCGGGCTCGTTCAGGGTGAGGGCCAGGTCGGAGAAGAAGTACATGTTCTCGGCGTTCTCCCTGCAGTGAGGACCGCGGAGGTTGGTGCCTGCCTCAAGCAAAGCTCCTATCCCTTCGGGTGGTGGTGTCGCACCCCAGCCCAGCAAAGCTGTTTTATCTATTATTTTGATCCCCAAAACACCATGTGTAGAGCACGCTTAAGGGGAGCCCTGCATCCCACCCCCAAAGTGAAGATGTCAGGGATGCCTTGGGGGGAGCACAGACCCCTCCTCTATTGTGTTCACAGAATCACGGAATAATCTAGGTTGGAAGAGACCTCCAAGATCACCTAGTCCAACCCCTGACCTAATGCTAACAAGTCCTCCACTAAACCATATCACTAAGCTCTAAATCTAAATAAATCTTTGGTGTGGGGGAGCTAAAAGCAAAGCCTACGAGCTCCAGTATCACACAGCCAAAGCAGGAAACAACCCAACCCAAGAGCTGCCAGACCAGAGCCTGAAGAAGGGACACTGGTTCTGTGTCCGACAGCAGGGCTGGTCCCCAGAGAGCTGAACTAACCCATGGGACGGGGACTTGGTGGCGAGGCAGAGCAGCCAGCACCTCGCCCTGCCACAGCCAGCAGCCAGGAGAAGCAAACCTCAGCCCAAACCAGCACCTGGCTGCCCAAACCCTCGCTGCCCAGCACGCCGCGCCACAGGACAGGACTCACGGGAGGGGGTACTTCTTCCACAGGACCTTTGGAGACAGCGTTTGGTAGACGGTTTTCTGTTTGCCCTCCGAGCTGGTGCTGCCGTGGCTGCTGTGCACTATCTTGGAGCACTCCATCTTCTCGTCCCATGTGCCAGACATGACGTAGTGGGCTTTACCATCGGCGTCGCTCACCACCCCCGTCACCTGGCAGAAGGAGAGACAAAAGTGCAGGAGGTGGCTTCTGAAAGTGCCCAGGGGGCAAATCCAGGAGCGAAATAGCTGGACCTGGTGACTCAAGTGGTGCTGCGTGGCCTCAGACCTGAGGACAGCACCCAGCAGGCAGGTCCCATCCCACCCCAGCCCCTGCAGCTGGTCCTGCAGCCCACCCAGTCCTGCCCAGCTCCCAGACACGGATTTTCAGCACTGCCCTCCCAGCCCTCCCCATTGAGCTGCACCACATATGAAGGTGCCAGTGCAGATCCTCGCCCCGTGCTAGGATCCCTCCCACCCTCGGGCCAGGACCCCGCAAACCCAAGCCCAGCTCAGAGGGCAGAGCCAGGCCACCAGAAGGAGCAGGGAGATTTCTGGCCACGTACCTTTCGGGGGACGTCTCTGGAGAAGTAGCTGTAGGGGGTAAATTTCAGCTGGCATTTATCTTTTGACTTATGGTTAACAATCTCTATTTCACCAGACTAGATAAAAGACACAGAACCACAGCAAGTGAGAGACTTTGCAAGGAGACAAATGAGCCGTTAGTCACCGCTTGTGCAGCTGCACGGCAGCCTCAGCTGCAGCACCGCTTCTGCTCCCCGCCGCAGCCCCACGGCCGAACCCATCCCGGCCCCAGCCCTCCGAGGCCGGCCTGAGCACCCACCTGGTCGATCCAGAGCTTGCCCACGATGATGTTGTGAACGGTGGAGGTGACCTTCCTCCAGACGTAGTGGTTCCCGCTGGAGTGGAACTCGAGGTGGATGGCGCCTGCGGGAGCACAGAGCCCCGGGCTCAGGGTGGGGACAGGACCAGAGGCCCCAGAACCGTGCCTGTGCCCACCCATCGGCCCCAAAACAGCTCGGGGTCTGCGCCCATCCCTCCCCACTGAAGCTGCTGTGGTAGCCACCAGGTCCCGTGCCCGCTTTCTGATCCCAAAAGCTCTTATTTTAGGAGCTGTTTGGGAACATGCCATGAGACCACGCAGAGGGGACCAGCCCCCAGTGTGCTGCCCAGCCCCAGGATGGGGGGAAGGCAAACACAGCCCTGCAGGGAGGCAGCTTCTGGCCTCTGGCTGCTGGGGAGAGGGCTGGAACAGGCAGCAAGTCGACCTTTAAACAGCATTTAAGGAGAAATCAATTTATGGGCAAGCAGGAGTACAAAATTGGCTGTCTGCTGGCCACCGCCACCTCCCACTGGCCAGTCTGGGTGCCGCCTTGGCACGAGTTAAGCCAGGATATTTCCTGAGCACCTCATCAGCAAGCAAAGCACTCTCCCTTTGCAGCTGGCATAGTTTTCACCTCCATGATTATGGCTGGAGTTTCAGAATTGTCTGTGACCACTCCTACAATGCTCAGGGTGGGATTCATCGAGCCCTACACGAGCCCACGGGACTGGCATGCTGGTTGGACCTCTTGGGTATTGCAGGAGCCAGCCCCGATCCCCTCGGCACGAGTCACCTACCCAGAGGCATGATGGAGAGGTATTTGCCCCTGAACTTGCTGGCGATCGTGATTTCCTGCCATAACGTCCACCCTCGCTTGGAGAAGACGTGGTGGGCAGCCGCCGGCGGGTGGTGGCTCACCTGGAAGAGAGAAGAAAGAGCCCGTGAGGTGCCCGCCACCCCTTCTGTCCAACCCTGGGGCTGACGTGCACGCCCCTGCATTCAGAGACTGCACGCACCGGTGTCATCACAGCCTGAGTGCCCTGAGCAGCTGGATTACAACCGCGAGCAGAGCCAAAACTTCTCCATTAAACCCCACGGTCACCGGCAGGAGGAAATCCTATTTGGATAACTGGATTTCAGGCACGGGATTATCAACGCTTTGCTCAGCAGGTCGGCAGGCTGAGCAGCACCCGCTGCTCCCAAGGGAATGGAAGCAGTCAGAGCAGCGCGATCAGCGTCCGTCCGTCCGTCCACCCCATGATGCCAGCACATCCCGGGGCAGGGGTTGTAATTCAGGGCAGGTTATTTATTTGGGAGATGAGGGTGGAGACAAAGGGACGAAGAAGTGTGGTGAGAAGGAGGGTGAAGAAACAGGAAAAGAGATGACAAGCACGGGAGTGATGTCGGGGCGCTCTGGTGGTATCTGACAGGCAGCACTAGGCTTCATCATCACAACCCAAATTGGGATAATAAACCAAACTTGCTAAACTGACTGTACAGAACACGATGATGAGATGTGCCTGTGGCTAAGGGGTGCATCGAGCATCCCGGTACCGCCGTGTTGGCACCCACCCGCTTCCTACCACGAGGCTGAGCAGGGCTGAAGTGGCCCAAGGGGGAACAGAGACCCCCAATTCCCTCAGCTGTGCATAAAGCCAGTTTGGGAACTGGGCTGCAAGGCAGGACGGGTGAATTAATGCTGGGAGTGGCACCAGACAGAGCACAACGGGGAGGCACCCTCATAGCTGGCTGGAGCTTTGCATGAGCAAAGCACTGAGCAAGGAGCAGCCATTACCATGGAGTGGTTTTGCTTGCACCTACATGCCCTGGTAGGAGCTGATCGCAGACCCCAGTGTCTCCTCCTGCTGCTGCTCCGTGTCCAGATTAGCAGCAAAGCTCTTTCCCTGTGCTATGCCCCTCTCAGGAGCTCTCTGAATGGCCTCGGCCAGACCAAAAAGGCTCCTGCCCCAGTATGAACAAAGCACAGCATCTCCAAAGCCCTGCCAAAAGGGATTGAGCACCTGGAAGACGTGGCTTGCAAGCACAGCCCCACAAAAATCACTGACCCACAGCCCTCAGTGGGCACGCTCTGCTCAACGCTGCTGCAGGTCTTGGACCTACGCTGGCCTCTGCAGAGCGATGGAGGTTTGTGGCTTTGTTTGATGCTTCTGAGAGCTGAAAGATGTGATGGTTGCTCTGCTCCCGATACAGCACAGCCACCTCCTGGAGCCCCCACCAACACGATGTCCTGCCTGCAATGGTGATAAACGGCCCCGGCCATCCCCAGGAGGGGTGGGACGCACCAGCCAAGCATGCTACATAATTAAAGAGTCAATTTTCTTCACAGGTCTCAACCCATTAAACGCTCCAGGTTTTTAATTAAGACCTGCTGTTTGACCGATACGCGTCAGAGGCACTCTGTGGTTAGCACAAGAGGATGTCAGAGGCTCTCAGGTTGCTCCCAAGCTTTGAAACTAAAACTTTTCAGTGTAACAAGAAAGAAACAAGGAGGAACTGTGCCTCAGGCTTCACTGATGTGTCTTCTCCCTGTCTGCTCAAGTGTTGAGCTGTTACACAGACCCCAGACCCAAGCAGGCTGCCATGAAACCTGCCATGGTGACAGACGCTCTTCTCCTTCCCTTTTTCCAACCCCAACTCCTGCTCTGCAATGCTGGGACGGCCACACAATGCTCCTGCAGATGGCTCAGGCTGCGTTTGCTGCTGCTTCTGCCAGTGCCAGGAGCAGCGTGCTGCCTGTCTCGGCCAGGAGGAAGGCTCAGCACCAGGAGCTGCTGGGTCTCCTTTGGGGAAGGGGCTGCTTGGACTGGACACGAGCAGAGACACGCAGCCCACACCTCACCTGCTCGCACAGGGAACGGAAACCAAACTCCTCCAGCCGGTCGAGCTCGTAGGTTTCCCCCAGCAGCGGGTTGAACGGCTTCGCCGTGCGGTGGACCGTCGTCGAGTAGGAAGACACGGAAAACGCGGCCACGAAACACATCTGCTCCGTGGAGCTCTCGCACTTGACGGCTTTGTCCAGCAGCTCGTGGTACTCCAGGTCCTCCGTCAGCCGCTGCAGCATGGAGAGCGGCTCGTTGAAGTTTACCTGCAGGGAGAGAGGAGGGAGGGCAGCAAAGGAGGACAGGGGCTGAGCTGGGCACTTCAACATCTGCCTTTCACCCCAGCACCGTGTCCTGCTCCCCAACAGCACCTCACGCCGTCAGCTGTCCTAGCACGGGGCTCACAGCACGGGACTGGATGTGCCAGGGTGCCCTGCACGCATGCTGCCGCTGCAGAGCCACGCAATTGTGAAATAAAGCAAGAGATTCATGCTATAACGTGCTCCCTGAACCATGCCACGAGAGCCTGAAGGCTTTGAAGAGCCCAGCTGGGCTGAGCTAGGAACAGCCCAGCAGGGAGCTGGCAGCCCCGCAGGCTAACCAGACACCATCCCAGTTCATGCATGCTCCAAATCAGGCACCGATGTCTCCCAAAATGAGCCTCAGCAGTGCCCAGCTCCCTCCTGGCTAGAATCTACCAGGCCAGGAGCAAGAGGTGGCACAGAGGTAGAGGTGAGCATCCCTGGGCATCCTTCAGCCACCTCCATCACCTCTGGGCTGCAGCACAGTGACTGGGAGAGCCTCAAAAACCTGACTTAGGGGCATCCCTGCTCCTGGGGTATCCCTGCTCCTGGGATTACAGCCCCATATCAGCAGCCACAGTGCTTTTATGAGCTGCAGGCAGTGACAGCTGTGATGCACCGCAGGGCAAAGGGCAGAGAGGCAGCTCTGCCCCAGGAGAGCCCCCAGTGCATTTATTTCCAGCCCCAAATCATCGCTTTGTCAACTGGAGAAGTGTGCAGTATGTCACCAGGCTGGGCAGGATTCTCACTGCAAATGTCTTTGGGGAAAAAAAGAGAAAGAAAAAAAAAAAAGCAGTTGGTTTTAGCAATCTATTTGTTCTGAAAAGAATTAGAATCACAAAGGAAAAAAAAGAAAGAACAGAAAGTGAGATGTTTTCTGTTTCATGAGTGGAAAGTGTTCTGCCTCGAAACCATTCAAAATTCACTTTTCACTTCCATTTCAGATCAAAAACCATATTTTAGAATGAGCAGATGGTTGAAGGATGAGAGAACCACTTCTATAAGCCCAGTTACACGTTCTGTGTTAAAGACAACAAACCTCAGGTCATTCCACTCGGGGATTTAGCCTGTAAACAAGGGGGATCTTAGAGCATCCGAGAAAGACAGAGGCACCCAGAAAGGGCAGCAGCGCATCCACAGAGAAGCGAATCGCTGCCAGCTCGGGGTAACTCTGAGAGCCACCGCTGGAGCAGGCAGCTTGAGGACAAAGCCAGCAGCTGCGGCCTCCCATGGGCACCGCTCGGGAAGCCACGAAGCCAAACCTGGGGGAGGAATGAAGATTAACCCCCTCCAAACACAAAATCCCAACAGCTGCTTTGTTCCGTTTCACTGTTGCGGATTTGTTCACTCGCAGGAAAAACAAAGGAACGAATGTGGAGTTTGCAGGGGGAGGTTTTCCAATCCATCGCGTCCCCAGGGAGGGAGAGGGGGTCTCAGAAATGCTCCCAAAAGGCCAAGAATCGGTTGAAGTACACGGCAGGAGAAGCTCCTGCTACAGCCACCACACGCCACGGAGTGCAGCACAGCGGGCTCACCAGAGGTTTGTACTGGTTTGTACTGGAACTGACCAGCTTTCCAAACAGCCTTTCCCCAGCTGACTGCTCTGCTCCCTCCTCGTCTTCCCATCAGCCTGCGAGCCCCCTCCTGTCGCTGCTTCCCCACGGCAGAGGGCAGGGATGCAGAGAGAGGGGCTAACAGCGAGCTGATGCCGGGCTGAGCCGTTCCCTTCCCACTCGTGGCTCTGTTGAACACTTGCTGGGAAACCCACCGACCTGCCCCAGAAAGGGACGGAGGAGCTGCAGCCCTCCAGCAGGCTTTGGCTCTGCTCAGCAGCTCCCAGAACGGTTCGATGGGGAGGGGAGGTAGCTAGCTCCTCTCTGTCGGCGCCGCAGCTGCTGGTATTCCACGTCCTGAACTGATTTCTGTGCCCATCACGCCTCTATCTGATATTGATGTTTTGGCAGAAATGCTAACGGACAGCACCGGGCTGCAGATCTCAGCTGGACATGGCCCAAGGAAGAGACGAACCCGTCTTTTTCTCCGAGCGCGTCAGGTACTGTTCTGAGAAATAAGATGTATTCTCCCAAGCCTGCCAGGATTTCATGGGGTTTGGGGAAGCAGAGTACTTGCGGTGGCACCCATGCCACTTACGGGGCTGGCCGAGACCTGCTGGCAAAGCAGCAGCCTGTCCAGGGCTGTTCTGCACAGGTTCCACCTCCTTCACTGCAAGGGAGCTCTTTGCAAGGAAAATAAAGGTACTTTGAGTCCCTGGATGAAACACGCTGCTGGTGCAGAACACAGAAGGGTACGCGGGGCTGCTCACCCAGCATCATGTCCCCAGACTCACAAAGGGGAAAGGGTGATCAGCAGCAAGGTCTCTCCTCCTGGCCCCTGGGTGAAATGCTTGAGCACACGGGGATTCAAGATGCCCCAGTTTTCTCCTTGCCTCTGCACTGGTTGGGTTTGCAGAGGACATTCAGGCAATGTCTCTCTGCTCCAGCTTGCTCAGGGCACCACGTGGGCACTCCAGGGCTCTCCACAGCCAGTACAGGAGAAGGGATCAGTCCCAACCGGGTTCAAACAGACCCTAATGCAACAGCCATGACGTCGGAGCTATTTACCACAAAGCAATTAGCAGCAAAGCTCCATTCTGCTGAGGACAGACTCCTCCTGCCTGGCTGCTTGTGCTTTCTGGCTGTGCTGGCTCCCCATAGCAGCGGACAATTTCGAGAGCAACCAAACTGCAGCCAGGACGGGTGTGCCAGTTGGTGACATGCTCTCCAGCCTGCGCGGAGGCTGCTGTGCTGCCACAACCCCTGCAGCACCACCTGGAGCAATAATTTAAATTCTCTGCAGCAAACCAAACCTTCAGCTTGGCCCCTGCGTCGTGGCAGCAAGCTCTCGAGGCTCACTTACGGGCATGGGGATCTTGGACAGCTCCTTGCCGATGCAGTTCTTCATGATGCTCCAGAGGTTAAGGCTGTAGTTGGGTTTGTCGGGGATGCGGGTCCGCCTCCTTTTCTTCGGCAGGAGATCTTTGCAAGACTCATTGTAGCTGCTTTGATTTGAGCTTTCGAAGACCTGCAGAAGCAACGGATGCACAGGTCTAAGCCAGGCTCACTCCTCCTCTCCCTGCGTTTCATATTTCATCTCCCACCCTGCCCAGCCAACTCACGCTGTCCTCCAGGTTCCAGTCCTCGGGGTGCCCCTCGCTGGCCCCGCTCAGGTTACTGCCCGAACGCCTGCGGGGAAAAAAAGGCCAAATGCTGAAGGTGAAAAAGGGCAGAGAAAGGGAGAGAGGAGCCAGGGCAGTGCTGCTCAGCCACCACCAGCATGGGCATCTCCCTCCACCACCCAGGGTGCTGCCAGGAAGGCAAAGGGGTGATAGAGGCCGAGTGTGGGCATCAGAGGGGGCTGAGAGATGTGCACACGTGGGTCACTCCCCCTCAGGAGGGGAGGCTGCTCTAAAGCCTAAGCACAACACCAGGCAAACTCCTGCCACATGCTCAGGGGGCTTCGCCATGCCCCGGGGCAGGGGCTCGTACCTGTGGTGCTTGGGGTCTGCGGTTACAGTGATAAAAGCTGGTGCATCCTCCATGGCATCAAAATACTCTGTCTCTTCATCTTCGTCACTGGCCTCTCCTTTTGAGGACTGCACACTCCCTGTGGGCACAAAGGGTTCGAGATGCTCAGTTGCTGCCAGTCCCCTTTGGAACCCATCGAGCACAAGTGTCACCGCTGTCCCCAGTGTCCTCCTCCTGCTGTGTCCCTTCCAACACAGGCTTCCTTCACAGCTTATCTCACATCAGCCTCCATTCCCCTCCACAAGGAGAGGTTGTCCTGCTGGTTTCCAGCTCCTAAAACCAAGAATGTGCCCCCCAGCTTGCATCCTGCCCCCGGTCAAGGCACACAAGGCTCCCCTGCCACACTCAGAGCCACCTCCAAAGTGTCACCAGGCCTCCCAGCCAGCTCCTGCTCCAGCATCACCACGTCTGCCAGGAAATCTGGTTTGGGTTAAAACAGAAAAAAAAAAAGCCAAATGTTTCAGGTGTTGCTCAGACTTCCTGGCCTTTGCGTTTTCCAGCCACGCAGTTATAAACATTTCTCTTCCCTGCTGCTTGGGGAGAGGTCACCAGGAAGCCAGGAGCCACAGCCTGAGCCACACATACCCCACTCACCCCCCAAAAATTAAGTGCTGCTGAGGCTGTGTGCAGGGACCAGGATGGATGCCCCAGCCCCATGGGGCTGGGTTGTTTGCAGGGGACAGCACCTTCCTTCCCTACACCTTCCCTATGTCCTTCCAAAGGAACAGAACCACCCCAAACAGGGGTTGGGACCATCCCAAAGGGGGTTGGGATGGATTTGTGCCTTCCCCTACACCCCCCGGCACCACCTTCGCCCCTCCAGCAGCAGCTCACTTCTCCCTCGGGGCCATAAATCCTTTTAAAATAAGACAGGGCTCTGCTTGCAGCTCTTGGCTACCAGGCTGTAACTAACGTCTCCTGCAGGGAAGGAGATTTGGCACTACTAGCCAAAGCTGTTAGATTTTATTGCCCAATAAACAACTTTTGCCAACAGTAGAGTCCCGGCTGGGACAGCGCCACCCCACAGCACTGACCTCGGTGGCCCTGGGGACCCCAGGTTTCCTCTGCAACAGCCTGAGATGCTCCCAAGGGTAAGGGAGGAGGCTGCCAAGCCAGCCTGAGATAGCAGAAGCAAGCCAAGCTCTGGGGGCACAGCGCTCTCCTGCAACCACATCCTGAGGTTTGGGGAGATCCAAGTCCCCAAGCAAGGAGCCACGGGACAATTAGGGACAATTACGGGGCGACGGGCTCTGTAAAAGCAAACACAACGGGCACACATCCTCCCCTTCCCAACATTGTGGCTCTGCCCCTGTCCTGGCTCACCCTTGGCGGTGCCGGTGCTGCCCGCGCTGCCCGGGGCCCCGCGGCAGGCTCTCTCCAAGCTGTTGTGCTGCTTGGCTAGCTGCTCGATGGTCTCCTCCAGCCGGATCCTCTGCTCCCGCTCATACTGCAGCGCCCGCTGCCATTTTCGGCTGTGAGTCTCCGCTAAGTCCAGGAAATCGCGGCAAGCCTGGAGGGAAGGAAGGGAGACGTCAGCTGGGAGCTTGTCATGGGAAAAACATCATCCCTGCATCCTTGGGGTTGCAAACAGTCCGGCCCTGAGCGTCCGAACCCAAACCCGAACCTCCTCGGAGATGGAGGCAATGCAGACGGGGTCCTTGGGGTCAGGGAGCCCCGGTTGGGCTCACACAGACAGGGATTCCCCCAGACCCCAAGCAGCCCCCTCCGACCCTACTCCTGCAGGCAAGGAGAAGCCAGGCAGGGCGATGGGTGACAACCACAGAGCGGGGGACGCACACACAGGGAGCCACAGCCCCTGCCCAAGGCCAAAAGCCCCGCTGGCCCCACCACATGCTCAGCACCGCGCAGGAGCTCCAAACAATTCGATGACAAAGCGGGGAATTTTGAGGGTCTGCCTTTCAACCACCCACAAAGCCTCGGTTATTTACAACCTTTCCATCCACTCGGATTTCACAGGTTACTTATTCAGCTCTTTCGGGCTGGCAGATGGCACCTGAACGCCGAGTTACCTCCAAGCAACAGCAGGGCTTCAGCTCCCGTAACGCGGCCCCAGGTTTTACCAGGATCTGCCCAAGAAAAGCTCTGACTCTGCAGGTTTCCAGCAAACCTGCGAATGGGATTTGAGTCTCATCCAGGGAGAGAAGTTTGACAGCATCAGAAACGATGCAGCACGGAGCAGCAGCTTTTGTGCTCCAGGTGAAGCAGCCCGAAGCAGAGGGAACAAACGTCCCATGGCTATTTAGGAAGACGCAGGGGACAGGCACGTGTGCCAACATCCCAACAGCATTGAACCACCTGGAGGGGATTTATAAAGCCTCAGGCAGAGCCACGCAGACCCACACGCACCCAAACTCCATAAATGTTACCCCGTGCAGGTCCCCTGCACCCCAGGCACGCTCCCACCCCATGTACCCCAGCCAGATGGGTTCGCTTTGCGTTTCCTCATCCCCACATCTGAAGCCTCCAAGAAAATCCCTCTGCTCCCCTCCCTGCACCTTCCCAAACCTCGCCGGCACCAGTGCAAACCAAGCCGTGCCCCGAGCTGGCAGGCTCGCCTCTTTTATTACGCTGATGCCTTGTGGTAAGAGGATGAAAGCAGAAGGGCAAGTAATCAGATAGTGGCCACGACCTTGCCAGCACAGAAAGCTCATTACCTGCTCGGAAGATCCCAGATCGTGGGCAACAGGCAGGGAAGTGCCAGCTGGCCCCGCTCAGGGGCTGAGCCCTTTAAAACGATGCGCCAGGAGATCTCCAGGCATGACCCCGCTGCGACCCAACGCCCACACCCCCAGCTGCAAGCTTAAGTTATTCCTTTGCTTTTACACCTTAGAGAGGTGCCAAAAGGCACCTGGAGCCCAAGCTGCTCCGGCAGCCGCACCCCCGAGCCGCTGACGGGTGCAGAGTCCGGGCAGCTCTCCCCAGGCTCCTCCTGCCTCTCTCTAGTCCCTAAATCAGCACTTTCAGGGGTCGTTTGTCACCATTTAGGCTGTCCAAACCTTCGGTGGCGACAAGCCAGCTGCTGCGGGGACATGCAGGTGTTGCGTTAAGGCAGCAGCGCCGGCTGGAGCCCGGAGCAGCTCTGCCTCTCCCCAAGACAAAGAGCCACGAGCAGGGGGCACCACAAAGCAGTGCCTTGCCCTGCGATGCTCTCGAGGCTGCAGCAATCCCCAGCCACCAGCAGCCACCGAGCACCACTCCCTGCTGCCAAACGACGTGGCACAACCGATTTCCTTCCCGTGGTTAAAGCCACGGAGTGGGAGCTGCCCCACGCACCAGGAAAGTGCCCCGGGACCCTGGGGGTGGGACGCCCCGAAGGGACGCAGCGGCTCCAGGAGACAGCAGCCACGGCTGGGGTGAGCGCGAGAGGAGGGCAGAGGAGCAGAGAAGAGGGAAACGGGTGAGAAAGCAGCAGCCAGCAACTCTGTGAGGGTGAGGACAGAGAAATGCAGCTGCTGGGAAGCACTGACAGGGCGCTGGGAGGATCTGCCCTCACCAAACGTGACCCTGAGGAGAGCACCGAGAGCACCCAAGGTGGCACAGGCAGAGGAGCCGCAGGTGCAGCTCGACGCGCCCTGCTCGCAGGATACCAAGACTGGGAGATGCTGCCCTGGTGGCACCAGCCTGCCCCACGGAGCCATCCCACAGCCCCATCCACACCAGCAGTGCCCTGTCCTTACCTGTCCTGTCCTTACCCTACCTCAAACGGGTGATGGCAGCGCCGGCACCATGCGCTTCACCACTCACGGGCATCACATCGCCGCTTCCACGCCTGCTGGTGGCTGTCCCCTCTCCCCCAGGGGTGACTTCACGGGGCTGTCACCGTGCGAGGAGGTGGCCGGGGAGCAGAGGGGTGGCCCCGGTCACCGATCTCCCCATGGTGACAGTGCAGGGGAGTTAGTTGCCACCTCAGAGCAGTCCTGGCACGGGTCAGGGTGAGCGCAGGGGACATGAACCCGAGGTGCCAGCATCCCGGGTCACGGCCCATTCATTTCATTAATCCCTCCGAAGGTGCAGACAATCGCAGCCAGCGGGGCTTTCTCGGGAGCAACGCGGCGAAATCCAGCTTATAAAAACCCTGACGGAGCGGCGGCTAAATTTAGCTAGGGCTGAACCTGAGCTGGATTGTGAGCGAGACAGAGCCGCAAATCCACACGGTGCGGGGAGAGCAGCCCTTCCCACAGAGGTCAGCGGGCGAGAGGCCCCCGGGTGAAGGCACCGCATGGGAGAGCGCAGGAAGAGTTCGGAGGATGAAAGCAAACCAGAAGCAATTCCCCAACGGGGCAGAGGCACAAGATGTGCTTTAGCAGAGGGCGCAGGCATCCTGTGGCTATCGCAGCCATCTGCAGAGCTCGCCCGGGGCCGAGCACGTTGTGCCCCATATGCCCTGACACAGCGGCTGTGTTTCAGCACGCCGATGCCAAAACCCCCAGCAAGGCAGGGAGAGGCCAACAGAGGGGCTGCTGTTCCCATCCCACGCAGCACCACACTGCTGGGAGCCTGGTTTTAATCCTCCAGGTTACAGAGGGGCAAAGGGGGGCATGGGAAGGGCCGCACCGTGCCCCCATCCTCGCTGCGAGCTTGGCGCAAAGCCCCAGCCCCAGCCTCCAACCTCGCAGCCCCGAGACCCGATCGCTTCTTGGCATCCTCACAGCACGGAGCCAGCACCCTCTGCGCTCCACGAGCGTGTCTGAAAATAACCAGGGAGGAAGCAGCCCTGCTGAAGGCCGGGCGAGGAGGACTGCCCGTTCCCAATGCCCCAGAAGGGGCAGCGGGCTCTTCCCTCCGCGGCTAGCACAAGGTTTGGCACTCCATCCTAACTCAGTGCTGGGCTGCAAATCCCCATAAAGGCACGCTGGAGAAGCGCCCTCCAGGCTCCTGCAGATCCCTGCGGAGGGAGGCAGGATGCCATCGAGACCCCCCCATGGAGCAGGGGGTGAATGCCGCCACTGTCAGGATGCTCCAGCACGGCTCACGCGCCTGTCACGGCACGCACACCAGATTTCACAGCTTGCTGCAGCCCAACAGGAGCATCGTTAACGTCCCGCAGAGGATTTCTGTAGCTGGAAGCCACCACCCGAGGTCACCCGCGTCCTGCTGGGGTGCCAGTGCCACACACCCGCAGGCACCTGGGACCTCAGCGGGTCAGCAGGAGAGACACAGAGCACGGAGACAAAGCATCGCTCGGGACACGCATCGCTCCATCGCCCGGGCGTGACGTGGGAGAAGGGAACAGCCAGCTGCACTCAATCATCTCCCTTTCAAAGGTGCATTGTGCAGCGAGGGCTGCTTCATTCATCGCAGGAAAGAGCATCTTGCTGCTCTGCACGCTTCTGGTGCTGCGTAGATAAGTGCTCCCTTCCTTCCTGGGCTCATCAAAACACAGGGACACAGCTGCGCTGCTGCTGCTTACCAGAAAATATCCCAGGGGAAGGGCCATTTCTCATCCTCTTTTTAGCTCAGAACACATTACCATCACGTCAGCGCCCCAGTCGTGGGGCGCAGCATAAAATTCAGCACTCGGCGTTGCGAGCAGGGAGATGTGCACAGCGTTAGCACAGGCAGAGGGGTAATTTGTCTTCCTTCCCTCTCTCCCCCAAACACTGAGCACAAAGCAAAAGGGAAAAAAAGCAAGGACAGAGCCGGCCTGAATCCCAAACCGGCTCGCACAAGCAGCCGGATGGCAACCAGACAGGGTGGACACGGTGTCAAGTGCAGTCGGTGGTGCCCCCAGCCAGGCCCACGGAGCAGCAGCACAGCAGCAGTGCAGGGGGACATCCAGGGGACACAGATGGCTGAAACGACAGCAAATCCCCCCAGAGCCCTTGGAGTGATCCTCAGCCACCCGCCCAGCTGCCCGAGGAAGGCACAGGCACGCCAAGAGCTGCTTCTCCCCCGGGAAGGGCTGGCAGCAAGAGGAGAGCCTGAAAGGTGCTGGGCTGAGCCCCTCCAGCTCACGGCACCATGCAATTAAGGATGCACAGGCACGGGAAAACTCATTAATGCCCCAAAGGGCCGCAGGGAGAGACATGAGAGCAGCCAGAGCTGGTCCAGCCCTGCAGCACGCACAGCACCGCGCCAACGGCGGCGTCTCCGCCAGAACCCAGCGCTCACCCGACGTGGCCCCAAAACGCTGCTGGTCCTGCAGGAGGACCCCCAGCAGGTCCCTGCCAGCACCCGCATCCCACAGCAGCTCGGATGAAGTTCAAGGCAACCGAGGCTCTTGACTGGCAGGCGCAAGGACTGCTGATTTGGCCCCAATAAAGCGGAAGAGCTGCTGTTCAGGTGAACAGCAGCATTCACCCCGTACCCCCTCCGCTAAGCCCCCTCTGAAGCCCCTCAAACCAACCTCAGCCCAGGTCCAAGCAGCTGGGGCCGGCCCTGGCTCCACGGCTGGCTCCTGTCTGCAGCCCCGGCCGTGTAATCCAGCCCTCACCGCCCAGAGGATTAGCGTGGAGCCGGTGGCAAATCCCTGGGTGCAGCTGCGTTAACGGAGGCTCCTGCGATCCCTCGGGCACGCAGGCTGCTGAGCCCATCACCGCCGCGTCCTCGGCGGGACAGGAGCCCTGCGGTTTGCTTTCCAAAGCCCTGCTCTCTGGCAGAAAAACAAGGAAGGCATTTGCGCAATGCTTTGGCCCCGAACCGAGCCAGGCAGCACCGCAGCCCCGCCGGCCGTGCCAGGGCCACGCGGTGTCGGGCAGGAAGGTGCACGGGGAGCTGAGACCCCGCAGAGCTGGGCTGCCACGAAGGGCTCCCTTGTAGGGCTTTGCTGCTCTCCTTTGGGAACGCTCACGTCCTTGGCTTTCCTTCCAGAGGCTCTCACTGCCCGGCAGCCAGATCCCTCCAGCTGCACGCTGCGGTCGCTTCCTTCCTTTCTGGTACCCGCACCACCAAATCCGGAGTGGGGACCCAGTCCCCAGAGCAGGTTCCTGCTCCCCAGCTCTGTCCAGCCTCAGCCAAAGGGCCCAGGAAGGCCAGATGCCATCCCAGACTTCATCCCCTGGGCTTGCCCTGCCCTCCGAGCAGTCCCAAATGCCTTCATGGTTAAACAGAGCCAGGCTGGTGAGCTGTCACACTGCTGCTTCAGCAGGGAGGGAAAGGGGGGACCTGTGCCAACCCTCAGCACACACAGGGATCTGACCCCAGCCTCAGCACACTTCGACAGCTCCATCCTGCAAAGAGGGTGCACACAGACAGATCTAACAAGCTCCTGCCTGTTGCTGGCTGCTGCTTTTCTCCAACAGAGAGAACTCCAGACTGGAAGGACGCCGGTCCCCACCACCCAGTGAGCGGCCAGGGTGGCAGCGAGCAGCTGCCACTGCCCACGGGCAGCTCCAGCCCCAGGCCCTGGAGGCCCCACTTCATTTCATCCCTTGGTTTCGGCCCCATGCCACGTGTGTGTGCCCACACCAGGCTCCACAGGGCGCTCGGCCAGGCACTCTGCTGCACGAGGCCGTGAGGAGCAGCCCTGGGTGCCAGCAGCTTGCCCAGCAGCAGCTCCCCTCCCTTGTCGCACTTGTCTCCAGCACTGCCCGGTGCCACAGCTTCCTCCCGGGCAGATCTACTTGGCTGGGTGGTCCTGCAGCAACGTGGAGCATTTCTGACGGGGTAAGGCCGGTCTCTGAGGTGCTCAGACTGCAGAAATCAGCCCCTGTCACCCACCAGCTGCCTGGGCAGAAACGCTCAGAGCTCTCCTTCTCTGAAGCTGCAGGAGAGGAGTTATCGCAGAGCTGAAAAAAACAGGAGCTGCAAGAGACGTGAGGTCAGATGGACACGGCGAGGAGGAAGAGGAGGTGGAGGAGAGGCGCGAAGCCCCACGCCGTGGTGAGGACAAAGCCACCTGCAGGAGCAGCAGCTCCAAGAGCTCTGCCTGAAAGCCCCAGACTCGGAATTTATACCAAGTCCCACGGCCACGTGCAAGATCTGAGGGTGAAATAAGAGGGCAGGAGGCTTCAGCGACCCCAGGGAACTGGGTCACAGCACCAAGCCCAGCCGGAGGGTCGCCACACAAGCAGCCCCCCCAGTGACTTGTTCATCAGCATCCACAGCGACACAGACCCCTCGCCGCTGCCTCCTCGTCTGCCCGGGATTAGGGCCGGGTTAGGGATTTAATCGCAAAGCCACGGGCTTTCTGGGTCACTGACGTGGTTTTCGATGCGCTGATTAGAGCAGACGGAGCGGCGCAGCACGGATAATTAATTAACCAGGCTCCTCCTGCACCTTCACCGCCGCGACAGGCCCAGGTGGGAGCAGCTCAGGTTTTAGGTTCGGGTTTTAGGCAGGAGGGTGATTTTTGCCCGTAAGGAAGCAGCCCCAGGAGCAAGGATGGCAACGTGCTCGCTGCTGCACCTGTGTTAGCGCCAGTTCTGTAGGGATGTGCAGCTCCTCCAGCCCCACGGGTGCCCGGAAAGCTGCTCTGGGAGGGCAGAGCGGAGGTGGGATCCATCCTCCTGTCGTGCCTGCGATGAATTAGGGGATCCCAAGGGGCAGCAGGGTCCCAGCACGCTGCCCTCATCCTCGGAGCCACCCAGGGCAGCCCAGGAGGCAGGGAAAGGAAGGAAGAGAGCACGGATGTGCTGGTGTGGAGGTACCTGGTGTGTAGCAGCACAGGCAGGGGTTAAGCACGAGGCTGGAGGCTGCTGGGCTGAGCCCAGTGCTGCTCAGAGCACGTGCCCCACATCAGTGCTTTAACGCTGAGGCAGTTTTAGGAGCAGAGATTAATCACACCACCATCCCCACGGGGCCACAGGAGGCTCACGGCACTGCAACAGCTGTGAATTTGGGCAGGGCTGGCTCCGGAGCACAGAGCAGCTCTGGGGAAGCGCATCCTTCGTGGGGTCACGGAGAGGGTGGCAGCACTCTGGGTGGCTTTGCTGCTGTGGGAAGGGGAAATCCGTGCTGGGGGTCAGCCTGGAGCCTCTTGTAGGGACAGCGGCGAAGTCCTTCGGGTCCCCGTGTCCCCCTGCCCCACACAAATCTCGTCCCCAAACCCAACACCTCAGCATCTCGCAGCCAGCACCGCACCCTCGCCCTCCTCACACGGGCTGTGCCTGCATGGCTGAGCCTTCCTCCCTCTGCCCTCCTCCTCCTCCTCCTGCTGCCAGGCTGCTCCCCAGCCTCGAGGTATGCCACCAATCCCACAGTGACACGCAGCCCGGCCGAGCCCCGCCGCTCCCTGTGCTCGCACCAGCCCTAAAAAAGCACAAAGGAGAAGGAGGAGAGCGGGTGTCGCACGCTTCCACGTGGCTCAGCCGCCTCGGAGCTCTGCCGGAGCCAAACCCACTCCCTTTCAAAGCCTCTTTCCAGCAGCACCCACAACATTTCGAGCTCCCCGAGTCGCTTCCTCACCGCGTGCACGGGGCCCCCGCCCGCTGCCGAATCCCGAGCCGGGAGCTTTCCGCGCCGCTTGGCATCGCGTCCACGCCGCTCAGCACCGGGCTCTTTGTCTCTGCTCCTCCAATTACCCCCCCTTTCGTTTGTTTCCTCTTATTTTGACGTACCTCCCACTCCTCCCCCACGGCAGATCGCTTTTCTGCGGCTCCGCGTTGCTGTGGCTCCTCCAGCTCCAGGCACATCGGCTGGGCCGAGCTCTCCCACGTGTCTCGCCCGGTGCGTTATTACGCAAGGCTTCAAAAAGAAGGACGGAGAGGAGCGAACGGGCAGCTGCCGGAGGTTTTTGATTTGGGAGATTTTGAGGGCTGTCCCACTGCCTTTGCAATCTGCTCCCCCCTGCCCCAACCTCCCCCCGCTATCCCTCGCGCAGGAGCCCAGGGGACGACCTCCCAAGGAGAAGGGGGGGCTGCAGAGGGCACCCAGACCCCCAGCACGGCGCGGTTGCAGCGCGGAGGTCACCTTTTACCAGCAGAGCTGTAATATTTACATATGTATTTACTTATTTCTACTCGCCTGCTGCTGCCCCCCGCGGCGCGGGGACATTTACATAATCCCATCGTACGCGGCCGGGTGGAAACGGGACCGGGACACACGCCCGGCCGGCTCCATCCCATACCCAATCCCAAATCAGAGACAGACCCCACGGAGCCATTCATACACCGAAAGCAGCTCGCATGGTCCCGAGGGGCCTGCCAGGACCCACGTGGGCACGCAGAGAGCATCCTCCCTGCTACAGCCAGGAGATGGCTTGGTCCCGGGTGCTTTTCCACAGCGAGGTTTAACATTTCCATCTGGAAGGTTTCGGTGGCTCTGCGGTGCTCAGAGCCACCCCTGTCCCAGGAGAGGTTGCAGCAGGGGCTGACAGCCCGGAGGGCATCACCCCGTGCCAACAGGGTAAATGGAGGTGCAGAAATGCTCCCGGGGTGCATACAGAGGCTGTGCCAGCAGCTCTTTCCACCTGTCCCAGGGTCCCAGCTGCATGGGGTTGGGCTCTGCTCCTGGCCCTGTCCCCTCTCCAAAGAACAAGGGGCTCAGCAGGAAGCGGGGAGAGCCGCGAGCACCCCAAAAGGCTGCCACCCCGCTCCCGTCCTGCTTTTTCCCTGTTACAACCTCTTCCCTTCTGGCATCTCCCCCAGTGGCTCAGCAAACACAGAAAAGGACACTGTTAGAACACACCCCAGACACCCAGCAGCACCACAGCCCCTCTTACTCCGTGTTTTGGACTCACCAACCCACGCCGAGGCAGCAGGCATCGCCCCGCTCGCCCCTTCCCCAGGGGCTGCTGCCAAAGCCCCCTCCCCAGCTGCTCCCGCACCCCCTCGCCTCCTGCTGGCACACCGAAACTCGGAGGAACTCGGGGCAGCAGCAGCAGCAGCGCTGCACGGGGACCCCAGCTCGGGAAAGCCTCTCCCCAGCGAGCGCCCGGCGTGCAGCCGCCGGGCTGATGATTCCTCTGAGCACACACAGAGTGACACGCGGCCTCCTTTCCGCTCATCAGGGCTGGGACAGTGCCGCTCCCTCGGCAATTCCCTGAGCTCTGCCTTCATACATTGTTCCGTGCCTGTCAGGCTTCGATTTCCTTTTTCCCTTTCAATATTTTATGGCCTTTTGCTCTCTCCTCCCCTCCCCAGGGAAGCCGGCGCTCCCGGGAGGAGCTGCTTCGCTCCAACAGCCCCACGAGCCCCACGTCCCACCAGAAGCTGTCCAAAAGCAAGTGGGAAGCCCAGCGGTGCTGCGCAGGGCCGGGAGCAGCTCCAGCAGGAGGCTCGGGGCACCACGCAGCCCGTGACCACCACTTAAACCCCTGGGTCGTGCAAAGCGAGGAGCACAGCTTCACCCACAGCAGCAGCAGGGGGACGTGGCTCTGAACCTGCAGCAGGCTCTGAATCGCCGTGCCAGCCTGCAAGCTGCGGCCAGCGGTGACCAAAAAGCCCCCAGCACCCCAAACCTCTGCTTTGCCACGCTCTGGGGGCAGTTTGGAGGGGTTCGGCGCCCGTGCAAGAGGGGAAAGGCAAAAGAAGAAGAGGAGGAGGAGAAAAAGCCTCACCCTGCCCGCTCGCGAACGCGGCAGCACTCACGTTGATCATAGCATTGGAGGTGATGCGGAAGAGCGTGGCTCGCTCGTTCACCGCCTTGATCTTCTCGCCGCTCTCGGCCGGCAGCTTCAGGTTCTCCAGCTCGCTGAGCGAGCGCTGCAGGGCGGCCCCGTGCTTGGCGATCAGGTCATTGCATGTGCTCAGGTCCTCCAGCTTGCTCGAGAGGGTTTTCAGCGTGCCGTGCAGCTCGCTCTTGTCTGACTGCGAGGCGGGCTCCTCGTCGCCCGAGTCATCTGCAAAGGGAGGGATGGAGAAAGAAAGAAAGAAAAAAAAAAAAAAAAAAAAAAAAACAGTTTCCATGGTTACCCCCGGACTGTACCAGCGGGCAGGGGGACCTCCTGCCTCCTGCTGCCTCCTCCACGCAGGCAGGGATGCGTCGGGGCAGAGGGAAGGGCATGAGCCCGGTCCTGACCCCCTGTTCGGCCACCCCGCTGGCATCCCTCTGCGCTGGGACGCGGAGCCCGGCACCGACAGCAACCTGGGACAGCACCCCAAGGTGTCAGGAGGGCTCCTGCTGCTGCCACTGGGACTTGGCTCAGGGCTGCTAAGGCTGAGGGATGGGGGTGACACCGGGGGAGGCGGCCCCTCTCCTCGTACACGTCTCCAAGTGGAGCCGCTGGCGCTGCCAGGAGCGCGCTGTGCCAGGGAAATCTGTTTCACCCAAGGGACTGATCCCAAAAACTGCCCCTACCCCAAACCTTCCCCCCCGCAGCGGGCAGAAAGCCGTGATCAGCACCCATCAGGTACCACGGGGATGGTTACAGCTGCAACTCCAGAAAACCAACTTCAACAGAGCCAGCAGCAAAACTGAAGCCATCAGGAAGGAAAAGTAACCAAATCCCCCCTGGGGGCTGCTTTTCCATTTTCCAAGCTTTTCCATCACGGACACCAGGCAGCTGCCACAAAACACCGTTACTTCTGCATGGCTCCAGGGGAAGAACCAGATTTGGGATTCTCCTGTTTGCAGACACGAGTGATACTTCCCAAAGGCAACCTCAGCTATTCACAAAAACTGCCAAAACTGCACTGAAGGAGCGCCGAGCAGCAGGAAGCATCTTTCTGCCTGTCCCCAGGCAGCATTTAACCCCCAAATTCCCCCCGTCCCCGTTTTCTTGCTGCTGCACAGAATCAGACAAATCCTGGGTCCGATTGTGCCGCCTGCAGTGCTGCTCCTTGTGCTCAGCCGGGGTCCCCTCAGCCAAGGCTGGCCTCGAGGAATCTTCCTCCCCTTCCCTCTTACACAGCACCTGGCAGTGCCTGAGCTCAGAGAGACCCAGCTCGAACCCTTTAAGTCACAGCAAAATACAAACATCACTCACCAGCAACATAATTTGCTGTAATTAACTGAAATCAGCGCACGGGAAGAAGGAAACACGGAGGCACGGTTACGATTAAATCAGAGCGAGCTAAAGAACAAAAATTTGTGCAGAGCCCCCAGACCACCTCCAGCACTCACTGGAGTGGTCACTGGGACCCCCCAAAGCCCTGCAAGACCCCAGCCCAGCGGGGTACCAGCTGGTACCCAAAAGCAGTAGGGTCAGGCAAAGCCAGCCACTTCCCAGCTGGTTTCTCAGTGCCAGCAGGAAAAGTTTTGGGGACAGGGTTGGACCCTGTGCTGGCATCGGCCCCTTCTCAGCCATCGCTTCCCACCTGGGGGAGGACAGCCCCAGATTTGCTGAAGTACGTGGTGAGACACCCCAGGGATCAGGAAACACCCATGGAGACAGAGACCGTTCAGGTCTCCTCGTCTGAGGACAAAAACTGCCCCAAACCCGCAGCAGCAGGCAGGGATGCGCGCGCCGTCTGCCCAGCAACCTCACCCCACGGGGGGCTTCCCAATTTCAGCGACCCGGGCTCACAAACACCCTCAGGAGCAGCAGAAAGTGACAGCCCCGGGTGCCGGGGAGCTCGGAGCGCAGGTGGGGCGATGGCAGCAGCCCTGCGCCTTCACCACTGCATGGCCAAGACCCCAAATTCACAGCCCACCTGCCCCAGGACCACAAACAGCTTTCGTTTTGCTGCCCGCGCTTCCTTCGTGCACTACAAAGGGCCCCCTACAACCCTTTCGTTCCCTCTTCCGTACTTTGTTTTGGCTTGTGACCGAACTTAAAGGAAATCTGTTTTGCTTTTCGTTTGTAGGGCACTGGCATGAACCGGTTGCTATAGGAACAGCCAGCCTCGCTGCAAGCTCGGAGGATTATTTTTGGAGCCCTGATGCTATTTAAGCTGCGTAAAATGGATCAGCAGCCGGCAGCCGTAAGCCCCCTCGGGCTGTTTCTCAGCCCAGCAGCCCCGGAGAGCAACACCAGCCCTCGGCACCTGCAGCATCAGCTCACGAGGAGCCCGGTAAGGCTCCCTTTACATCCTTATTTTCTGCCCCCTGAGCTTCCCTCAGCTCAATACCGCTTGCTGTTTCCCCAGTGCTGGTGGAAAGCTGCACGCTGGCTGCAGGCGGAGGCATTTTTCCATGCTGCAGCCTTCCAGGGACACCGGTGACACCGGAGGTGGCAGGGGAGTGGCTGGGGACCCCGCCACATCATGCTGGCCACGACAGCAACCCAAGGTGCTGCTGCTCACAGCCAGGATATTTCGGTGCTCCCACGGATGCATGGAGCCAGGAGAGAATGGATCTCCCGGTCCTCTTCGCCTTTTGGGACCTGGGTATCCTCACTTCCAGACCAGCCTCTGCTTCCTGCATCGCCTTTACCTTCTCAGGGAATCCCACCGGGCTCTCTGCTGGTCGGTGAGCTGCCACGGGAAAGGAGGTGTGGGATGGAGCAGGACGGGTGCTCCTGCTCCAACACCAGCTGCCCACAGCCCGAAAGCAAACAGCGTCGGAAAACACGGTCAGAACAGAGCTGTGAGCAGCCGAGCCACTGAGGCAGTGTCTCCAGGCACACAGCCCCCTTCTTACCAGCCGGGTGCCCCCAGAAACCTGACAGCACAAGTGACCACGCTGACACATGAAGGATGCTAAAACAGCAAACGCACTGCTCCTGCGTGGCTTGGAGAGGGGCTCCGGCACATTGGCTGCTGCCAACACCACCAAAACGTTGAGGTGGAGGCTTCAAACTTTGCAACGGATTACAAAGTAAGCCTGGAGTGAATGGTGTAATGGTGTCGGTGGTTTTAATGAACTCTGCAGGGCTAACGAGCTGCTCGAAGCAATATCGAGGAGGAAAGCTCAGTGCTCTCCTAGGCAGGGCGTTAGGGGCACTTCTCCCACCTCATTTTGGGGCTCTGACCACCAGCACCTTCACCTGGCCTCAGCAGCAAGCACCCAGGGAGATGTTGGTTGCCAAATCACCACCAGCCACGGCCCCTGATCCCCTCTGCCTGGGGGTGACCCCGAGAACCACAGCCCCCGTCCTCCTGTCCCTCGCTTTCCTCCTGCCGAGCACACGCTGCAGGAGCCGCGCTGTTCTCTGGGGCTGGAGAGGTTTGGTTTGGCTTCCTTAAAACAAGCTTTTATGTTGAGTTTGGTGGGATTTTATGTTTGTTTTGGCTTTTTTCCTTTCCACGTCTCCTGGGTTTGGGGAGGGCACAAAGAAACATGATGGGGGATGATGCTGCAAAGCTCAACGTGAAGCGAGCGATTTTCCAGACCCGGACTTCTGTTTTGCAGCTCTACCCCTTGTGCAGTTGCTCCTGAGTTTTCCCGTACCTGTCAAGGTGCTTTGGAGGTAAACGCAGGAGAAATCCCAAGGTGTTTCTCTCCAAGAAATCCCACACCAATTTGGTAGGAGCCTCTTCTCCTCCCCAGGCAGTACAGAGAAGGTCCGTGAGGGCAGGCGAGCACCAAAGCCAACCTTGGCGGAGGCGATGACAGGCAAAAAAGCACCATGGAAATCACCCCCACTGCACCAGGAGGCTCTGTCTGTCCCTCTGGTCCTCCTAAAACTGCTCTCCCTGCTGCCACCACCCTGGTGCAGAACTGGGAGCCTTCCCCATCAGGGATTATCACAGTGCTGATCCCCGGCCACTCCTCTGGAGCAATTTCCACGTTGGCTCCAAAAAACTCATCTGCTTTCCTCACTTTTAATAGCTATGAATATTAAATGCAAACTGGCATCTATATTTAATAGTCTGGCCTGGCTGCCAAGAGCGGGATGAATTTTCACAGCACCCACAGAAGCAGGCCCAGGCGGTGCTTTTTTGGGGTGGAAAGAATTATGCTGGAAATTAATCATCAAAATAGCCGAGCAAATCACCAGTCATAAATCGTTCCAAATTTGGGTGATCGCTTCACAATTATCACCAACCTGGCAGGGAGATTTCTTCTATTGCTAATGCAAATGGAAAGCTGTTCGAGCCAACGGATGCCTAAAAATAGCAAATATTGGCTCGTTGGGACAAGCTGTGACATTTCCTCAAGTCACTCGGTGGGAGCAGGTGGTGGGAGCGAGCCGAGGGCAGCACCAGAGCCCACCACAGGGCTCTGCAGAACAGACCCAGAGCTCGAAGACCTTACAAAAGTCCCACCAGACCCGTCTGAAATCCATAAGGATTGTGGACAGAATCGAAATGCTCAAGTTTTGAAGAAATTCAAGCCTAAGGACTTGAGGGAGCCGGTGTAAGCTGGCCCAAGGTTGGAGCAGAGAGCTCCAGAGGTGCCCTCCGACCTCCGTGGGAGGCCAAACTCCATCACTTCTAACAATCGCTTTTGGTTAACCATCAGACATGGCACACGGTTGTAATAAAAAGGAGAATCTAACATACAAAGGGAAGAGATATATTTACGCGTTCATATCTGGTTGAAAACGTATTGAAAATGAGTATGTAAAATAGGCTAGACACCAACACGATGAAAAAAAATGGCTTAAAAATTTTTGGAGCCTTTCTCGGGATGACAGCTTGGCCAAGAGAGCAATCTGCCACCATACTATGTTGAAATAAAGAAGGAAAGCAAATTCTTCTGTTCTGATTTTAAAAAAATATTATTTCTCTTGATTTCTGCAACTGTGATTTTGTCAGTCACAGAGTCATAGAATCATTAAGGTTGGAAAAGCCCTCCAGGATCATCTGGTCCAACCATCCCCCTACCACCGATATCACCCACTAAACCCTGTCCCTAAGTATCACATCCAGCCTTTCTGTAAACACCCCCCAGGGATGGTGACCCCACTACTTCACCAGCCTCGCAGCCCTTCTCTGGACACATTTCAGGGCCTCGATGTCCTTCTTGTAGTGGCCCAAAACTGAACAAATTACTCAAGGTATGGCCTCACCAGAGCTGAGTACAGGGGCACCATCACTTCCCTGGTCCTGCTGCCTTCACTATTCCTGACACAAGGCAGGATGCCGTTGGCCTTCTTGGCCCCCTGGGCACACTGCTGGCTCATTTTCAGGCAACCATCGGCCAACAGCCCCAGATCCTCTTCCTCTGCACAGCTTTCCAGACACTCTGCCCCAAAACCCACAGTGTTGCATGGGATTGTTGTGACCAAAGTGCAGGACGAAGTGCCCATCACCCCAACTTGTCCAGGTCCCTCTGAGAGGCCATCCTACCCTGTGGCAGATCAACACTTACCCCCAACTTGGTGTCATCTACCAATTTAATGAGGGTGCACTCAATTCCTTCATCCAAGTCGTCAATAAAGATATCAAAGAGGATGGGCCCCAACACCAGCCCCTGGGGAACACCACTCGTGACCAGTCACCAGCTGGATTTCACTCCATTCATCACCACCCTCTGGGCCTGGCCGTCCAGCAGGTTGAGAAGAAGGCACTGAGAACCTCAGCCTCCTCCTTATTCTCAGTAGTCGTGTTCCCCACCGCATCCAGTAAAGGATTGAGATTCTCCTCTTACAGTTAATATATTTGTGAAAACATTTATATGTTGGTTTTTACCACAGTGGCCAGGGTGAGCTCATGCTGGGCTTTAGCCTTGCTGATTTTCTCCCTGCACATGCAAGCAACTTCCTTGTACTCTTCCAATGTTGCCCGTCCCTTCTTCCACTGCACATAAACTCTCTTTTTCTTATGGAGTCTCAGCAAAAGTTCCCTGTTCTGCCACGCCGCTCTTCTTCCCTGCTGCTTCATCTTACGGCACATGGGGACAGCCTCCTCCTGCGCCTTGAAGGCTTCCTCCTGCTTCCACAACATCTCTTCTTGGTTCACCAACAGCAGGTCTTGTGGGGCATGCCCCCAGCAGGCTCACTAACCAGCTGAGCCAGGAAGCTGTCTTCCACACGCTGCAGGAACCTCCTCAACTGCTCTGGTGTACTGGTTGGAGCCAAACCTACGAGAAGTGATGCTGTTACACGGCCCGGTATTTCTTGCTTGTTTCTTTTTAGGACAGCATACACCACAGCAACACAAGGACTGAAAAGACAGGAAAAAAAAAGACCAAAGGGATAGAAAGCAGCTGGGATTAATGGCTTTGCCTCTCATCCAGGATCAATTACAGCTCCCTAGGCAAATGAGCCCTGGTAAGAAAACTGGAGGGAGCCAAGACCCCAAAATAAAAGTAGCGAGGCTGAGCCCAGCAAGGTGCCTCCTTGGAAGGAGGGGTGCTGCTGACAGGAGGTTGCAGAGGAATTTCTTCCAGGACATCAGGAAGTCAATGCAAACAAAACAATCAATAGGTCCTGACCTGTTCTGGCACCAGCCCCTCGCTGTCTCCTTGTGACTGGGCTGTAAGGACCCATTTCCAAAGGAGGTGAACAGAGCTGCTCGTTGCATGGGTGCTGAGCAACGCCTTTGAGCCATCAGCCTGGCCCAAAACCTGCTTTATAAAACCAGAGCCGCCTTCAGGTCGATGCCTCAGTGCAGTGCTGGCACCACCACACGTCCAAGAGTAACCTGAAATAGGTTTTGTTTGCAAAATTCCATTGGGAAACAAATACTACTTGTCCCTTTGCAGCACAAAGCCATGTAGGTTCCTAGCAGTGCACGTGTGATGAATTTTGACCCACCTGATGTTCTCTGCTCCCTTTCCTGTGCAGCGTTCAAGTACCAGCCTGCACGGAGAGCGGGCAATGCAGCCCATTAATGCACGGGAAGGATCTCTGCTGTTTTGAAAGAAAAGCACTGGGAAAGCACAAAGTATTTTTATAACGATGACTGCAGTCCAGCCATCAAAAATTTTATTGCTGCAATTAGAAAACGATGATGTTACCAGTCAATAACTCTGGGCAGCAAATGCTGTGCTCTCTCTGGCTTGCCGTCATTCTCTCTTTCCGGCACATATGGGATTGTCTGATTACCCCATCACCTAAACAACTCCAACACACCACTAAGTCAGGCAACAAAGATGGGCTGAGAACACATAGCAAGACAGGGTTTAAGCTCAAAAGAGTGTGGAGACAGTGCAGAAACAGCGACTGAAATACAGGACGTGATAAAAGCAGGATGCCACACTACCCCAGCTAGAGAGCACCAACCCAGCAGATACTGCACGAAAAAGGAGCCAGCAATCGCAGCTGGCTATAAATCCAGCAGGCACTGCAATAAAGGATTTTAAAGTGAGCTAAAAAAAGTGAATAAATTCAGGGTTCCATGGGCAGAGCAGTGCTATCTGAGACACGTGCCGCGCTTTCCGATCAGTCCCCACCAGCCCGTGCCCAGTTTGGGATTCTGCACTCCAAAAACAGATGTGACCGTAAAAAGCCATCCATGCAAACGATAGCAGGGCTGGAAAACAACCTGCAGAGAGACCGAAATACAATTTCTGCAGAGCAGAAGGGAATGATCTGTTCTCCGTGTCCACAACAGAATGGAGAAGAAGCCAAGAGCCTCAGTTACTGCATGTGGGGCTTTTACTCAGCTGAGCTCCACTACAATCACTTTCTGTCCCCCCTCCTCAGAGAGAAATGGGGAGAAAATATGATGAAGAGGGCTAAGGGGTTGAGGTAAGGACAAGGAGCACTCCACAACATTGTCACGGGCAAAACAGGCTCAGCACAGGGAGATGAATGTAATTCAGTACCTATCACTAACACGCTAGAGCAGTGAGAAACAAAGAAAACTAACTAAAAACACCTCCCCCTCCATCCTCCTTCTTCCACCTTCTCTCCCTGTTGCTCCTTCATGGTCCCTCTCTGCCCCTGCTCCTCGTGGGGTCCCTCCCACGGGATGCCGTCCTTCCCAAACGGAGCCTGTGGGGGCTGCCCACAGGCAGCTCTTCAAAAATGCTCCCGCACGGCTCCATCCCACGGGGTCCATCCCCAGCAGCAAACTGCTCCAGCACGGGTCCCCCATGGGTGGCAGCACCGCCCAGACTCCCTGTTCCTGCGGGGGCTCCTCCTCAGGTGTCTTCAAAGCAGATTTCTTAAAAAGCTCCCCAAAACTCTCTTCCAGAGAAGCCAGGAGGACTTTCTTTGCAAGCAGATCGTGGCACGCTTGCTTTAGGAGGAGGCAGGTTGAGGGCCCGCTCTCCATTGCCAGAGGAAAGTGCCAGCAGCCACCAGAACCACCTGGCTGAGCTTGGACCTGCTGAACCAGAGCTGAACATCCCTAAGAGCAGAGCTGGCAGGGAGCACAACTGGAGATGAAAACAAACCCACAGCTGATGCTATTGTTCCAGCAGTGGCAAGTTGGCTGCGTCGGGCACAGCCAAATGCCCCTTCCTGTCCCCAACAGCCGGTTCTGAATAAAAATGAAAAGAAAAAAAAAAAAAAAGGAACGGTTGTGAAGGTGTGATTACAGGGAAATAACCATTCATTACCAAGAAATTGTCTGCTCACACTGCACATCACATCACCAGGAAAGAAAAAAAAGAAAAAAAAAAAAAGGCCTGATAAAAATAGAAAATTTTCGTTATACAACTGGGAACAGCATCGACACACTGCGTACTGACCTGAGCAGCGGGGCCAGCTCAGGGCACAACGCTCTGCTTTGCTGTGTTACCGCCTGCCTCCTCGTCTGCAACACCGCTAATTGTGGTCCCCAGAGGCTGCTGCTTTGCTTCATCCACACCTGAACAACTGGCCGGGATGGCCCTGCCAGCCCCAGCACCCCTGGATGGATGGACCAAGTTGCTCAGATGCCTGCTCACGGGGCTCTACCAAATCCCAAATCTACCAAATGCACATCAGAGCACCCCCACTCTTGGGCTAAATTCCTATCAGCAACACGGAAGCGAAAACCTCCGTGACCCATAATCAGTCTCGGGCCAACAAGATCTGTGTCAAGACGCTCGTTACTAATTTACACTTTACTAAAGCATCCTTGCTCTAATTTCCAGGTAATCTCCAAGCTCACAACCAACACACAACCCGAGACAGCTCTGCAGGGAGGACTGGTGCTCCCCAAGGCTTCAGGACTATCGCCAAGCCGGCTGCTGAACACTCAGCCACACAAACAGCGTTGTCATAAATAAGTGAGCATCGTTTGCTCTTGTCGAACTGACCAACAAAGCACGTGGGGAAAAAAAACATCCAAACTTTGTTATTTAATCACACCTGTCTGGAATTTACACCACTCCCGCAGCCCGGCGTTGCCCCCAGCAAGGGGACAGGAGCCCCGTTGCAGAGGTGGACAGGATTCCAGCAGATCAGCAAAATCACCACTGGGGTTGGCTTGTTTTGTTTTGTGAGGTTTTATTTTGAGATGAAAACCCACTGGAAAGCTCCCTCCGCATACCCACGGGTCGCCAGGCCTTGCCCCACCACAGCGTGGGGGTGCCCTGGCTCCCATCCCTGCCTCCTCTTCCCCAGCGCCCTGCACGCAGCTATTTAAAACCACCCAAGGTCTCGGGTAGCCTCCAAGCACGTCACCAAATGTACATTTTTAATGATGTTCAGATGTTTTCCAGCCGCAGGCCTGGCTACAATTTCAGCAGAGCAAGGAGCAGAGCTGCTGTGAGGAGCAGCCTCTCCTCCTCGCACCCAGGAGTGGAAGAAATGGGGAACACTGCTGGCAGCACAGCTGGGTGTTAATTAAAATAATAATTTTTTTTAAAAAAAGAAGTCTTTTTCTGGCCGTCTCCTGTCAGCAGGGAAAACACAGCCTGCCCCAGGCTCTCTCTTCTTCCCAAAGCCGGTTGGAGATGGACAGAGGACGCTCCGACGCTCCCGTCAGCTCTCTCCTTCCCCGCCAGCCCTCAGTAACATGAACGAAGTGACAGGGGACCGTGCTCCCGGGAGGGGAGCAGCGATGCAAACGGAAGCAAGGAGGAGGTCACGGGGCTGTGGCAGCACTGTCCCCGTGGAACCGTGGCCGCAGCAGGACCGGGAATAGGGCAGGAAAATTTGTCAACCCCGGGGGCTTCAAACTGCTCACCCCAGCGACACAGCCCGTCCTGAAACCTCTGCTTCTGCAGCGCTGTCTGGAGCAGCTCAGGAAAGGACGAGCTTTTTTCCTGCCAAATGCCAAATGGATAACGCACATCCCGCACAGTTGTGTCCCTACAGACTTGTAAGCTCAGCTGGTTGCACAAGCAAAGATTTTGGAGAAACCATCACAGAGCTACCCAGGCTGAGCTACCAGGAGGCGCGACACGAACACCGACCCATTAACGCGTGCCCTTATGCGTGTTTACATCTGCCTGAGCCACCTTTGCTCAGCTTACCCGTGTGTAAGAGGATCAGAGCTGGTGTCAGTTACCCACCTTCTTCCAGTTCCACACAGGTCAGGAAGGGTCAGTGGAAACAGAGGGATGTGAGCGACCTGGAAATCTCTCAGCCCCTTTGCTCCACTGCCCCCACGTAACGGAGAGCCCCAGGCACAGAGAGGGTGAAAGCAGCTCACGAGCGGTCCCGAGGAGTCCGACCTGAGCCCTCTTCCCACTGCTCCTGCTTTTGGTTTCAAGCCCTGTTCCTGCAGTACTCACAAGCAGGCACGGCTACGCCCCGCAGCACACACCTCCACCAGCCTCGCTGCGAGCACTGGGCTGCCAGGACAGACTTTGTAAGGCTTTGAACTGGAAGGAAAGACAAAGCTTTTATTAGTCCCTTAATAAAGAACAAGCAACAGACTGCAAAAGGGTGAAAAATACAGAATTTCACCCAAGAGACCTTTCACCGAGCGAGGAACGCAGCAAAGCTGCAGGTAGCGGTGAGGGGGTTGCGCGGCACCGCACCCGAGCCACTCCTGCTCCAACACTGAGTGCACGATGCGCCAGGGCAGTGGCATGAAGAGGAAGCACCTATTTCCTTTCTAAAGCTTCGTGTTTCTGCTAAATATCACTGAGAGATTAAAACACCACCTCTGAGGAGGCTGCGGCACAGAGCGCAGGCACACGGCAGCTTGCACCCGGGCAGCTCTGCTGCCTTCCCTTCCTCCTCCCTTCTTCTCTCTGCTTTCTGGGCAGCGAGTCTTCCCAAACACTGCAGGGCAGGCAGGGAACAAAGCACCCTCAAGGGGGGGGCAAAAGAAAAATCATGAATGGGCGAACAGCCCTAAGAGCTCGCTTCCTACAAACAGAAAGAGAATTTCATCAGTCCCGCTCGGTGACAAATCACGGGCAGGGCTCAAAGCAAGTGACAGCGCTCAGCATCCCTGTGGCTGTGGTCGGAGCCTCTCTGCCACCCCCTGAGCCAACTGCCAACCTGGGGTCCCTCCTGACAGAGCCTCAGCAGCAAGGTGACGCTCCAGAAGCTTGCAAGGTGCAACGAAAGCAATCTGTTCTCAGCTGCCTCTCCATCTTTCACATCTGCGGGTGCCATCGCCTCGGTGCTGCTGCAGGGGACAGGCAGAGCTGCTTGAAGGAAAGAGTCCAGGAGACAGAAAATGTTTTCCAAAGCTTTCCAAACCCTCTGGTCTTATCAGAAAATAATAACCCATAAAGAGGGCAGAGTCTTTCTTGCTGGTGCCCTCGATGACCTGATGCAAAGCCAGTGCAAGGGGCTCCAGGAGGCTTCGCCAGACATCACGGCACTATCTGGGCCTGCCTCCAACACCTCTGTCTCCTGGAGCAGGTTTCTGTCTTCAGTTCCAGCGTGAGGCTTTATATTTTGAAGGTGAGGAATGCAGCCAGCACAGGAACGTGCCCTAAGCAGCCAGGAACACCTGCAAGAACCTGCTGTACCGCGTCACCTGCCAGCTTGGCACAGGCGTGAAGAATTCAGCCATTAAATGCTCTCTTTGTGATGGAGAGACCTTCCCAGCCCCGTGCTGCAGTGCTTTGGGGTTTTGTTCAGAAGAGGTGCATCCGAAGTGCTCCCAGCTCAGCCACGCTCGCTGCCTCCAGGCAGAACCCAGCCCTGCAGCCACGCACTGCTTGGGTAAGGGGCGAGGGCATTACCCGTGAGCTGGAAGGAGCAAAGCAAGCTGTCCCCTCAGGGCTGGATGCTGACCCAGCCAGCTCCAGACCCCATCGGAGCTGCTCTGCCCATCACTGCCTTCGGTGACCTTGTCCCATCGTCGGTTCCCTTCTGGGAAGGAGTGAGGCACAGCGCCCTTTAACCGAGGGCTTGAGGCTCCTCAGGGTTTGTCCACCCCTGCAACGAGCCCGCATTACTCACCAAACCCCACTCTGCATCCTTCCACCTTGTGGCCTGGTTAGTTTTCTGCTGGATGAGTGAGCGTGAAGCCAGTTTTAATCCCATGAACTACGGGCACAGCAGCAATAATTTCATCTCCACTGGACTACAAGGCAGGAAGGGCAGTGGCTCACTAATGTTTGGCCGCATGCTACTCTCCACACAGCAGTTACTATCGAGGACTTAGTGGAAATACATCCTCTAAACCAGCAATTTGCCCCTGGAATTGCTCCTCCATCGTCTGCCCCCGATCCGTGTTTGGCCAGGAACTGCACGCCCGCAGAGCCAGGCAGTTCACTGACGCAGCATCTTCTCCCCCAGAAGTGCTGTGCTGGCCTTCAGCCTCGTCAGTAAGGAAGCAAAAAATAAATCCATTTGGGCTGTACGCGGGGCCTCTATTTGCAGATCCACGTGGATGGAGCTCAGGGTTCATCTCCGCTCCTTCCAGTTCTAGAAACCGTTTCCAGTCCCTAATTACAGCACCAGGCTGTCAAGACGGCCACTTCCTCCCTAATTACTCTTTGTGTGGAAGACACAGCTAATAAGCCCACATTGTTAGTGGCTGCTGCTGATTAGCTCTGGCGAGGAGAACATCTCCTGCCTGGCACTGTGAGGCTCTGGCACCAGGAGCTCACACATCTCCGCCGGCACCTGTGCGCCCTCGGGCACCTCCACGCCACGCGCACGAGTGCAGGAAGAGATCTCCACGGTGGTTATAAATGAACGGGAAAGGGGCAGAGAGTCCCTCTTCTGCTTTCTTGTAGCCCCCTTTAGGCACTGGAAGGCCTCTATGAGGTCTCCCCGGAGCCTTCTCTTCTGCAGGCTGAACAATACCAATGTCCACAGCCTGTCTTCATAGGAGAGCTGCTCCAGCCCGTTGATCATCCTCGTGGCCTCCTCTGGACTCTCTCCAACAGGTCCTTGTCCTCCTTGTGCTGGGGGCCGCGAGCTGAACACAGGGCCCCAGGTGGGGTCTCACAAGAAGAAGGGGAGAATCACCCTTCTGGGGTCATTCAGAGGGAAGCAACAGGGGATTTGTCATCTCCTTGTGCCTTGACACCTCAGTGAGATGCCTTTCCAGCAAACGTGCTACCCAGAGAGACTCCATCGCATAGGGAAGTGGTATGGAGACATGCCTGTGAATTTCACACGTCAGGTATCAGATATTGCTGCCTATTTTTGGCTTCATCTGCTCTTGGCTGGCTATGCCAAGGAAAGAGGTGTCGTAACTCTCCCACAACAGCCTCCCGAGGAGATTTCTAAATAAATCTGGAAGAAGGCTGAATCAACACTTCTGCTTTTGGAAGCAGGCTACAGCGCTGTCCATCACCAAGCGAGTACAGCACTGCTTCCTGCTGGCCACCTGCATGTGGCCATCAACGCAGCCTTACTTCCATAGCAAGAGGGATCTGCGCACCAGTCCTAAACAGCTGTCGAAGCAGCTTCTAGCTCAGCCATAAAATAAACAAACTGCTGTGCAGCTGTAGAAGTGTCCTTCCTGCATTTAGCTTATGCCCTGGTTAGAAGTGACTGACCTGTGTGTGTGTGCCACGAGCCCGGCCAGCAGCGTGCAGGCGGCAGCAGCCCAGGACCTGACCTCCGTCAGGAGACCGCCCGTGTCCTCACCGAGTGCTAACGGCAGGCTGCTCCTGCTGACATTTCAGAGCAGGGTCACCAAATGCTCCAAAAGGACCCGGCAGGGCCGTTTCTGCTGCAGCTTTCCTTGGAAGCTGGATTGTGCTGTAAAGAGCACAAGGCGTCTGTGCAAGGCAGTCACCTTTCCCGTGGCGCAGCACAAGGTGCTCGGCGCCTCAGTGCTCCCAGCTCGATCTGGCCGATGTCACCAAAGCCAAGCCACAATCCCCATGGCTCTAATGGAACAGGATCAAGACACGAATGGAGAAGAGCGCTGAACATCTCCTTGCTTCCATTTCCACCTCCTTCTGTGTCTCTGCAAGGTCTGCGTTGGTTTTGCCTTGCAGACACAAGGGACACCCAGCAGAAACCACTGCTCGGAAGGCATCTCCTGCCCCCAAAAGGTCTCTGGTCTCATTAGAAGCCATCAGCATTTTAATCGTACCTCAAACGGCTCCTTTTCAGCGAGACAAACAGAGTTAAAGCCTTTCTATTTTTTTTTTTTTGTAGAAAACAGCTATTACAATACAATGATTTTTAAGTGAGAAGCAAGGGATCCTTGAGAAATATCTTCACTTTGGGAGAAAGCATTGCCTTTTCCAAGCAGAACCAGCCTACCAGGGACTCCTTCACTGCACAGCCTGCACATTACATCTTTACAGCAAATTAATTTGAACAGCCAGTGTTTTCTAGCCTTTGGGGTTCAGCTTTTGTTGCTAAACCACGCCAATATCTGCATTTTTCTCCCGGTTCTCCTTCACCACCTGCCTGTGCAGCACTCCCCTGCAACCCGAGGCTGTCAGGCACCACGTGGGCATTTTGCACGTTTAATACAACCCGGTTCACATCTCGCATGTGCTGTCCTGTGATCCACGTGCCCAGAAGACCGTGAGGATGCCCAGCTGCTGCAAGCGCCCTGGGGATGGACACGAGTCTCATTTGGGCTTAAGGCACTTTGCTCCCCACTGGAGCCAACTTACACAAAGCAGGCGCACGCACCTGAGCTCTGCCAGTCCTCACGTCATCAGCTGGAGAGGAAAACCAAAGGAAAGGAGGGGACAATCTGGATTTGATTAATAAAAAACAACAAAACACCTTTTTTGTCATCTGCCTGAAGACTGCTGTAAATCCTCAAATGCCAGGATTTTGATCTGACCTATTTGCATCTCTCCCTTCCATGCCTTTTTTTTAAAGGGAATTACGTTTAGGCAAAATAACTTACTGTGAAATGAGGCTTGGGAGCAGGACAGAGACACCTCCACGAGCAGGGACCACACCAAGGGGAGGCTGATGCTGTGCAGCGCTCTGCAGCCACCTTCCCACTGTGCGTTAATAAAAATAAAACGGGGCCAGCATTTGCAGTAAGGAAGCGGTGAGCCTAACCACCTGTAGCTACCAAAGACGAGATGACACCTCACCTCTCTTCTGATAGCCAGGAACAGAAATTCCAAGGCTGAGCAAGTCCTGGGGCTTCCTTGTGGTCAGCAGCGAAACACCAGCACGCACAGGGCAAGCTGCCCACAACCCCAGCACCTATCTCAGAAGGAAGCAAACGTCTCTCCAGAGGTGCCCGGTTCTTTACGAACCCCCAAAGGAAGCCCAGGTTCACCAGATCAGGCTCACACTTCAGGCTCATACTGAGAGTCACCCCAGCTTCCCCCAGCAGCACAAACCCAAAGCTGATCCTGGCGGAGCTCCAGAGAACCCCCCACGCTCACACCGCAGCTGAAATGAGTCCAGGAGAAGGCGGGGAGAT
The DNA here is from genome assembly GCF_009819795.1 of Aythya fuligula. Taxonomy (NCBI): domain Eukaryota; kingdom Metazoa; phylum Chordata; class Aves; order Anseriformes; family Anatidae; genus Aythya; species Aythya fuligula. The sequence goes on from NC_045575.1 coordinate 5,141,443, forward strand.
GAGCACGGGTCCCAGTAGCACCAGGTGGCTCCCGGCTGCCCAGCAGCAGGTGATGCTGACACAGGGACACCCGCAGGACACTTCTGGCTGGCGAGCTGCGAGATGCCGAAGCACTGGCTGCACACAAGTGGTCTCGTTTTGTCTTAGCTGCAAAGTTTCTCCTAGACCAAAGCAAACCTGTCTGATTTGCTGAAACCAAGTAATAAGGCTGGCCAGGCCGTCTGTGGCAGGAATTAACTTGACACCACAAACAAATCAATTCTTTTTGATGTTTAAAGCGCACAACATGAGCAAAATCTCTTACAATTTAACCCCAAACAGACCAGGGTGCAGCACGCCCTCCCTGACAGCCCCTTCCAAAAGCAAGGGGAGGTCTCGCTCCAGGACGCACAGACCCCAGGGCTGCAGCCCTGCAGACCGCTGTCCCCACAGCTCCCAGGGGCTCTGCCACACCACGGTGTCCCCCTCCCATCCCTCCCCACCATGCCGGGATGGCCACTGACCCTTGGGGAACTTGTTGAGGCAGGCGGAGTTGCAGAAGGAACGGACGGATCCTGACTCCCAGCAGCTCCGGCCCTTCATGCCCAGAGCGGGGCTGCGCTCGCGGAGGCTACACGCTGCATGGCCGTTAGCTTCAGGACGGAGGAGGAAAAAAAAAATAATAATAAAAAAAGAGAAGAAACTGTCCTGATTCAGCGATCGTCCTTATTCAGCCCCACGTCTCACATGGCCACTTCTCGCCCCACGCTGACAGCAGAGCACTACGGCACCGGCTCGCAGCAGCCACCAGACCCCGTGGTACCGGCATGCACCACTGCTGGCTTCAGTACACACAGCAGCCCTTAACTCCATCTCTGCCAGGAAGAGGCATCCTCCTCCCCAAAAAGGGGGAAAATTCGGCCCCGGGTAGCAGCAAGGGCGGGATTCACCGCGGCCGTCTCCGGAACGATGCACAGCAGGCTGCGGGAGATGCAGTCCAAAAACCAAAGGGATGCTGTTCTGTGCAGAGGATGATATTTGGAAGCTTGTCCCTTTAAACGCTACTGGAGGTTATTTTTAGGACGCTCGCTTAAAATATACACCAGAATTCCTTCATTTTTCTAAGAACTTTCATTATACATTTTACTCACGCAGCTCCGTTTCGGATCACCCCGAGAGCCCCATAATAAAACCTCCACGGTTTGCACGCACGCCTCCCTGACGGCCGTTTTCTCGCCCCTCTGCTGCAGCAGGATTGGATTTTCCCAGCCTTTAATATTTTACTGGTCCCAGGGGCAGGTCCAGAGGCAAAATGCGGCACAAATCAGCGGCACGAGGAGCTGCAGCCAGCGCGGCACCGCGAGCCTTCAAACCGGCACGGCACGGCCACAGGGACCTGGGCACGCACCGAGAGCTTGCCAAGACTTTCAAGGCAATCTGGGTGAAAAGAAGGCAAAATCTGGAAAATGAAGCTCTCAGCACACGCTGCACACTCAAGGGAGAAATAAAGCTGGCAACACACACACGCTGCAATGTGTAATTTCGTGTGCTTACCCAACATACGCATCCATCTGCATTGGCTAAGAACCAGCCGTTTTTCAAGGGAAAACCCACAAGCAACACAGGGACAGCAACTCTTAATTAGAGGGCCTTGATGGGATCTAGCTCCTAACGAGCACTCCTGCTTCTGCTATGGGATCCAAGAACCAGATGGAGCTGGGATCCGTGGTTTGACATGAAGAGCACAGCCACCACATACATACAGCCACGGAGAGCCTCCTGGACAGCTCCATGCCCACACGGACACACGTGTCTGAACTCCTGGCAGTAGCTCGTGTACACACCTATCCGCAGCAGAGCTGGGACTTCCTACAGCCCCCCAGCCCCCCGTTACCCCAGGGCATTCCCTGGCAGGTCAGGGCCACTGTCAGGCTCTGGCACACGTGCCTGACCCCACCAAAACCTTTTCCTTGCCACGGGCAGCCGCGCACCCCAGCTCGTTACACCACAACACTCCTCCTGCTGTGCTCCTGTAAGCAACCCCCTTGCTCTAGGGGTGACTTAAGCACAAATTCGTTATAATCCCGTGGCAGAAACTGCAAGGGGGGATTGTGGAAAGCAGAGATAAGATACTTCCCATCAGCTTGAGGTTACTGAAGCTTTATAATCAGCTCTGCATCTCTTCTGCCAGCTGCCACGAGCCTCCTCCTGCAAATAGTTAAGTCACAGCCGCAGAGCTACACACCTGAATGCTTGAAGAATTAGTCTTAAAACTTCTAAGCAAGTTCCATGCTTAAAAGCAGATTGCAGATTAATCCCTGCATTTAATTCACTCTGTTCAAAACTAAGTTACCAAATAAAAGCCTTGGTCCCTGGCTCAGCAAAAAGCACCTGGGAAATGCCGCACGTCAAGGCGGAATTCCTGCTCGCTCGCTTTCCGTGAGCAACACCCAAAGGACCTGAATTAGGTGCCTGGTTTTGCGTGCAGCAGAAGGTGGCAGTGGGCATGGGTGAGCCCAGGCGGACCAGGGTGGTGGCAGGAGGGGAACACTCACCTCCTGCTGGCACTTCCCACCGCCATGGCTCTACGTTCAGCTTCCCTCACAGCAAAGCTGGGCTGATGAAGGCAGTTTTGCTGTTAGCCTGACCCCTTCATCCTAGTTGGATGAAATTCAAAACCTTGAAGGAATTCTTTACCTGAATGTGCCCGCTAACACCCAAAACAACCAGACACCAGGGGCTATGTACTTCAGCATCTCCATTTGTCATCATTATTCACCTATCCTGGAAGCATCCATAGCCCTTAATCCTTCCACATCACTACATCTATTTACAAAAGCAACCACTAGAAATATCAGATGAATTAAAAAAAAAAAATCCAGAGCTCTAATAGGATTAGTTGCACAAAACCAACTCGACTCCAGCTCATTCGTTAGCCCATCAGAAATACTGCAGGTCCGGCAGCTCGTGTCTGGCACAGGACAGAGACAGCACGGTGGAAGAGGTGTGGGGGGTAACCACCTCTGATGTTGAGGTGCATCAACAACCTTCAGGTTTCCACCAAACAGTGGTAAAGCCCTTCCAGACGTACTACACGCACAGAAAGGAGCACAGCCACTCGAGCCACAAGCACCAAAATTGAAGTGGCCCGACTCCCTCACGTCACAGTGGTCCGCACTTGCACAGCTCCGGACGGCGTTTCCACAGCCCCTCTTCCTCAGGCAGCGCTCGGGATGGGCTGGGGATGTAGCACCGAAGATGAACATCAAAGATCAGCACCACGCAGCTCCAAGTGAAGCCAGCAGGGGCCCTGCAGGCTCCATATCCACCTCGGTATGCTCCATATCGCCTCGGTGTGCACCGGCAGCCACGGTCTGGCACATCGGGGTCGCCTGGGGATGGCAGCGTTGCCATCAGCCGCCCCGCACCCAGAGGAACAGGACAGGAGACAGAGGCGTGGGGATTTCAGCTGTTCTGGCTTCAGGCTTTCTAAGGGATAAGCCCACACAAGCCCCTTTTCACAGCCCTCCTCTGGAGCGCGCTGGGCAGATTTGCTTTTTCAGAGGGACAAAAGCCACACAAAGACAGGCGCCCTGCCAAATCCCAAGCCCTCACTTCAAACCCTTCTCCAGCCCAGGGACCTGCTGCTGCACACCAACGGGGCTGCCTCTGCCCCCTGCAGCCATGAGAGAGAATTGGTTGCCTTTCTCCCACGCAAAAACCTTCAGCGTGTTTGAAAACACCAGTAACACCTCTGGAATCCCCTTCCTTGTCTTTTTTTTTTTTTTTTAATTACTACTTCTTTCTTTCTCTTTTCCCTCATTACATTTCTCCTGGCTTTACTAAATTTCACCTTACTGATATCAGACAACTCACCAACTTCCAACACCTCTTCTGACTCCTGCCGCCGTTCCCATCCTCACTCCTAGAAGTCACTTGTGCCATGCCTACGCAGCAAGAAAATCCTCAGGCTTTCAAAAGGAAAACACAATTAGCATTTTAAAACTTTGTCCTGCCAACCAGGTAACACAATACCTCCTGTTGCACTTTCTCACAAGTACTGCGCATCAAAGAAAAAGTTATTTCAGAATTAAAAAGTAAAGAGGAATACAAGATGCACACTATGTACACAGATGGACACGGCAGCTTTGCTCCTCTGGCTCTTTAGACTTTCTCATTCCTCTTCTTTCCACAAGGAATTATTTTGCACTTCTGCCACAAGCTCATTCTTAATAACACCTGAAAAGCAACCTCACCTCTGCATCTGGTGCTGGGGTTCCCCAGCCCCTCACCATCAGCGCTGCTGGATCCTCAGCCCCATCCCGCTGCTCCTGGGCTGCTGAGGTCACACCAGGACACCCAGAAGCGAGAGCACAACCCTCACTCAAGGTGATGCAGGAGGAAACAGACCCCCGGGAGCCCTTTCTTTGGCTCTGCCCAAGGATCTGCTGCTGCTTTACATTTTGTTCCTTCCTCCCTTTAGCTTATTTCACTCAAGAAGCGCTGCTGGACGGAGAGAAGACACCCACAGGCTTACAGTGGGTTGAGGTGGGTTTGTGTGCTCCCAATGCTATTATGTTACGAACAACACCCATGCAATTTGCCCTGGAGATGGATAGAAAGAGTGATGGAAATAACCTCCTGGTGCAAACAGCTGGAACAGTTAGCGTGCGGACCTTGCATTAAGGCGCTGATGGCTCTGCCCACGTACGGCTCAACCCCGGCTCTCTGTCACCACGTCGCAGCCTGGCATCTAGGCAGGAAACAAACTGTTAACAAACGCGTTTTATGCGCAGCTCGTCTGTTTGCATTTCTGCTCCTTTAGCCCGATTCTGCTCCTCTCAGCGCTCGCATCAAGGGCGGCGAGGAACAACTCGCACAGGGCTCAGAGGGGGCTAACGCAGAACGCGCAGAAATGGAACGGGTGGGACCCCGTGTCTGAGCTACCCCAAGCTGCTGTTCATCCTCTCACATTGCAGAGCCTGACAGGAGGATTAAAATACACAGAAAACCACCCCTGGAAACAAAACATCTTGCCTCTTCCCAAGGAATGGCTTTAAAAATTTGTCTCCTTGAAGCATTCTGGCCCAACATGTCCAAAATCCCCCATATGCTGGAACGACACGCTGCTGTGTGAGCATCGCTGTGCACCTACAGCACACAAGACTTTTTACTCGCTCGCTGAAAAAGCCTCAGAACCTCTTTTTCCACGGTAATTTTAAAGCTGACAGCAAAAAGCTACCCGGGGAACACAGCGCTCACCCCCAGGTGTCACTGCAGCATCAAACCAGCACCACTCGCTGAGAAACGCACGGAACAACTGGCAGTGCCCCGAAACTTGCAGTTTGTGTTCACATCATCGTTCTGCTTTTAAGGTTTCCCAGGCGTGATAAAGCAAACAAGAAAATGAGGAGTAATACCGTTCTGAATGGTTGATCAGTTACTGCTCATTGCTCTCGAATCTCAGCATCAGGAAGGCACCCAGGAAACAAAACAGCATTTATTTTCCATTTCTGGTTGTTGGTGTTTGTTTTGTTTTGTTTTTTAACCCAGATGCTTCCTTAAAACAGCGCAAGCTTTATCAGATGAGCTCCAGTCCCTTTGCTTGTGCCACTCAACCATTCCAGGAAACTTCTCAGCTTAAACCATGCGCTCCTACAGCTTCTTTCCCTAAAGCAGACGTCCACCAGTCAGGAGATGAAGTGCACAGCAACAAGCCCCGATTTCTGAGCTGTTCCTCCAAACCACACACACGTGCAAACACACATCCAACAAGGCCAAGTTCCTCTTCCCCTCCAGGGAACACACTGTGCCCCAACCAGAGCTGCTACGGGCAGATAAAACCTTGCTGCTCGCCACAAGAAAAAAATAGGAATTGACAATAAAGCTAAATCCTCACCAGTGCAGACATTCATAACTTTTTATGGCATACCAAGGCAGTATCACCTCTTTATTCTTTGCTTGTTTCCAGTTATTCACTGTGACGCATCACCAAGCATCAGAAATACACAAGTAGTTGAAAAAAAAATAACCAAGGACGAGGCAAAGCAGCAGGACGCAGGTGATCCTGGTACGGCACAGCAAGGAAATGCACGGTTTGGGTCATTTTGGGTTGCTTTTTTTTCAGGAATTTCAAGCACGGGGGTCAAAACCCTGCTGAGCGAGATCCCAGAGTCACCAAAAACAAATAGAAGCAGTTTCAGAAGCCGAGATGTAAATCACAGCCGCCTCCAGTGGGTTTTGTCACTCAGCCCCACAGCAGACCCCAAAAGCCACAAAGCTCACGGGGAGCAGGAACGTGGGGTCTAACTCCAGCTGACCGCACCGCTACCGGCTGCTCGACGCTGCTGATGCCTTGGCACTCAGCATAACCTCGGATGGCAGGATTTTGGGGTAATTCAGCTTTGACAACACTCAGAGCTTCTCATTTTCCATATTTTTCAGGCTGTTTCAGTCTCCGGTGCCAACACCAGTAAGTACACGTCCAACTGTTTGGGCATTTTAGGATCTGGAAGACCCAAAGGGGTACTGAGGCTTCGGTAGGAGCTCAATGCTACAGTCCAGTTCCACAGCTGCTTTTTTCCAGTACTATTCACCGAGAAAAAGAAAAGGCATTAAATATGTATGTTAAAAACAGCCGGGACATTTGCCAGCACGCCGGTAGGAAGCGTGGAAAAAGAAATGCATTAAATGAAACGATTTAAATAACACCTCTCCGCTGGGCTCTGAGAGGACAGCTTCCCATCACCACGTCCCAAATTAGGGACGAGCAGTAGCCAGGGCAGGCGAGCTGGCACCTCCAGCCCATGGAGGACACAACAGCCCACAGGCTGCTTTGGCACAGCGCTGGCTGCGAGCTCCTCGGCTGGCACCACGTTTCCAGCCCAAGATCTTCAGGGAGATGTGGATTTTTAGCAGCAGAAAGGAGACCGCTTCCAAAAGGAGGAGTTCGATAGAAAGGGCGTACCAACAAAAAGGGCACACGGTCATTTTTTTTTTCCCTCGAAGGCTAACTGATTTCCATCGGACAGGTCTGCTCAAGGCGACATCCCGCATCACTGCTGGCTCCATGTAGCTGAAAATGGGCTCAGGATGGGATCTACCCACTCTGTTTCACATTGAAAAGCGAGAATGTCAAAGCCTGAGTCCCTTTACAGGCAGCAAAAACAAGGATCTCTTTTGGGAGACCCCCCTTCCATCCCTGGGAAGGAGCAGATTGGGCTGGGAGGCACCAAGCCACTAAAATCCAATGCCCCCCAGCACGTTTACCAGCAGCCCTGTCACGCACCTGGGACCTGCAGCATCACCAGCCCCCTCTCAGCCTGCAGTTCTGTCCCCTCACCCGTAAGGAGGATCAAGGCAGCATTAAATTCTGTCACCGAGTTGATTTTCATTTCCTAGGGTGAGAATTTTGGCTTAAAACCTTTTCAACTCCTTGGGAATGGTAAATTCCCACTCTGCTGACCACATATGCAAGCAACCCATCCGTTTCGAGGACTTGTGTGCTGAAAGCTCACCTGTTTTAATCCTCTGTGTTGGTTCTCCTGAAATTACCCCACAAGCAGCAACCACTGCACTTGTTGGACACGTGCTTGGTGCACTCTCACACCGAGCTGATGCTGAAATCAGGGAGCTGAGCACTGAGCTGGGGGAGCAAAGCCAAATCCATGCCAGCAGGCAGGCTCAGCAGCTCCTTCTCAGCCCCAGATCCCCGCCGTGGGGAGCGGGGCAAGCTCAGCACCCTGCTGGGTCGCTGGGATGAGCGGCTGCAGTGTGGCACTGGGTTTCAGCACCAGGAAGAGGAGGAAGAGGAGGAGGGCTGCAGGAGTGTGCAGCACCACAAGGTGCCAGCACAGGCTGGGCAGAGGAGCTGCTGAGGGATCGCTGAAAAGGCAACGACAGCGAGCAAACGCCTTCAGCACGTCCCTCTGTGGGGCTGTCCCTTACCCAAAAGCTCCAGGAGCCTCATGAGGGATCCTTGGTGACGAGAACCTCATGCTGCCAGCCCTCCTCCGGGCAATAGGAACACGGGGATTGTGGAGGAGACGTGGAGGAGATGTGCCAGGAGAGGGCATCCTGCCACCGCTGCATCGCTCCAGCAAAGCGCCAGCACCCAGCTCGGGCCTCAGCCGCGGCACCCACACGGCTACGGCCACGGAGAGCAGCGTGCTGCCACCACCACGGCCTTTTTCTAGGTGGTTTAGGGTCATTTTGGTGGAGTTTCTCATTCCCTTGGGCCCCTGCAGCAGATGCAGTGCCCTAAGTGACTGCAGAACACCTAAATGGCCTCTTCACCCATCCCAAGGCACACAACCCGTCCCCCAGGGATGGAGCCTGAGCAGTGCTCCCCAGGCACAGCCTGGCAGCCTCCAGCTCCCTGAGCGCTGATGCGGTCAGGTCCTATCCCTGCTTTGGCAGAGGGGTTGGACCCGATGATCTCTTGAGGTCCCTTCCAACCCCTACAAACCTGCGATCCTATCCCCATGAGTCCCAATTCACTGAAATTCACCAAAGCAGCGCCACCAGACTAACCCAGAATAAAAACATTTCCCTTCCCACATTGAGCTCAAACCTAATTCTCCATTTCGCAGGTGTGCTGCAGAAGCTGATGCGCTCAGGTGGACAAAAAGCAAAGCAGGAGGCTCCCTCGCAGCCATTCGTGCCCGAATGACTTATTTCTAATTAGAATTATTATTTTCAGACCGAAAAATTGATTTTCCTCAGATAGCCTTTCTCTGTGCCAGTAAAAAAAAACAAAACAAACAGCCCTTGCAAATCATAAGTGCCTAATAACACAGAAATACACTGAGCCACGTATCTGAGCTGGAAACACTCCCCCTTGCCATGTCCAAGGCACGCTCTCACTTGCACAAAAGCCCCTGCTATGTCATTCAGGGTATTAAAAAAAAAACACCTATGGGTGCAACTCGCTTGCTTTGAGCCTTTAAGTGACAGCCACGCCTGTCACCACTTCATGGGCACTGTGTCCCCACGTAGTGTCTCGAGTTTATGCGGTAAGGTTTTGGTAGCTGGGGCCGCAGGGGTGGCCTCTGTGAGACGAGCCCCAAATGTTAGATAAGGGCCAGTTTCAGCCAGCTCCAAAGGGATCTGCCACTGGCCTGAGCCAAGCCAGTGAGTGATGTTGGTTGGGCCTCTCAGAGAGCAGATTTAATAAGAAGGAAAAGAAAAAAGGAAAAAAAAAGAAGGAAAAAAGGGGGACAGAGAGTGGTTGTGGTAGAGCTCAGAGCAGGGAGAAACCACCACACGTGGGAACTGTGCCACTAACAGCACCAGGAAAGCCCCCCCGATGGGATGGGTGCAGAAAAGCCCAGGTGTCAGATTTAAGCATCTCCAGACACCGCTGCTCGGGGCGCCTGATGCCAGCAGTACCTGCAGCACAAGGCAGCTCCACCACATCCTCCCTGGAAAAAAAAAAAAAAAAAAAAAAGGACCCAGCTTCGTTCCTCGCTGCAGTCGCAGGCTTCCCCCAGCCCCTACCTGCTATAAATAAGCGTAGAGCCTGTGCTCAGCACATGCTGTGCTCGGTGAGCTGCTGCTTGTGAACCTACAGGGCACGGGCTCATGAAGGAGCTGCTGTAGGTGCAGGACATCAGCCATCGGGCCTGGAAGTCCAAGGGTAAGGTTAAATCAGAGCTGGGCCCAGCAAACCCCGACCCTGGGGATCAGCAAGGAAGCATCCTCACCGACTTGCGTCCCAGCTGCAGCTGTAAGTCAGCAAGATGACAGACTAAGCTAATTTTAGCAGGCACAGCGAATGAAGCAGCACATCCCTCCCGCTCCTGCCAGGCGCAGAGAAGCAGCTTTCAGAGCGCAGGGAACAGGGTGAGGAGCCCAGACTCTGGAAGAGGAGACAAGCAGCAGGGATGAGCACGAGGGCGGCTCTGCAAGGCCAGAGGCACGCTTTGAAGACCCAGCCTGCACTGAGCTGGGAGCTGCTCACACAACACCCAGGTGTTTCAGAGGAAACCTGGCTGGGAGCTTCCCGTGGGGCAGCTGGTTCCTGCTGGAGCAGCCCTGGCCACCTCACCACCGCACCAGATGAAGTAAAAATCCCAAAATTCCCAACAGCAGCTGCTCTGAAGCCTGCGAACAAGATCTCAGCAGCACGGCTCAGGTTCACAGCTGCCAGGGCTGGCTCGTTGCTCGTGGCTTCACCTGCAGGCAGACACGTTGTAAAACAACCCTGGAATTGTTTGGGCACATGAGCCAAAGGAGCCTGGTTTCCATCCTGCTCTCAGGACACGCAGTAAGCCAGCCTGGAGGGACAAGTGACACAAGTGACAAGGCCAGCAGTCACACAGAGTTCATGTGTGCCATAATCAGATGAAAAGGCAGAAGAAATCAAGAACATACGTGGGCACATCCCTCTGGTGTGGCCGGTGCAGCCCCATAGCCTAGCACCAGCAGGAGGCCTCCAAACCTGCTCTGGGGGCAGCACCGAGCTGATCTGACACCCCCAGGCACCAAACCCCACCAAGAAGTCCTCATTCAAACGGACAAAACCCAGCTTAGAAGCAGCCAACAGCGAATGAACCCAAGGCAGAAGGACCAGGCGCTGAATCCCAATCTCCACAGCCGTGCTCAGAAGCCAGCACAACCCGCAGGCGCTTTGGGGGTTTTGGGACCTGTGTGGGAGCAGCTTGGAGCCATCCCAAGGGCTTGTTCTGTGCCCAGCCACTCAGCTCCTCACCAGCACCAGGGCAGCAGCTCCTTCAGGCACAGCAAAGCTCCCCAAACGCATCCAAGCCCCCCGCAGGCGGAGGACGAATCCTGATGGAGGCAAGGGACAGGCAGGAGACGTTTCGAGCCTGGGGAAGTGACCACACACCACTCGTCAGTCACCAGGTGAGGAAATTCATCGTGAATTAAGGAAGATGCGTGCATGAACTTCCTGGGTTTTATTGATTTCGCTTTGCAGTCTTGACAAGTGCCCTTGATAAATTTGTTTTTGTTTTTGTTTTTTTTCCTGGAAGCGTGCGAAAATGGTAAAATCAAACAATCCACAAAAAGGCCACTGAGCATTAGACAAAGGAAGCATTTATTTACAAAGAGCTGACAGGCGTGAAACAATGGAATTAACACTTCCTCAAATCACACACGCACCCTCAGCGAGAGGCAGCAGCATTTGTCCAGGGTGCAGGAGAAGAGAGGCCAATAAATCAGGAAACGAGAAACACGCAGATCTCACAGAAACAAAAACAGGGAGCAAAAACTCAAGACTTTCCTTTAAGATCACGGTGAAAACAACTTTTTTTTTCCCCTCCCTTACAAAAGAGCAGTAGAATTAAAAATAAGTTAGTAAAAAAAAAAAAAGGGGGGGGGGGGCCTTTCCTAGCTTGGGAAACACAGGAAAATCCTAAAAGATTGCCCTATCTTCCTGACGGTGCAGACAGAAGCTCTCTGCTGCTTTAAAACTCAGCTTCATCTGATGCAGAGCAAGCAGGAACTGCAGCCCAAAGCAGGGAAGCAGCCTCCAGCTGTGCAGGTTTCGGGCTGAATCTCAGCTGAACATCCATCTACAGGGATCCATCAGCTGCAGAAATTCAGCCGACTCGATGAAGGATTTGCCCCCCAGGCCTCACATCCCAAGGTCTGTGAAACCCTGTGGGGCTCTCCTCTGGGATCGGCAGATGCCCTGACTCAGCCCACACACCGCTCAGGTGGAGAGAAATTCCCCAGGCTGATCAGATCCACTCTAAAAACAATGAAACAAATAAATCACTAGGGTTTCTTTTTTTTTTTTTCCTGCCAGTTTTCAATTTCTTAGAGCATGCAATATGTGTTCGTGCCACCTACTTTATCCACCCGTATTTAAAGTGGGTCAATGCTTCCAAACCATTCAGGGCGATTGCTGGTGGAGCCAAGCACCCGAGCACGCAGCCTCGGGAGATCCAGAGACACGGCCACCTCCTGTGCACCATCCCCAGAGCCCTGTGCGAGATGCCCACGAGCACGGTGACAGCCAGGGATGGATCCTGCCCCGGATTGTGCCCGTGGTGGGGCAGAGGCACCAGAAAGGAGGATCCCATCAGAATGCAGCTCGGGGTGGATGCTGGGGAGGTGAGGGTTGGGTTGTCTCGGTCTCTCCCCGAAGGTGAGGTTTGAGCAGTGAGGACAAACTGTTAGAAAATCCAGGGCAGCAGCCCGGAGAGCACAGAGGACAGGAGAAGCACACACAGAGCTCCCTGGCAATGCTGCAAAGCGCGGCCGGCAGAAAGCTTTGTGTGCCTCGAGGCTGGCATCCTCTGAACGCAGCCCGCACCCGACCCGGGATGTCAGGGCCCCAGCTGATAACGAGCATAATTATTTCTAAATGAGCACAGCGGAATGTTATTTCACAGAGAATAAATGTTCCGAAATCAGATCAGCACAGCTCCATTAGTGACACATCACGGCTCACGCAGGATTACCTCCAGGAACAGACTGGAACCGCCAGCGGGATCAGTCCTTTATGGACACTGCCAGAAAGATGCAGAGGGCCAGCACGGGCGTCCCAGAGACTGAAAATACAGATGGAAAACCCCAAAGGGCCAAGCACCACTGTGAAACCCTTAGAGAAATCCCACTTGCTGTTTTTGAAAGGGGGGAGAAAAAACTGGCTGAGAGTCTCCAAAGTTCAAAACCTTGATTAGGGACAACTAAGAGTGGGAAACCCAAGAAAAAGGCTCTGTCCCAGCAGAGCTGCCAACCACACTTTCCGTGTCAGCAGCTCCTGGCAGAGCAAACAGCAGCCGGCAGTGCTGGGAAAATCCAGGCTGTGCGGATCAGAAGCTAATTAGAAGAGCGAGGTAAGGGCGAGCTGGCAGCGAGCACCCCTCCTAATATGTGCCCCGCGAGCCGAGGGAGCACGGCACCCAAGGAGCGGGATGGAGCAGCACCCGAGGAGGAAGGGAAAAGGGAGCGTGGTTGTGAAAGGCACTGACGGAGCTGGGAACAGCAGCGCTCTGCCAGCGAGCTGGCGTCGGGAGCACGCAGCCAACAACGAGGGCGATTGTCTCGTCAGGCTGCAGTCGGAGCAGGAACCCGAGGGACAGCCACCGGAGCAGGAGCTCGCTGCGAGGCAAGGGAGGACGTCAACAACGGGACGATTCACAGAGCTGGGCAGGGAAGGTTGCAGATGCTTTGCAGCATCACATCGCCAAGGCAGACTGCGTTTAGCAAGCAAACCCATTGCTTGGAAAGAGTGGAAAAAAAAAAAAAAAAAAAACAGACAAAATTCATCAAGCAACAAGACCAAGGCTATCGCTAGTGCAGTTAGAGGAAAAGCTTTGGAGTGGCTAATTATGCACCTTTTCCTCCTATAAACCCCAGAGCAGGGGGTCAAAAGGAGTTACCAACTCACCTCTGCAAGCAACCAAGCAGCCTGAGTTCATTTTGGCAATGTCAGTGTTTAAGCCACCAGGGGCAGATTTCTACCCTTCCCTTGCAGGCTTTTCCAAAGACCCTCTCCCTCACATAGCCAAGAAAATAAACCACTCACCATTTCACAGAATTAATCCCCATACCTCATAACACTGCCCTAAAACGAAACGGTATTTTACAACCTCAAAAGCCAGGCAGAGATCACAGTCACCAAATCTAACTCACGCTCTCCAAGCCACATCTGCAGAGAGAAAACCGAGCTTAAGGAAGAGAGAAAAGTTCACCAACCCCTTACAAATGCAGCTAGAAATAAGAATCTGGGATTTCAATGAACGGCGGCAAGCTGCTCAGCTGTGTCCAGGCCCCTTCTGTGATGTTATGCATTTATTTTAATGGAATTCAGTGTGACATTGTAATTGAGAAGAGATAGACGATGGCAACCCATCTCCGCTCTCGCTTTCTGCTGCTAATCCACGCGGTACTGCTCGTGACACCAGTCAGGCTTCTCATCAGCGAGGACAGACACGGATATCGAGCTCTCACGTAACATCTGAGAGTATTTGCTCATGTCCCAGCTCGTGCCGCCTTACCAAAATAGTCCTAGCCCTGCGCTGGATGGAGAGGAAACCAGATCCCCTCCGGCTACACCCTGGATCTGCAGCAATGTCTCCCATCTCGCAGTTTGGGTATAGGGTTCGCTATTTCTTAAAAATAGAAACAAAAACCCGTTCTGTGAAAAGAGCACCTCTTCTCAACACACAGCTCGAGCTCACCAACGCTCGCAGTAAAAATGTTTTTGGGTAAGTTTACTTCAAGAAAACTACTGGGGAAAAAGGCAGCTTTCATCCAGCAAAACATTCTCCCAGCAGCTGGGCACCTGCAGAGCCCAGCAGCACCACCTGCACCCCGTTACACCGCCAGCAGCAGAAAGCCCTTGGGGGAAGCAGCCAAGAGCTGCACGTGTTGCACCTCCTCGTGCCTCGGTGCTGCCAGGGCACAGGAAAGCAGCAAGAGAGTGGTGATTGCTGCCGAAATACAGGGCTGGGATCACTCAGGGCAAGAGGAATTGACTCAAGACGACTCCCACGTGAGCAGGCCTGAAGGATCTGAGGGCTCCTTCAGCAAAGCCAGAGCCTCGTCCCTCTGCTTGCAAACACGCAGCTCGAGGCTCTGTGCCATTCACAGCACGAGGAATTTTACTTGAACTCGAACAGAACTGTCCAACCTGACACACGTCCATGCTCCACCTGAATTACGAGGTCTCTAACTGGGACAAAACATCAGCTGGGTGAGCATTCAGCACAGAGGACTTGCAAATCCTCAGCTCCAACTCCCTACCAGATCAGCAGTGCTCGCATGGCCGGCAGACAGCAAGCACGCTGCACGATGCCGTGCTCAGCCAGGCCAAAAAAGCGTTTCTAGAAGTTTCCATCTTCTCCTCAGTCAGCTGCATTCCCCATCAGCATTTCCATATACAACAGAGCTGCGGGACAGAGGGTTCACGGTGCTTTCTGTAATTAAATCTGTAGATGCTGGTGCCATGGAACACAGCACACTTAAATCATTATGGGAAACAAGTAAATGGCTCATGCACTAATCAACTTCTAGACGACCTTGTGGGACGGCTAATTATGCAAAAAGCCAGACCACGTGAGCCCAGCACTAGGGGCTCACTCCCTGCAAGCCGAGCGGGTTATGCTCTGGCACCATGCTGCTCTCTGTAAAACAGGACGCGAGGCACAGAGCACCCACCCTGCGCTCAGCAGCCGGCATCCCAAAGCACCGTCCCACCGACCCGGAGATGCACACGCCGCTGCGCTGCCTTCCAGAAACACGGTCAAACCAATTTTCTGTTGACTCCGTGTTTTCATGAGGCGGCAGCATCAGGCGGTGCTGCTCAGACATCCACGCAGCCCCGAGTGCTGCTCAGAAGAGCCGTGCCCAGCAGTCACATCGAGCGCGCCGCAACGCGACGTGGGTTTGCTGAACACAGCAGCGCTTCCCCTAGGGAAGGAGAGGTTTTTGTTTTTTTTTTTTTTCCTTGATGCACTGACCCAGCCACAACCTTCCTCAGTGGCAAGTCTGGAAGCCTCATGAGCACTACCCACGGATGCATATTCAGTGCAGCCAGTACCACAGAGCAGCATTTATGGATGTCCCAAAGCCCCAGCCCCGGACCAGGAGAGCAACGCGCTACAAAAACACCAAACCAAAGCAACCCCAAGCTGGGCAGCCAATATCTCACCATACCATGAAGCAATGTTCTCATTTTAAGCAGAATGTAACAAAAGCAGGTGTTCCCTGCATCTTCTCTCTTGCATAAGGTTTGATTTCCAGTATTCATGGTAAGAGCAGAGTGGTTTTGTAGGGCAAAATGGGTGGCTGGCTGGCTGGCTTTTTAATACATTCATGGGTTTTGTTTGCTGTGATTTGAAGCCATCCTCGTTTGTGGAAGAAAACCAAATGTGAATCCCAGAAGAGTTATGAACACAAATATTTCAGAAATATTGTTTGTTAAGCACTTATCAGATCTGTTACACAACAGAGCAGTAAAAACTACGCTCTTGGGAGGAGCACGCATGGGGTTTTGACAGCTTTACATAATGCAGTTGTCCTAAATATACACTAATAAATACCAAACCAGAGCTTAGCGTGTACAGAGGGGAGACAGGGAATATACACAGGCAGCTAGATTTATGCATCATTCATCTCCAGCACTCCCCTACAGTAGGGGTGAACAGGAGAGGCACTGCTCTGGCATTTTGTTGTGAATCAGAGCTCCCCAGGGCGCCACTCACCGCTGTGCTTTGTGCCTCCTGCATCACTCCCCATCACACTGACCACCCCAGCCTCCCCGAGAAAGGCACACCCGTCCTACCTCTGAGAAGCAGCACTGTAACTTCATTTTCACTTGCTCTTCCCCAATTTACAGTCATTGCCTGGGGGCTTTAAAGACTGGCTTAAGGCTGCGTGACCAGCTGAGAAGACGTTCGGCGCACGCAGTATTGCTTAAAACCCTTCGTGACTCTTTGGGAAACAGACAGCTACTTTTAATCGCATATGAACCGGTGTCTGCTACGGTTTCTGCACAATTTAGCAGGCCCAGAAGGGCTGCTTTACAGGGAGGTTTTTAACAAGGATCCAGCTGCGCGTTCGCACGCCGAGCCGCGCTCTACCTGACTGGTTGTTCCTCATGCGGATGGCTTTCGCCTTGGCCAGCTCCAGCGCCGTGACCCAGCGCTGCCTCTCCACTTCCGAGTTGGCCTTCAGGTGGTACGTCCTTCCCCCGTTGGAGAGCACGATGTTGCACGAGTCCTCCGTGTCGATGTGGGCCGTCGACAGGTTGATGGTTCCGCGGCACGTGTGGGCCATCTCCGCCTGCGTCCTGCACAGGAACAGAGGACAAGGAAGCGTGAATCCCTCTGCACCCACCCTCCCCGGCATGGCCACCGACCCACGCACCACCAGGGCATTTCTCATCTCGTTTGCACTGCTGCTCATCTCTCTCCCTGCTACCCTACCTTTATTACTCTCCAGTTTTGTGCCTTTCCATACCCTCTCCCTTCAATCATTCTCTTTTGTCCAAGTTTGATAAGATCTTGCACGCGAAGATCTTCATTTGTAAAGCAAACGAGCGTGGCATAATTCCTCTGGGGCTGTTAAAACACCTTTGCTGCAGGCAAAATTGCTGCACACTTCAGCAGGTTTCATCAGCACCAAGAGCAGGCGGCTGTTCTGGAGCCAAACTTTCCAAACAACCAAACCCTCGTTGTACCCCCAGCTTAGCCAACCGAGGAGAAATGGGTATTCTTTTTTCTTTTCACTTTACCAAAGCTGAAACCATCACTCATCTCACATTCATTTCGCTCTTTGCCCTTCCCAGCTTTCCCTGCCCAGCGGATCCCAGGCACCAGCTGGGTGCTGCCCCCCTGCCCAGGGATGCTTTGGTTGCAGAGCACGAGAGCTGTGCAGGAACAGCACACAGACCAACAGCCAGCGCTCCAAACACTCCCTAGCATGTTTTCAGCAGCACCTAAAGGCACTTTTTTTTTCTTAAGCAGAGACTAGATGTATCAAAGGCACTCGGGTACAAAGAGAAATGCCTGATGTAGTCCTGAAACTGCCTCTCCACCCACTGCTGCACTTACAGACACCTAAAATAGCTCAGCCCGTGAGTCCCACAGCCCTCCCAGCACCCAGCTCAGGCACAGCCCACAGCACAGCGGTGCTGGCAGCACCCACGCAGCCCACCCCCGGCACACAGCCCACCCCCACGGGGCCGCCTGCTTTCCAGCCGGGGCTGCAGATGCCGTAAGCCCCATCCCTCCAGCCCCTCACACAGCCTGGAGCAGCTAAAAGGCAGATCTGCAAGCAGGAAGAAATCAGAGGGTCTCCTTTGACCCTCTTTGCATCTCCTCCATCTTTTACCACCCAACCGTTTCGTCCCATCCCGTCCAGCTCTGCCCCAGCACAAGTTAACCTTGCCCAGCGTGTTCACCATGAGGTGAACCAGGTCCTGTGACGTTTCTTAAAAACCCTCAATCTCCCCAGGCCCAGGGGATCACGCTGGAGAAAGGTGGGAGCAGTGCAACACTGTCATGGGATGAATCAGCCTCACGTTTTCCTCAATGCCCCTGCCCTGAATCATTTCCAGAGTCCTCTCTCCAGCTTTTTTCCTGACACAAAGACCTGTTGGAATGGGACAGATGTCAGATAATAATTAGATGCATTTTTCTAATATTTCAGCAAAATGCATTACTGCCCAGTTGCTCACTGAATTGCAGTACCAGGAGGAACCAAGAGAATCTGCAGGAATTTCTCTCAGCCACTAATGGCTCCTTTATTTCCCCCCAAGCCAGCAGCACAGTCCTTACTAAAGAATGTCCTCAAAGTTTGTCATCATTAGCTTTAACTCCTCAAGACGGGGGCCTGTTAGAAAAACCCATGGGTGTTTGCTTATCAGAAGCCGCTGAGTGCATCGTGCAGCCTTCAACAGGGGCATCACCACTCTGGGCAGATGCTCACCTGGACAGCACCAGCACGAGAAATCACGGCCAGTAAGAAACCACCAGGCTTAGTGGCAGGACTGGAGGGAGCCTCAGCACACGAAGCTCTGCCAGCATCAACATCTCCTCTCCGCTGTTCCTCCCTGTCTTAACCCAGCTGCTTTGTCCTGGAAGCACAGCACGCCGAGGCACAGCCCTCCCAGAAGGGTTGGTTCATCCTCTGCTGGATTTGAGGTGCCCCAGCTGGGCAGATGCCTGTGCTGCTCCTTACGGGGCAATGCCAGGTCTCTCCTTCTGATCCTGATTCTGATCTGGGTCATCCCTGGCCACCGCTTTTCTATCATTTTACATCAAGTCACATCTTTAGAGTTGGCAGAGCTGAACAAGTCACTGACTGCTGAGCATCAGAAACTTTGACTAAGGCACATGAAGCAGCTCATAGTGACAGCGTGGCATGCACAAGACCATGCCCACCAGCACCAGGAGCATCTCCCCGTGATCCCAAAGAGCTCAGAGCAGTTTGCCAGCTGCTTCCTTCTCCGCGTCACATCCATCACACAGGCAGGGGTGCAGCGAGCTGCCCCAGAGAGACCACGAGCACCAACCTCACAGCTCAGCATGATGATGCTTGTTTGTGGAGGGGATAATTTGGCCCCAAATTAAACCAAGCACTGATTTTTGTTTCCAGAGTCACCCAGCTCATGATGCAGCACGTACTGGCACGGTCCCAGCAGGGCTTGCTTTTCACTTTGAGCAAACTGCTAAAATGATTTTTCTCTCACACAGAAAACAAAGGTCTCCAAGGTGACTTTGCTAAATCGATTTAGTCACATGAAAACAGCCCTGCTCTCCCACCCAAGAAAACTGTTTCTGTATAGGACTTTGCTCTTCGAGCTACTTCTCGGTGCAAATCTGCATGGGAAATCAATTCCCATCACTCAGCACCCACACGCAAGGCAGGCACCTGACCCAGCTCCGAGCCAAGAAGCCATTTCCCCTGTCCGCATGCAGGAAAATACGAGGTGCCCTTCAGAAGCACTCCTGCTCAGCTGGATCTGCTTATTCACCGCCAGCAGCTCAACTATTGCATAACGTGATCCAGGCAGATTTTCTGATTCTCGACTTTCTGCAATAATCTGAGGGCCGCACAGATGGGAGAACACGTGGGCGGGCTGCAAAAAGCTGCCCAAGGGTTGAGGGTGGGCACGGACCACACAGAGGTGCCCGTTGCTGGGTGCCTGGGATTTTCTGCTGCTCCCACTCCGAGCTAATTACCGGGTTCACCTTCAGAGATGTAAAATCACAGCTGGGTGGAGAGGTGAAGCAGACGGCTGCCTGGCAGAGTCCACGCGTGGCAAGAGGCAGTGGAGCTGGGCAGCATTGCCCTGTTACAGCTCGGCTCCAATTCGTACCCTGAAACGAGGCAGCATCAAAGCATTCACCTTTGTTTTCTCCACAGCACACAGAACATGGGAATCAAAGCTTCAGACGAGCATCATTACTCGGGCACCCTGCCCACAAGCACAGCAATCCACAGAATGCTGGATTTTGCAAAAAGCTGAACAACCAGAAGATGTTTGAAAACATTATTTGCATTGTCTTCTGGTTGTTAAAACACTACTTGCATCATTTCTCTCTTTATTTAACGAAGCCACTTAAATACCACAGATTTAAATAGAACTCTTGCAGCTATTTAGAAAGGCCTTCAGGATGAAACTCCCCGAGTCTGATCTTTGGCATCCTACTGCCTGACAGATGAGCTGCCTGGCGTGATGCAACAGGAACAGCAAGCTGCTGTTTAAGGACCCGCTTCCAGCTCTGGGGGAATACCTGAGCTGCACGCTCCCGCTTGGCAGTGACCGACAGGAATCTTAGAAAGGAATTTCATCGTTTTATGGTAAGAGCTCAGAAGACAGGTTTATCAACAGAGCAAAGATTAAAAGGGAAGAAAAGCAGAGAGAAAGTTTTTTTTTTTTTATTAAAGCGAGTGAGGATGATGGATGCTTAGGGCTAAGCTGCTCTGTCACAGGGCTCTTGTCAGCAAGGCTGAGCAGTCTCTGAGTGGCCTGAGTAGCCTCTCGCCTCTCTGACTTTCATGAGGGTGCTGAAAATGCTCCAGCTAGCAAGTCAGAACTTCTTTAAACTGGATTATCCACAGAAAAAATGAGCGAGATGCTCCACAAACACTGACCTGAGGCTTCTTTCCTAAGCTGGAAGCGCCAATGCTGCCTGCTCACGCTCTGCATTGCTCACAAATCAAGGCAGCTCCTTATTTAAATAGAGCTCACCTCTTGGCAGGTTTCTCACTATTTAATCCACTTAGACCTTGATTTTCAGCAGGAAAGCCTGCACTGGGCTGAACTATTTCAGAGATCTGTAGAAGAAACGTGGTTACTCCAGCGCAGTGGCTGCAAGACAGCCCCGCAGCTGCTTGGCCTCCTTCCTCCAGCACTCGCATGAGACTTTCTGGCAGATGGCCCGAGGTTACGCAAAGATGAGAAACTTTGCTGTCTCCGGGATATTGCCAACATCCATCAGCTTTTGAAAGCAGAAAATGAAAAATGAAAAAAAAAAAAAAAAAAAAAAAAAAAAACACTTCCACAGGGAACTATGAAACTTCGGTATGTGTTTGGAAAGGACTTCCCAAGCAGAAATGAAAATCAGGCCACCAAGGAGATTTTTGTTACCAGCTAAGAGCAAAATCGGAGCTCCCCAAGCTGAGCTTTGTGTTGGCACTTTGTCCATCCACCTCTCCTTCCTGACAGCACACGGAGCAGCCTACAAAAGGGACAAAATTCTTACATGCTGGTTTTCTTGAGGACAAAGCCTGAGCCACAACACGAGCAAAGCTTTCCCTGCCAGCAAGGAGCTTTCTGTGCCATCACCAGGCTCGGGACCGAGCAGTGAGCAGAGCCAGGCCAGGCTGGTGGTGGCTGCTCGTGATGTGAGAGGAGAAAGATTGAGCGGGGTCGCTTTCAGAAAGGCATTCAGGGCATTTCTTCATAAACCTGCCCCCCTTCCCCAAGTCCAGCCTGCGGATGGAGGGATGGGAACTGACCCACGGGAAGAGCCAAGACTTGGGCTGGAATTTCCTTCAGAAGATGCCTTCTTGTTTAACTGCCTGGATAAAAAGTCACGTGCACAGGATTCTTGCACGCTAGCGATGGGACAACAAACAGATTATTTGATTTCCATTAACCTTGCACGCAACCTGCAGGCCATTCTCCATGGCCAAAGCATGGATGTTAGAAAACAGACAAACCACGTTAGCAGCCTGTTAGTGCCCCTGTAAGACAGAGAAACTGGGAAGGCCTCATCGGTCACGCGCTGACTTGGATTAAAACCCACCTATTTTTCCCTACAGCGCCTTTCGCAGATGAAGTTGAGCACGGTTTGATTTTAACACTGCCCTGCTGATTTATCCAACTCGCCGTCCCATCGTGCTGGGAGATTAACACAGCTTTACCCAAATCAAGAGCTCTGCAGCCAGAGAGAAACCTTCACAGCGGCTGCAGAGCTGGGAAATGCCCCTTGGGGCGAGCCTCGGGATGGGAAATTTCTCTCAGGGTTAGCAGAGAAGGAAACCAGGCACGCCAACCGAGCGTGGGGCATTTCACCCATCTGCTTGGATTTTGCGCATCCTTTTTTTTTCTTTTTTTTCCAGGGAGCGGCTGGCTGTGAAGCTAGTGAGACCCCTGCCTTCCCTTTTATGTTCGAGGAATCCCAAAAAGCAATTTAAAACCGCCTTCGTTCTGAGGCCTAAAGTTCCCCTGCCTCAAGTCTGAGGATACGAGCACAGGCACCAAACCTCCTGGGATTTTTACCCTCCTCGGTACAAGGAAAAAGGATTTTTTATGACAGCTTAATTCTAGGGCATGAACGGCCAGGAGAAAGCAGGCGCGTGCCCCAGGAGGTGCTTTCCCAGCTGGCACGGCAAGCAACGAGCACGTTCAACACATTACAAGCTTGTTCAGCACCTCTCGCACAAACCGCAAGCCCCACATGACAAAACAGCTGAGATTTTTTTTTTCCTTCCTTCTTTCTTTTTTCTTTTCACTAACCCTACTGAGTCGCAAACAAAACCCAAACAAGCATATGGCAAGTGTCGCCCTGAGATGTCTGCACAAAGATTCAATTTGCTTCTATTTGCAGGCCGATTAATCTGCAACTGGCTGCAGTCAGGATGGGTACAGATTAGTGACAATCAGATTTAAGGAGGGGAAAAAAAAAAAAAAACGAGGCTGTTTTCTCAGCGCTGTTGTGTCAAAGCTTTCAGTCACAGCCACCAACGAGCCAGAAGAGCTGCGCTGAAGGGGTCGGATCTGCATGGCACGACTCCAAACCTCTGCTTCGAGCAGGGGCTGCAGGAGGAGAAGCGATCTGGCTGCCACCTGCTTCCTCTGAGGAGGGTACACGGAGCACAGGGCCGCCTCTTTGCTGAGAAGACAAAGTGCAAAGATGAGGATAGGCACAGATGTCCAAAGTGCTTTTTACCACTACCATCCAAACGCCAGGCTGTGCCCCTGCTCCCTTCCAGCACAAAACCCAAGCAAGGCTCCCACCCCGAATCAAAGGATACCCTAGAAGCGATCTGTTCGGGTGCACATGCTTCAGAAGTAGCTTTTATAACACATTTATCCCTCTCTGGTGGGCACAGCGCACATCTCCTGCCAGGAAACCTCAGCCAGTGAGATGCAAAGAGTCAGCATGCCATCACTCAGAGATCAGCAAGTGCAAAACTGGTCTGAGAAAGGAGACTTTGCGCTGGGTTTTTTGATGAAAAATTAAAAAAAATAAGACTTAAAAAAAAAAACAGCAAGGCCTTTAAAAATTTAAAAAATAGAAGGGCCTGTATGGTTTTCAGAGAACGTTTTAGATCTTAGGATTTTAAATCCTCCTCCACCTGAGCAAGGGCTCCAAGATCACCTCTGGTTATGGTGCAGGGGTACGGCACTGCCAATTTCCTCCCCTGTAGGCTCTCCCCAGGCTACAAGCAGCCCAGCTCTGTTCCTACAGACTGGTTTAGGAACGTGTTCTGGTAACTACAACGTGTGCCAGGCACAGCCCACACCGCGGCTCGGCAGGGACTAGAGCAGCTCCACAAAATCACAGCTTTCAGAGAGAGCTGCTAGAAAGCACAACTGCCTCTCCCAAGAATGCCCAAGCAGCACAGTTTACTGTTTTCATTACTTCCTAAGCAAAAAATGCTGAAGATCTAGAGCAGAAGCGAGATTTATGGAAGGTCTGGTCCAGATCCCATCATCTGGGCAGAAGTTAGTTTACACTGAGCACTGGAAGGGACACAAATTACACATCTGGTGGCTGGTTTCTAAGCAAGAAAGAACAAATGACCACACACAAGGTTAATTTGACAAATTGCACAGAAACCTGACATAAATGCAACACGGCAGACTCAAGCCTGAGGCAGCATTGTGTCTGTTATCGCCTCTGCCTTTAAGTTTCCACTGGCCCCTCAGCCCCTGGAAATTGTGTTAAAACAGTAAGAATGAAGCTCAGCCACCGTCACCTCACGTTTGCATTTTCTAGCCACTATGTCCAAGAACGTAAGAGCACGCAGGGCACAGCGCAGGCAACATTAAGACCAATTTTATTCTATTCTTATCCCACTGATGTGCATCCAGCCTGATTATTGTTGTGAAAAGATGCCCTGTGTCAGGGCGTGCCCTAACCAGTCCTTTTCAGGTCAAAGCTGGAGAGAAGAGCTCGTTCCAGGAACATCTCCCCTGCTGCAGGCAGCTGCCTGCAAGCTACAGCCAACGCTGATGCTTTCTGTACTGAACAAATTTTCTTTGGAGGTGCTGTGCATGACTTATGGCCCATGACCTCGAACACCGAAGAGTACTTTGAAGTCATCCTTTTTCTTTTTGCCAGCTTTCAAACGGTGCCAAAGTCACACCACAATTTCTTTCTGCATGAGATTTCTTACAGATACTTCAGGAGGGTGAAGTATCTTGGGGTCACCCGCAGCCGTAACTTCTTGGGCTTCCTGTGCCCACCCAGGAAACGTATTCCTGGAGCAACCTGCTCAGACCTACAAGCAACCTCGGGAGCTGAGACGTACCCAAGTGACTTCCACGATCTCCGTTACGACCTCTATAAAATGCTCAGATTTACAGGCCCACCCCGTTGCCCTTTGGGGACACGCTCCTGGGAAGTGCAGAGGACAGCAAGTCACAGAACAGCACTTTTTTTTCATCAGGACTGATGAAACAGAAACAGAAAATGTGAGCAGGAACGTAAACCACGCCTGCAATGTAAGTACCCCAGGCAGTGTAACACAAGGCGAGATCCTTCCCATTCCTTACGACTCTACCCAAAGAATAAAACATCTTGACAGCTGGCTTTTCAGCCGCTAGAGATGCCAAGGGCTTTTTTTTTTTTTTTTACATAGCAATCAGGAGTTAACTGCTTACTGGCCCGTGATTCACACTGGCAGGGCTCTTGGGTCTTGCAGCCCCTCCTGGAAAGACCTGGCTGACCTCAGCGGCTTCACTCGCGACACCAAAGGCCCAGAACACATCTTTCAGCATCTGTGTCTTGAGACTTCTTCCTGAAGCCACATCTCCGTTGCCATCAGCTTCCTCAGATGGCCTCTGCTCCTCAGGGTCAAGCAAGTCAACCAAGGAAGAAGCACGGGGAGAAAAGGGATACGATGGTTAGAGCAAGGCATTAACTGATCAGCGACACAGCTCCCAGATACCACGCAGGCACCAGCGAGACCCACGTTCCCTCTCAGCCTCCACACAGGAATATATAACTGCACAGAGCACACACAAGTCATGTGCTTTCAGAGATTTATCTTGGGAATCTGAGTCACGTCAATACTCGGCACTGGGAGCAGTCTTTGCGGGCTGTATATTTGCTGCAGAAATCCCGTGGATGTTGATTGGGGGTTACCAGAAATAGAAAAGTTCAGTATATGGCCAAAAGGGAAGGGAAGGTCAGTAAGCTCCCTAAGGAAGGGCTCTTGCATCGACCAGGGGGAGTTGCAGCTTTCAGCCAGTTTCCCAACTGCTCAAACCAGACTTTCAGTGGTACTTCAGCAGCTGGTGTTGCAAGAAACCCCCTGGAGCAACAGGAGCTGATGCAAAACTATCAGAGATGCTTTGGCACAGCTGGAGACCTGCCCTCCACAAAACCAGCGCCAGAACTTCATCCCAAGGCCCTGCCTTCGGTTTCAGCAGCCACTTTGGGAAGCCAAGGAGCCTCTGGAGATGCCTGCCGCATGCATCCCCCAGGAGGCAAGCTGCACGTTGCACACCGAGGTGCTTCGCCCCGCTAATCCGCCCCCCTGAGCCTGCCCAGATGCTCGGACACACGGACAGCAGGTCCCAAAGGCCCTCTGCAGCCCCTGCCCTCGTGCCCCAAGCACTGCAGAGTGTGTCCGGCACTTCCCACCTCAGGGATGGGAGCAGGAACATTATTTTTAGACCTCAGAAGAATTCATTTCTGCAGGAGATGCATTAAATGCTTATATTCCTTAAAGCCTGCCTTCCTTGCTGCTCTAACGGCCTCAGAATTGGACCACTCGAGACAGAACAAAAAAAAAGAGATTTGTGTTTGCTAATTTTAAGTGGCCAAAGCAAGCAAAGTGCTGTCGTGCACAGGGATGACATCCAGATTATTTGGCCAGTGCAGAAAAAACAAAAGTGGAAGTGGGAAAAGTTGCGGCCTCCTTGCCACGTGCTGGTAGCAGGGTCCTGATACAGCCTCCTCCAGCAGGTCACGAGGCGACGGGCAGTTACCTTTGAAGACAGCCCTCGACACGCACAGCACTGGAAGGAACTCACTCTCCTGAAGCTTCCTCACGCCTTGAAGTTTCCTCCAGTCAACAGAGAAGAGACGAACTCCGTGGCACAGCGTTAGAGCACAACACGTTGAAGAACAAACGCTTACAGGGATGTGTCGCTGCGGGTCCTGTACAAGAAGAGCCAAACTTCACGAGAAAGCCTCTCCACAGACACATGTCCCTCCATCTGAGCAGACCCATGGAGGCACAGTCCAGACGACGACTTCTGTCCCATGCCAGGGCCCTTCCAGAGCCACTGCAGCTCACGACCAGCTCAGGAACAAGAGAAAGAAAAGTCTCCAGTCCCAATAAAAGGGTTTACCCAGCACCAAAAGTCTTTCAGGTTCGGAAAAACACCCCACAAAAGCTCAGATTCCCACCAAAGGTTAAGGGATATCTCCCTGTTGCACACCTTCAGGTGTATCCCATCCAAGGAGGCAGTCCTCCAGGCCCTGGAGGAGAACAGATGCAAAACCGTGTGGAACAAAGGCACCCAAGGAGGCAGTGCTGCACTGCTGCAGAGCTGGGAAGACAAATCCTCAAGGGGAAAAGAAACTCCTAACGTGAAACAGGAGGCAGGCTGCTATAGGAAACCTTCTCACAGAGCCAAACCAGCACGCTGAGAATTACACACCAGTGGAAAAGCAGCAAAACTCTTCTTCCTGAGTAAGGGAGCCAGGTAACCACGCCTGAAGATCATGGGAAGAGAAAACTGAGCTGTTAGCGCTGCAACGCTTGCACACAGGAGCAGATTCTTTTTATAGAGATCTGGCACAGCCGAACCGTTCCTCTTGAGGTTTTATTAAAGAGATAAAAGGTGCACTTAGCACTAAGCAGGATGATGTGCCTTCACGGATTGCAATCACATGAGCACGCTGAAGCTGGATGGTGATTTTCAGCGTTTCTGCCAGGTTTACATTCCTCGGGCTATAAACTCGCCCTTAATACCTCGCACATTACCGCAGCCCTGTTGGCTTTCCTCGCACAAAGCCAGCAGACCTCCCTGGGTTTTCTCCCATTAGCAACTAAAGCAAAAACAATTAGGGCAACAGACAGCTCCACGGCCTCTACAGCAAGCCCCATCGTGCCGCTGCACCTCAACCATCAGTCCCACGACAACTGGCTGGTATCAGGCATTTTTTACCCTTCTCCTTCCATCAAAGATGCACTGAGCAGAGAGAAAAAAGGCAGCACTGCCCCTTCACAACGCTGAGCGACAGGCACCAAGCCTGCAGTGACGGAAGGGAGGACATCCCCCAACAGCAGCCTGCATCCTTTGAGTGAAACCCCCTGGCAGCATGTCGGTCTGATCAGCAAAACCTTCCCCCAGCGTTTTGCCTGGGCAGGGGACGTGTTTAAAGGTATTGCTGCCGGCAGGCCGTGGGTTTACCGTAACACCTGCCCCGCGGAGTAACAGCACGGCCGTGTGCGTGAAATCAGCAGTGCAGATAAACCAGCAATTCCTTAAATAAAGCACAATTGCAAGTTACAAACACACGAATGGCAACAGCCGGGCTCGCTTGCAAAACACGCGGGGCACAGGCCTTGCAAGAACTGATGCAGCTCCTCTCCAACGCAGAGAAAAAGGAAAGAAAACATTTAAAGGCCGGTATGTTGGGTGCAAGACCAGGATGGATTCACCCTGCACCAGTGGGGCTTCATAACCCCTGCTACGCCTTGAGGCCCGCTTGCTGTTAGTGCTTAGATTAGTTCCTGGGCTGAAACTCCCTTCCTAAAACTACAGAAATTGGAACCCTGCATCACGGACATACCTCGGACCAAAGGCCACACACAAGAGCCCAGTCCAGAGTGCTCCAGAGCCTTCCCGCAGGTTTTGTAGGGATTTCTCCCCAAAGCTCTAGGTGCCCCATCACCAAGCTACACCAAACACCGAATTTAGCTCCTTCAAGATCTTTCTGGAGAGCTTTATCCTGCTCCCATGAGCGAACGCAACCCACACGTCCTTAAACCTGTTTACAGGCATTGCGCACTTGGAAATTAAAAGTCTGGGTGAAGTAATCTTGTTCCCTTGTCTCTGAGTAACTGAGCGACATCACAGCACTACTTAGCAAGGGGTGACAGCGAACGTGTTAACCTGCAACACCCCCAGCCCGGAGAAGCCCGAGATGTTCCATTACGGTGCTGTCAAGGCAGGTGAGGCCGGAGCTGTGAAGCAGATCTCACTTCAGTCCAGCAGTTTCGGACCCCACCTGCACCGAGACACGGCGCTGCGCTGTCTGCAGGTCCTCAGGCTCGGTGCCCGCAGGCTGCAGGGAGAAAAAGCACAAAGGGAGTCCCAGCACATTACTCATGCACCATCTTCTAGGCCTCCGCAACTAGAACTCCAAATTTAAAGCTCCCAAGGAACTTGCATCCATGGGTTGTCCACTTCGAAGCCACTCTGTACACGTGTCAACTAAGGAAACCCTAACACACCAGAAAAGCAGTTTGAGCCCATCCTCGATTTCAGAGGTGCGTTTGTATCAGCTTGTCAATCCTCACCTGTTGGACAGGAGCGCTTCCCTAAATTTAGGGGCTGACTTGTAACTTTAGAGGATAAAACTGTGCTGATTTTTTAAAGAAAAAAAAAGTAACTCAGCTGCAAACGGCGCAGGAACCGAGCTGCGAGGCTCGAGCTGGAATGGTTTGCTGAGCAATGCTGGCTTTTACAAAACCATACTCTCCTGACAGCCGGCGCAGAGCACACAGAGATTATGTTGTGTGATCCACACTTCAGGCCCACTGTCCTCGCTGATGCCTCACCAAAGCGGCTTTTCAGATTTATGGTGGATCCTGCTTATTTCCAAACACGACGCGCAGAGGAGAGCCCCGGGCGACCCAGGACTCCATCCCAGCAAGCTGAAGGCACGCGTGCTGTGTGTAAAGCACCAGAAGCCAAACACCCAGACACAAACATCCAAGCGAGGTCAGGAGGCCCCTCGGGAGCCTCAGGTGCAACCTGCCCTAAGCAGGAGCAAGCAGCTCAGCTCACGCAGGATGCTGTGTAGCCAAAGTTTGAGCACCACCACGAATTTCCTCCAGCCCCCGTCTCAGTATTTGGCCTCACTCCCAGTGACACATTTCCTTGTGCCTGCCAGGGGTTCCCCACCTCCCTGGTGCACACCAACCCGCTGATACAGAGCAAAACAAATGCTGGGAATAATGCTGTGCGATCTCACGGCTACAAAAAGGAAATTAGCGTGCAGTGCTTGGTCACAGGACACGCACCAAGCCACACAATATTCCTAACAGCTCCCTGACAGGATACAGCTGCTGTGAGCAGCAACCAGCTCCAACAGGAGTCCTACACCTTGTCTTGAGACGCTGGCAGTACCACACGATTCAACAGGAGGTGCTGAGAGCATGCTGTGCACGCTCGATTGGAGGTACACAAGATGAAGATGGTTCTGTCACCTTTTGCACCAGTTCCCTCCAAGATGCAGCAACCTACGAGCAGTTTAGAAACAAAATACCACCTCGGATAAAACAGCTTTTGGTACAAGTACTGCCTTACCTCCTGCTCTCCAAAAACTACATCCTGGGAAAGGCTCGAAGTTAGAGAGGCTGCAGCAATCCCACCGACACAGAGACACACGAGCAAGAGGGAAAGGAAAAGCTGCTTGGGTAAGACAGAGCCACGCATTAGTTTCACCTGAGCACATGCTATAAACCTGCAGCACTTCTTGCTCTGCTGGGGAACATCCAAGCGGGGACACAGGAGCAATAAATTGCAGCTGAACGGTAGCCAGCTGGAGGTCAGGATGCTCAGGTCAGGATGCCTCCAACAAGGACTTTGGACCAGAGCTGGAAACGTCACTGACTCGCAGCGAGCTGCAGGGTAGGGGACACCCCTCAGCTGCTGCACGGCTCCGTACCGTCACGGGTCGTGCAGATCCGTGGTACCAACGAGTTCGGCGGCCGTGCCAAGGAAGCAAGCAGCTTGCCCCGTGTTAACAGCGATGGAGGGACACTGCTGGGGTGCCCGCACCCATCCCCGACCTAAATTGCAGGAATATGCAAGCAGTGGGGTGAAGGATGACATTTTCTGCTCCATTTCTCATGAAGTGCTTACAGAAACCAGCTTTAGCTATTAATAACTGCTACAAAGAATCGCTGCTTTGTGTTAAAGAAGGGAAGGAGAGGCACAGACTCCCACAGCACCGTATTTATCCCTGCTTGCATTGCAGAAACTACCCTAACCTGCTCTGCATGCCTGCACTGTGCTCTTTAGAAAGATTTGGAGAATTAGGCTATTTTTAGGAAACGAAGGACCTCCTCCACAGTCACGGCGGGGACATACATCTACCCAGGCGTGATTTCAAAGCACAAATATCCTATCTTGAAGGGCTATATTTAAAAAAAAAAAAAAAAAAAAAGGCAAAAATGATCAGGAAGGGTGACAGAAATACCATGTGGCCCCAAAGGAGCGTGAAAGCAGGGCTGCTGGAGGCATGCACGCGCCGTGCCGAACGCGACAGCTCATTGCTAACGCGTGCCTGCGAGCCAGCCTGTACTACTGACGCTGCAAAATGCTATCGCAGCCCACGTAAGCGCTGAATGGCACCGCAGGGCTGGCCAGCAGCAGGGCCAGCAGCTCAGAAATGCCACAGTCACAGGCAACAGCCACGGTTCCCCCCGAGCCTGGGCTCACAGAGGTGAAGCAAAGCACACAACAGCCTGGAGCGGGGCCGAGGAGGAGATGTTGCTCCCAGGGCTGCCACCGGCGGGCGGATCGTGCCACCAGCCCCCCTGCTACCACGCTCTCGATTTGCATTTTTAATTTTGAAGTTGCTGCACACGCAGCCCGCAGGCACCCGGGTGAGTCAGCAGCCGCTGACCCAGCAGCAACAAGCACGTCCAGCCCGGTTATCCTCCGAGCTTTAACTCCGGCTGCCTCCGCCTGCCGCTGTCAGACAAAGAAAAATGAAGCGATGAATTATTAAAGCAGCTTTTTGATCGAAACCAAACAAAGGTTGATAGAAAATGTACCAAGATCCTCGCCCAGGTGCCCAAGGAATGATTAAAGGCCCGAAGGGAACCCAACACCTCCTGCTCAGCCAGGGAGCGGGCCGGGACAACTCACGTTTCAGGTGATGACCCCAGCATTGGCCATCAGCGCTGGATCCGAGGAGACCTGCAAGAAGCAGAGGGCTCCGATGTCACGGCCTGCTTAAGTCGCCTGAAATTACCCGAGTTACCTAGCTACAACCTAATTTAGACACAAGCACACCTCAATACGACAAGGTTTGATAGTCTGACCTGCTGCAGCATGAAATCAGCCGACAGGTGAGGGAAGCCAGAGAGGCTCAGCAGCGACTTACAGCGCAGTAAACGCTGCAAGTTGCTGAGGGAAAACGCTTCTTTGCGAGGGAATCGGGCAGAATTTAAGAGGGATGCTGCAAGGAAAACCAACCACAAGCAAGGGAGCTCTGCGCCAGCTGCTTGCATTACTTCTGGCAGGAGATCGGCTCCTTCACCACGGACTCAGTGGGCACAGAGGAAGGCTGACAGGGCAAACACAAACTTAAACCTGTGCTTGGAGCAAGGGAAATCAGAACCAAACGCCTAAATAGTAAATATGGGAAGAGATGGGTGCAGGAATTACAGCCAAAGGGCCAGGGATGCCACTGGAGCAGCAAGGACAACCACAGCACGCGGCGCCCGCGCTGGCTTCCACCTTGCCAAGAGGGTGGAGAAGAGGAAGGGCAACCCAGAGCCTGGTGGCAATTTCTCAGAGGGAAGCAAGGCCACTGCTGGCACTAAACTGCAGCCAGAGCGTAGCAGCTCTCAGCTGCAAAAGGCAGAGCTAAAGGCAGCTCCCGGCAGCGCCTGGAAGCAACGCAGGGCTCGGAGCAACGACCTTCCCCTGCCTTCGTGGAGGACAGCAACAAAAGCTGGCACACTCGAGACTAGAAACGAGTGACAGGCGTCTTCTCACCCCATAGATATCCTCGCAGCTGAGCCCATAAGTAAGCCTCATACCCACAAACACCTCCAGGACTAGAACTGCAGCACGAGTGATGCCCTCTGGAAGCTCACGATGCAGCTGACCTTGAGTTAGCGACACGGGCTGCAGCTACACCGCACAAAACCAGGGCACGCCGCTCCTCCGGCCACCTCAGAAGTGAGCACTTGCACAAGATCAACCAGTTACTTCTGCTGCGGCTTCATCGGATAAGGCATGTGGGCCAGTAGGCTAGATTTAAGAGTCGAGCAACTCCCTGGGTGCAGCGTGAACTGGAAACAGAGCGAGCTGGTCGAGCAGCTCGAGCGCCGCTTTGACTCGCGCCGTGTCTCCGGTTGCAAAGCACAGACGACGAGATTCCTCAGAAACAGGCGAGAGATGAACAACGATCAACAGCACAGCGCCATATGGCTTGAGCAAGCACCGTGTGAAAACAAGATGAGTGGAAACAAGCACTACGTGCTGTTTAAACACAAGTCGCTCGCAGTTACCATGCAGCCACGGGGCTGTCTTGAAAACCTGCATGCTCCATCACCCCGAGGACGAGGAACGGTCAAGCTACTTTATTTTTGCGGAGAGATGAGCTGTTATGAAAAACATGCTAGGAAAATCTCTCTCCCCTCATTTTATTACGTGAAAATTACCTGGGTATCCTCACGGGGTGGCTCTGAGTTGCACATGGGTTTGAGACCAGAGGTTGCTTCTGGAAGCCCTCAGTTCTTCTGCTCCTGTCAGCAGCAGATTCCAAATTCCTGCCTGAACTCACCGCCTCAGCTTTCAACGGGAGCCTCAGCACAAGCTGGAGAAAGCCCCTCTGGGTCGTACTTGAGAACTTAAAGCGCTAATCAAGAGTTAACCTCTGGGTAAAGAGAGCTGGGGGAAGAAACCTGTTCTGGGAAACTCAGCTCTTCCAGGGAACCACGCCGCCAGGACAGCTCATCTGCTCCAGGCACAGCTTGCTCCTGCAGAAGCTGAGAGGGGAGCTGAGGCTGCTAGGTGGCGGGGAGCCTTCCACATCCCAACCACGAGCAATTAGACACAGCACAGAATATTTTTTTCCTTCTCCATTTGGCACTGCTTTAACCATGACTTCCTGTGGCTACAGTAAATACTGAAATACTGCAGAAGACGCTTCAGATACCGGGCTGTGCACCAAACCTGTAGAGGGGACAAGATGAAACTCGAGCTCCTTGAAACATGAGCAAGCTGCCCGGAGAAGACAACCCACGTCTAGAACGTCGGTCACAAGAACCAAAGACAACCTTTGGTGAATTAATACTTGCCTCAAGATCCTCTCTAAGCTCCTTGAAAACCCGTATCTGTTCAAGGTGATGAGGTTCTCCCATACACACAGTAATTATAGATGATGATAAATCTGTGAGTGGCAGCCTGCCAAGGAAGAGTTTTGCTCGTTAACGAAACAAGTAGCTGTGCCGTGCTTGAACACAGCTTTCCAGCACAGAGGTGATTTCCAAGTCAGCCAGAAAACTTAGCCAAAAAAAAAAAAAAAAGGACAATCAAGGGCAATTAAAATGTAGAAGAAAACAAGGGGCTACTCAACCTTCCAAGTGCCAGTCATTCCCGAGCAATGAGAAAGTCAGGAATATCCTGCAGATGAGTCTCCTGGCTGCAGAGGGCCAGCAGTGCTCCAGGTGCTGCCATGCAATTAGGTGCCAACTATGCTAATTGAAGCACATGCCCCGTGCCCCCTGCCATGCCCTGGGCACCAGCCCTGCCCATTCCCAGCTGCATTTGTAGCTATTCAAGCACTGGCCTGCAAAGCACGCCTGTCTTTGTCAGAGACCAGCCTGCAAGCACCTTGTGGAGAGGGAAGAGCCCAGGTTGCTGAAGAAGGGCCCCAGCCCAACCCCTGGGTTTCAGCTGTCAGAAAGGCAGCACTCAGTGTCTGCAAGGAAGGAGGCTGCCTGGCCAACTGGCTTGCTGTGCAACTCCCAAACCCCCACGTCCCACTCCACGTGAAGGTTTTGAAGGGTAAATTATAAAAATTACTCAGCTATGCCCATTTTCCACAGGTTCTGGGTAAGGAACACGAAGCAAAAGCCCGCATCCTGCACAGATGCTTCTCAAGCAGCAAGATTTGATGCCTTCACTGATTCAGCAGGGATACAGGAGGCTTTTAAGACTCAAAGTTGTTTAGAAAGAATCCTAGGTAGAAGTTTTAATTCAGAAAACCATCCCCGTACGGCCAAGGGGGCAGCAAACAGGCGTTCTCCCACCTCCACTCTGCTCTGGAGCCTTTGCAGGGCTTTAAGAGATCAACTCCACAGACACACACAAAAAAAAAAAGCAACCAGGCAACCTGACAGGCTTTCTGGTTTCTGTTTTTTTAAGCCAAGCAGTGAGCAGCAGGAAATTCAAATGAAAAGAAGCGCTTCAGCCTGCAACTAGATCAATACACACGAGGAGGCCGCTTAGGCAGCAGGGCACGGCATTTCGATTGAGGTGACTTTTCGTGCACAAGCCAAATGAAGTTTTTCTCACCTTCCTCAAGCCAGTCCTGAGTAATCAGCAGCTAAATCAACAAGGCCATCCATCAGGACAACCATCTTCCAAAATTCAAATTGCACAAGTGCCAAAAGCCACAGAGGGGGGCAGAGCACAGCGAAGCACGGGATTTAACCTGTGCAGCCTTCAGCAGCAAAGATGGAAAAAGAAAATTCTAGCACGCTTCTTCAGAGCCGTGATGAGCACCAAGACCCAGCAGACAGTGGGAAATGGGGCTCACAAAGCAAGACACCTCCCCAGAACTCACTTCTTAAAGACTCTTCGTCGGCACCAAACAACCAGAAGCCCAAGTATTTCTCCAGCAATTTCCTCAAGGAAAAGAGGCAGATGAAAGGCACTGCCTGACAGCTACAGCTTCCTTGCTCTATCGGTAAGCCAGGAGCAGTACTTAAAAGCATAAATGCCAGTTTATAAGGGATTCTCTCACCGGAGCTCTCTGCCACAAGCAATCCCTGCAGACACTCAGGGGTGGGCACTGCCTCCACGTAACAGCTGCTCTGAGGAGCCTGGCAGGTATTTCTTCCATTTGTTTAAGGAAAACTTTCCCGTGTTCTGCGATTTTTGCACTCCAGGCTCACAGCTCGGCTGACGTGGCTCCCGCCAGGCACCACTGCCAGCCTGAGCAGTGGGGATGCTCGCAGCAACCCTCCCAAAAAAACACCCCGCAAACCTCCAGCATCATCTCTCCAGGTCCGCACCTGACGCCGCTCCACCTGATTTCCCCGGCTGGTTTTCGTTTGTTTGTTTCCACCAAAATCACCTCAGATTGCCTCAAAACAAACCCGCCGGCGCAAAGCTACGATAACCGCTAGAGAAAGGCACTCGGTTGCTCGTGACAGGCTTGGCCCCAGTACAGAATAAATAAATAGATAAACAAATAGGTAGATATATTCTGTCAGGGTTACGAGCGGAGCATTGAACCTCACCAACTGACCCTGCAGCAGGGCTCGGGGCTGAACCGAGCCGGGCCGGGCCAGGCCCCCGGGTTCCCCCCCCTGTGTCCAGGCGGGCTGGGGGGAGCCCAGGCACGGAGCTCCCCGGGCTGCGGCCTGCCCGGAGCCGAGCCCAGCCTTGGGGTCGGGGTTTGTGGCCGCAGCCAGCCCGGTTTCCATCCCCGGGATGCCGTGGGGGAAAGCAGAGAGCCGGCTCCTTGGCCAACCCTCGGGGAGAAACCCTGAGAAGGGCAGCGCGGAGCGGCTTCCATAGGGCAGCCCCCAGCTCCCAAACGGCCCCGTCCCGGTACCTGTAGTAGCTGAGGAGCCCGTTGCTGAGCACGAACCAGCGGCGCTGGTAGCCCTTCAGGTAGTTGGTCCACTTGAAGAGCCAGCCCTTGTAGGTGTCGGAGCCCGGGGCTGCGGGCGCTGTCCCCGCCGACCCCCCTCCACCGCCGCCGCCGCCCCGGCTCCCCGCTCCCGTCGCCGCCGCCGCTTCGTTGCTCATGGCTCGGCGGCCGGAGCCCGGCAGCTCGTGGCAGGCCAAGCAGGGGACGGCGCTGAGCAGCGAGACCAGCCCGCGGGTGCTGCCGCTGCACAGCGCGGCCGCCTTCCCCATAGACCCCGCGGCTCGGCTCGGCCCCGCTCCCCTCCGCTCCGCTCCGCCGGGCAGCGCTGAGGGAGGAGGGGGGGGGGGGGGGGGGCGGCACCGCCGTGCGTCACGGGCCGGGAACGAAGAACGGGGAACGGGAATGGGAACGGCAGCCCCCTGGCGGTGGGGCCTCAGCGGCTCTGTTGTGGGATCGGGTCGGGATCCGGGCGGGATCTGGTTGGGATCCACTCAGCCCGGATCCCGCCGCCCCCCCCCCCCGCCATTTTGCTCCCGCCGCCATTTTGCGGCCCCGCTGCCGCGGGCGCCCCCTCAGCACCGGGGCGGCTTTGAGGCACCGGGACCCCCCCACCTCAGCCCCGGGACCCCCTCACCCCCGGGCAGGAGCCGGCTCTTTGAGGGGCAGGGAGGCGAGAGGCAGCTGGTGATGGAGCTTGGGCAGCTCTTTGTAACAATCCCGGAGTGACAGGAGCATCGCAGCTCAGCAGTCTCCCCAAAACACCTCACCGACACCCTTTAAAAGTGGCTGTAAAAAGAGGGCGGCCCATGGAAGAATAAAAATGTGCATGGAGACACAAGGAGACACAAGGAGACACAAGGAGAGAAGGCCTGTGGCACCCCACAGTCACCAGCTCGGTGCTGGGTGAGGCGGGGGCACCGCCTGCTGAAGCGCCACAAGGAGCTTTGGCAGCCGCTGCCCTCCCCGGGATCTCCTTTCCCTGATCCCGCTGATCTGCTCTTATCCCGCTAATCGCATCACTGCTCGCCGATCACCTGCGCGTGCACCTCTCACTTGCAGCCCTGCCAGCACCAACAGCCCGAATCGGGAGGTGCCACCACCCTTGGGGCCATGGTGGCCACCACCTGATGCTGGCCACCAACACAGCCACAAGACTGGCCACCTCAGGCAGCCCAGCCCCTCATCCACCGAATAAGAGACAAAATAGAGACAGTCAGCATGCCCTGTGCTAACAAGCTGCTGTTTGGGGGCTCCAGCATGGCCTTGGTGTGGAGCCCATCCATGGCCAGGGGGTGAAGAAAAGCAAGCTGTGGTGGCACCAACACTTACACGCCGGAGAGCACCTCAGAAAAAGAAATAAACCATGGTGACTGAAGCCACCTGAGCCAGGATCTGTGCTGCCTCTGTCCCTGCTGATGCCCCTGCAGGCAGAAGTTGGTGTTGTGTGACAGCTGGGCCATGGATCTACTGCAAGGTAGCGAGGCTGTGTTGGAAGGAGGAGCAGGTGGGGTGACACGAGGCCCACAGGGGACCCCACAACAGTTACAGGGTCCCAGTAGGCTGGCGGTAAGTAAAAGTGTCGTGAACAAGTGCCATTAGCACCGGGTGGCCAGTCTGAGGCTGAGCAGAAGAGAGATGCTGAGGCTGGGGCCAGCCAGTGATGAGCAGCAAGAGGAAAAGAGGTTCCCCCAGCCTCTGACATAGGCCTCGGAAACATCTCCAAAAATATGGATTTGGATCCAAGCCTGAGGATCTGGGCCAGGCAGCTCCTAGGGTGAAAAAAGATGTAGCCAAACTCTATCCACTGCTCTGTACAGAGCTGCATCTGCTCTCCTAGAGCTGGTTGAACATTTCCTTGCTTTCTAAAGAGGAACCCCTGAGAGACCTTCAGCCATGAGTGCCAGCATTGCCAGCATGAGCAGATATTGAGACAGCTCATATGGGTAAGTCCCGTGTCTGGAAACAGTCTGAGAGAAATTTGGACTCTAAAAGCTGGAATGTTTCCATCAGGTGTTCTGGGACTGCCACCCAGCTGAACATCTCTCCAGATAGGCTTTGGCATCTGGAGGTAACGTGGAGGTTTTAGAGAAACTCAGACAGGAAGGCATCAAAATCAGTGCCCAACAACCACTCTGACATTCTCTGTTAAGGGTTTTTAAAAGTATGTCCAAACCTAGGTTTGCCAAG
The DNA here is from genome assembly GCF_009819795.1 of Aythya fuligula. Lineage (NCBI taxonomy): Eukaryota > Metazoa > Chordata > Aves > Anseriformes > Anatidae > Aythya > Aythya fuligula. Next base: position 5,179,581 of record NC_045575.1, read on the forward strand.
AACTCAAGGGCTGTATGTATTTGTAAACTGAAGCCCCTCTGGAGATGAAACATCCCTTCTTGGTATAAACATACCCCAAACTGCCCACGTGGGTACCAACTTGTGAAAGTCTCCACGGATTCTGGAATCTCTTCTGGCTGCAAACAAGACAAGAAACCTCCCCTGGCTGTGTCTGAGGAGGGCTGAGTCTCACCTGATCCTGCCTGCCAGAACCTTGGGTCCAGGTGTGAGTGATCGCAGCAGGCACTTGGGATCCTGCACAGGACGGGACACACGATGGCAAAAATCCCATGATTTGCACTGAGTGTGTGAAGGAGGTGTCACAGTGACCCCGTGCTTTTAACCAAACAAACAATCCAGGGCAGATCTGGCAGGACCGTGTACTTGGTACACAGGGCACTGCTGTGTCATCATCCCCTCGCTGCAAGCTGAGGCTTTGAGCACCTCCAGGGACTCTTTGCCCGGAGGAAAATGGTCCCTCTCTGCCTTGGTTTGCAGCACAGTCTGTTTGCTGCAGGTACCCATTTTTGAGCAGAGGTAGAGAGGCAGCCAAGAACTGGGGCTGCTGGGGCTTCGCAGCCACCATCACTGCCCTCTCCTGAGAAAAGAATCTGCAGTGAGGAGCCACCGGTGTCAGGGAGTGCAGCAATGTCACCGGCACTCTGGATCAAAAAACTGTTTACTCTGAGACTTGTTAAATGTGAAGAATACGTGAGAGGAGCTGCCGGGGTCATACTGGTTACATACAGCAGCCTAGTTCCCCAAGGAAATGAAACACGTAAGACATAGCACTCTGTAACTCTGCCCTTGCACTGTTTCAGCCCTGGCACAGGAGCAAAGAGCTCCACGCTACAAAGTTTCTACCTGGTTACTGAGAATACCAAGCAGAGAGGGGAATTAAAAAATTGACTCACAACCCTGTGAAAGGGAAAGGCTGCAGAGCACTCTCAGGGCATTAGGCCCTGGAGAATCCAGAGGAGAGCGTGCTGTCAAAAGGGGAACAGGCATTAAATGGGGCACAGCTTGCTGCTGGGCTTGGGGAGCGACCTGTAGGATCAGGAGCACAGCATGGGCTGGGCTGTGCCACGTCCCACCCCTCGGATATCCCCTGGTGAAAAATGCGAATTTCCAGCAGTGATACCCTGGTGTACACCTCGTGATGACACCTACACCTCGTGTGGCAGCACCTGGTGAAAGTCAGGGGTGAAGTTCTAAACCAGGTGCTGACACACGAGCAAAGTACAGGCAAAGGAAAGAAGCCAGGGATCTGCACTCCTGGCCCAGTCCCTTCACCAGCAGACCTCCTCCTCCTTTTCAGAGCAGCAAAGCTAAACCTAAAGCGGAGAGACATCTTCATGCCACCACTCTGCTAGACCCAATCTAGGAGAGGCAGCTCCACCCCTGGACAGCTGGAGCCTTAATGCAAACATTATCTCAACTCTAATGCATTTATCTGGACGAGCTCAGTCTCAGAGGAGTCAGCAACATTTCCAGGAGAGGATGGAGGAAAGAAAATAGATTCTGTGATTATTTCTTAGCCTTTGTGTCCTTGCCCTTGCTTTTGCCCTTGCCCTTCTTCTTCTTCTTTTTTGACTTGAAGGTGGACCGAATCAAGTAGCCTCTCCAGAAGGCCTGGATGCGGGTGGCAGCAAGGGTCGTGGTGGCCAACTCCTCCAAAGCCTTCTTCTTCTTCTCCTGACATATCCTGCGCTCCTCCTCGATCTGGGAATACTCCTGGAGAAGCAGAGCGTGTTTCTCCATCAGCACGGACAGCTCGGCCTTCTCCTTGGTGTAGGCAGCGTGAACCTCCTCGTACTCAGCCTAGCAAAAGAGCAGATAGCACAGAACATTCAACAGCTCCTCCCTGAACATTATTAAACACCTGGCAAGGGAAGGAGCATGGCTAGCAATTAGCAGCCAACTCCTACGCCCCTTTACCAGTAATCCAGCAGCTTTTAGCCATTTCCATGAAAGGGCAGGAATGTGAAAGCACCTAGGGCCATCTCAGGGGCAACTTTAGGGGGTGCTGACGTGATTCTCAGCCTCCTGCTTCAAAACGACAGAAAGCTTCACAACTCTTCCTCTGGATGGAGAGCTGCCCCTTGCTTCCCTGGCCTCCTGCGTGAGAGCCACGCGTCCACGTGGACGGCGATCTACCTGAAGGTGTCACCTCACGGGAGAGCAAAGCATTTCAGAGAGGATACCTGTTTTTCTGCCATGTCTGCGTCGTATTTCTGGACCCAGTTCAGAATTTCTGTCTCTGCTCTGCACTTCCTCTGAAACGAAAAATACCGTGGGTTACCTGCAGGCACTTCAAGTCGAGTGAAAAGCCTGAGCTAGAAAACAGCATCAGAGCTTTGAGCCCCAGCATCGTTATCCTGGAGGAGAACACCTCCTCCTTGTGGCAAGCTCCCTTCAGCTGACGTGTATTTTGCCCCTGGTTTGGATAGTCTCGGGACAGACCTCCATTCCCCGAGGCCAAAAGCACCTTGTTTGTTTTACAGCACAGAGCTGGACGAGAGCTGAGGACTGGAACGCGTCTGAGAGGTGTGTGGAATGAGACAAGTCATCGACAAACTGGGGCAGCCACCCCAAAACTGAAGCGACAGAGAAATGCTAAACACGAAGGCCCTCCAAATACAGAGCCTCCTAAAACAGAGACATTTCTAGTTGTGAGATGGTTCAACAGTGGCCTGACTCGGCAGTTTAACCCCATCAAGAAAAAAATCAGCCAGAGCCTATCACAAGCCACATGATTTCCTGTATGACACTGGCCCAGGATGTCCCAAGGGCTTCCAGGCCATCACGAGGTCAGACACGGCACTTCCCAGCTATTCACCACGCAAGGACAATCTCAGGCCACCCGGGGCTAACGCACGTGTTAAGGAGAGGGAAAGGAGATGTCTGTAGTCAGTAAATCTCCCTGCCCGAGCCGAGCGACTCGTCACGACAACTACTGCAGCAGCCTGCAGGCTCAGAAGAAACCAGCTGATCAAGCCACTGCACTACGGGAGGTGTAAATGGGTGCCTTGGGTTTTGAACTGCAGCTCTGCTTGTATTTGTGCCTTGTCACAGCTGCCCTGTTCTACATTGCCCAGTGCACGAAGGAAAGAGGTCCCGTTACCAGAGCGTGCAGTCCTGTTTGGGGTAAACACCAAGAAGGAGACAAAATTAAAAGAAAGGAAGCTCTTTTTCTAGCTCCAGATTTTCCACGCCCAGTTATCTCCCGAGGCCACCTGCACTCAACCCCGAACGCTACAAACAATAAAAGATGTTTTTATGCACAGCCTGGACCATGTTTGCTAGGCTCACCCCACCCCAAACCCCTTGTTTCTTAACACCCGCCTGTCTTGCTGCAGCCTTGCTGCTCTGAACTTTGACTAGAGCACAGCCTCTCCAGCAAGCCGTGTCGCAGCACTACACGCGGGTGTTTCCTGAGCTGGGTCAGGGCACAGGAGGAGGACCCGTGAGCAGGCTGCTTCCCCGGCACCGCTGCAGGCTTGCTTTCCGCTGGAATCAGCAGAGCAGGAGGCCAGCGTCAGCACACTGACACACAGCATGTGCATCCTGCCAGGAACTAGCAGGAACCAAGTAATTAGTGGCAGAAGGCAGCCGCCAGACCTAACAGCAGTACAACAGGTCTTAAATTGTGTATTCTGGAGCTCTCCTGCCATTCACCTTTCTGAGAGCCAGCTCTGATGCTCGATGCTCCAGCACCAGCTTCTTGAGTTGTGCTCTCAGCTGCTGAATGTCCTGCTGTAGGCTGGCACACTTGGCCCGAGAAGCTTGCAGCTCCTCTTTTTGCTCTTTTTCTCCTTCCCACTTGACCTGCAGAATGTCGGTCTTGCAGTTTTCAGCTAGATCTTGCATGCTCTTTTTGAGGCCTTTGATCATATTGTCCTTTTTCTGAACCTAGACCCAGAAAAGAAGAAAGAAATACCATCAAGACTCGCAGGTGAGGCATAAAGCAGGCAGAAAGCACATTGCAAAGGTGGAAGCGATCTAAGAATAGGGACCTGCCACAGCTGGCTGGGAGAACAATCAGATTTCCACCAGCTTCTCCCCTGTGAGCCTGAGAATAAAGCTGGAGAAGGAAGGAGCCAGACCAAGACCACCGTCACTGAAGTCTTCTCATCTCGACAAGAGCCAAAATCATCCCTCAGGATTCGGATGAGGCTCAGTGACTGTCTGGGAGATGCAGCTCAGTGGGCTGCCTGCAAGAGAAATCCTCAGCTGGGAGCAGTGAAACAGATTTGCTCGTTACGCTCTGGACAAGCTGCCAAACTGCACGTAAAAAATCTCAATTCACAGATCTCCAGGGAGCAGAGGGGATGGGGAGCACGAGACAAAACCTTCCCCTCTGACCCCTCGCGCAGAAAGTGGAAGGAAAGGCACACACAGAAAATGAGGGACTGCTTGTCAGGAGTCCAGGGCTTGATTTCTGGCACAGCCCATGGGCTCACAGAAAGAGCCTGGCAAATGCCTGTTAGTTAATCCATGCCTCAGTTGCCTTCGCTGAAAAAGATGAAGACATGATACCATCAGATATTAATTACAAATGCTCCAAGGCAGCTAGTATTACTGAGTTGGAAGTCACAGAAATATTGGTATTAAGCAAGAGTGAAGGCAGAGCAGATATTAAAAAAGGATTTTAATCTGAGCAATCTCTCCCCAAATGACTTTTCATCATTTCATCAGCAGTGAATGGAGCCTCTCCCTGGCAGCTGACACTGTGGCCCTGCCAAAACACCACTGCAGTAATTTGTGCCTGTCCTGCAGCTCCTTTGTAAACCCAGTGACTTGTGCCCTTTAAGTTGGCCTGTGAGAGCAGGTTCAAAACATGCCAAATGCAAGTTTAAAAATTAAGCATCCAGTAGGAATTTTTAAATTATATTTCACAATGAAATAAGTATCTTTCGATTTAGGATCTGATTTAGAAATCAGATCTGGAACCGCCACTTTCATATCTCCAAGAAAGGGGTCAATCTTTTAGCTTATCAAAATTTTGCACCAGTGACCCTTTATCAGGAAACATGTTCTCACACTATTGTACCTCCTCATCTCGAGTACAGATTGCTGCCAGCAGTTCTGCCCGCGAAGCTGTGACTGTTTCAGTGTTTTTCTTAATCCGGAGGGAGACATCTTCCATGAACTGAACCATTTCTTCCTCTTTTGTGGGATTAGTCAGGAGTCGCTCCAACATAAAATTCCTAAACTCCCTAAAGGCTTTGATAAACACTTCAGCTGGTGGCTCTCGTGGCCCAGCTTCGCATTTCAGAGCCTTACAAATTGAAGGGTTGGCCAGCAAAAGCCTCAGGATGTTTCTAACAGAAGACTTCAGCTGTTGTTCGAGCAGGCAGAGAGAGACCCTTCGCTCCTCAGCTCTCACGGTGTCCTCTTCTTCCTCTTCTTCAGGGCTGGCAAGCAGGTGCTCCATTTTGCTTGAAAGCTTTTGGTGCTCAGTTAGGTTCTTTGTGATCTCAGGTCCCAGCAGAGCCGAAAACCTATCCAGCGAGGCGAGAATAGGTGGAACCAAGCAGCTCAGCTCCAGCTTGGCAATCGTCTCGTCCAAGACAGATATAACCCATTCGGTTTCAATGCTATCAGGTTTTAACCAACGCGGATCTAACACCTTTGTGGCATCCAATCCAGTCACTGCTTTCTTTGCAGTCGCAATGCCCATTATCAGGGGTTGGTTGCTTTCGTTTGTGTCCTGAGAGGACACCTGGAGCTCGGTGGGATTCGCTGTAGCCATGCCTTGAGTTAAACACCTGCGGGTTTAGTGTGGCAAGGTCTAGAAGGGACACAACGCTCTCATAGTACAATAATATAGAGGTCCCTCTGCTGCTTCTGCCGCAAATTCTTCCTTTGTGGGTTTTATTTCTGAAAGGAAAATATGATACGAGCATTAGAGGGACGATGTAATTCAGGAAAAGCTGGGAATTTCAGGTTACCCCAGAGCTCTCCCTGGGTCTGTGCACCCAGGCAGGTCACAGGCTCCCACACCAGAACTGTTCTCTATCCTAGAGAGGCTGCTTAACCCCCAGGGCCATGAGAAGACCCCCGAGGAGGGAGGGCAGCCATAACCCCTTGGCCCCCATGGCTGTGGGGGGAACCCCTCAGCCCCTCAGCACCACCTCAGAAGGCCCGGCCCGGGCCCTGTTGGTCGCTAGGCAACGCGAACGCGGGGGCGGGGCCTCCCGCCTGCCTCCGCGCCCGCCCCTCCTCGAGCCACTCAGCGTCTTCGCTCGCTTGACGGACAGCGCCACTGGCCAATGAAAGGCCTCGCGGCGGCCAGAGGCAGGCCGGGGTGTTGATGGCGCCGGGCGGCCATCTTGGGGCGGGAGGGCTGGGCGGGGAGGGGAGGAGCCGCCCGGCTGGGCTCCTCCCAGCTCCCAGCCGTGCGAAATAAAAATAAATAAATAAAAATAAACATAAACTTCGTACACTGAAAATGAGCCTTGCGGCAGTATTAAATCATGATGTAGCCCCTTCAAGGGGGGTGAACGCCAGAGCATTAGCAACCAGAAATTGCCCCAAGCGTGCTGTTAAAGAGGGCTAGTATTACAACGCTCTGCATTTGGGGCTATACATAATAAATAAACCAATAAATTAATAAATAAACTCCAGAAAATAAATCCGTAACCTAATAAACTCCAGAAGGCAGCGGCTGAGGGCAGCGCTGAGGAATTCCCAGCGAGCCGCTCATGACACCGGCGGTGCCTCAGGGGAAGCAGCAAGCACACAGCAGCCCCACAGCAGCTGTGGGACCCAGCTGAAGCACCCAAACCAGCCCAGCACCTTTATTTCTGTGCACCTTTATTTCTTTATTTCTTCATTTCTTTTATTCCCTGGGCCAGCACCTGCAGCTCCGACAGGGCTGCAGCGGGGCCGAGGTGGGATCAGAGCCCTGTGTGGGCTCTGTGGTGTCGGCTGGATGTGTCCCTGCCAGCCCTGCTGTCCTTCAGCCCCTAGCGAAAGCACAGAGCTCATCAGGAAGACCTTTCAGCTCTCTAATTTGGTGGGTGGGATCCTGTGACCACACTGGATCCAGCCCAGCCTTGCTGCAGGATGAGCAGGAGGCACAGGAGGGCTGGCAGGTAATGGGGGCGGCGTGCCCTCGGCTGGATGTTTCCCCTGCCCATCAGCACAGCTCAGCAGAGGGGCCCTGGAGATGTGGAGAGCTGTCACTGCCTAATGGGGACTTCAGGGCTGAACCCTGACCCCCGTGAGAGGCGAGAGGCTGCCGCCTTCCCTGCGAGGCGTTCTGGCAATGAAATCCATCTTGAAAAGGATGTTGTTTCCTTCCGAAGCTGATGAGCCTCTTGATTGCTCCGTTTGAAACGGGACGTGGCTCTCTGAGAAATGCAGGCTCAGGCTTCCTGACAGCCGTGACCTCGAGGAGGGATTGAGATGGACTGCTGAGAGGCTGCCAGCCGCATCCTGCACGCCCCAAGCGCGCAGCCTGCCTGAGGGACAGAAGGCTTCTTGGAACATACCAGCAGGGGGATGATGGAGAAGCGGTGGGTCGCATCCAAACCTCCTCTAAACTAGGGAAAAGATGTGGAGCACTGCAGCTCGCTCCTGGCCTTGGGTAACTGGAGCCGTCCCAGACTTGCAGAGCAGGCTGAGGGCAGCCCAGCTCATCCTGCAGCATCACACACCACTGCCGGGAACAAAACCAGGCCAATGTGGGAGCTGTCACTGAACCTGTGTCATCCCAACCTCTCAACCAAAACGTAGAAAAATCTCAGATCCATCCTGAACCAATTCCCTACGACCTGCTGGTCCGTACGCAGCAGCCTGACTGAGCAACAGCGGGGCTGTCCTGCCTTGGGGGCATCAAACAGGAGCGAAACCAGAAGAAGGGGAGATCTCATAGCCAAGGGACAGGACCTCTGGGTGGCAGCGGGGACAGCAGGAACGGGCAGCGAGGGGTTGCTGGCCTTTGCAGCTGCTGGCTTTGCAGAGCCGGGATGGAAGGAGCTGGTCCCACCACGCTGTCGGTGGCGATGCCCAGGCTTTGCTGAGCAGGGCACGTGCTCCCATTTCCAGCAGGATACGCTGACCCCTTTGCCTTCCTGGTGGCTTCAGGAAGGAGGACAGGTTGGATCCAGGAGTTGTCTCCACGAAGCAGCAGGGGCACAGGAAATCCTGTGAAGACCTAAGAGCAAAACAAAGGCACAAAGAGCTCTGCTTTCCCTTCGGAGGCAAAGCAGGCGTCACGCAGCCAGCAGGCAGCAGCTAACGCTGCTTTGTGGGCTTTTTTTTTCCCACCCAGCTGCTTCCTCCTGTGGAGAATAACTGAGTACATAAACTGAGTACATGTTTCGGAGGTGGACGGACAGACGGATGGATGGTTGCAATCATTCGCTGCTCCTCCTAAAGCAAAAAAAAAATAAATAAATAATAATGGGTGCATGAGGAGAATTTGCCCAGACAGTAGGTTTAAAATAAAAAAAAAGGACTTTTCTTCCCGTCGGGTCATTAAACGCTGCCCCAGGAGGTCTGCAGCAGCCCAGCAGCACGTGGGGAAGGGGCTCTCCTTCCACTGCCCCCTGGGGACCCCTCGCTCTGTTTTCCTCGTGCTCCACAAGCCTGTCACCTGCCCTGGGGATGCAGGCAGGCACTGAAGAGCTGCAGTGCTGTGTGGTGACCCACGAGTGGCTGGACCAAACCCAGAAGCCCTTACTCAGGGCTAGACCAGCCCGTTCCTCCCAGCATCTTCCCACAAGGGAAACCTGGGGGTGGCCAGCACGGGGCACCTCAGGCTCCTTTAAAACTGCCCTGTGCTCTTTGCCTGGTGGCACCTCCTTACTTTTCACCTCAACACCTCTCATCTTAGGTTTCAGTGCTAAAGCCAGCCGCAGTGAGCACGACCGAAGACATTTACTGCCTGTCCTAGCCGGTGACTGTCACGGTGAAGCACGGATCCAGATTTTCCTTTCCATAGTGGGAAAAGGCTGCAGACGCGGGGCTGCCAGGCGGTTACCTCTGCTGGGAATTTCTCCTTTCCACCTGGATGTCACCGCTAACCACACTGCTGGTACAGGGTGGGGTCCAGGCAGCAGCGTGGAGGAGGCAGAGTGCCCACCAGTGAGGTCGAGAAGGAAGGGTCTGTCCACTCGGGTGGCTGAGTCTGGCTGAATTACCTGAAATTCTCCTAAGGAAGAAGGATGAAAAAGATCTCTCCATTTTCAGGACCCAGAAATTAGGGGGAAAGTTTGTTGTTTCTTTAAAAACTAGCCTTACAACAAACTGAGAAGACGTTTCATCATCAAGGACTGATGTCTCCAGATTTTGGGGCACTGGACTGTAGCTTGCCAAGTGTGCTGCCCTGACACCAGAGGGCTGTACAGCTGCATTGGATCCTGTGAAAACTCTCCTTAGAAATCCCAGCCAAGGGGGACAGTTTGAAGGTACTGAGCATTTTCTAATTCAGTGAGGAAGAGACTGAGGCTGTGACAGCAATATTCCAGCATCCAATTATTCCCTCAGGGCCACCGGGAAACATTAAAAAAATCGCTCTGCTTCATCTGAAGCAAAAAAAAAGGTTTATGTTAAGAAAATCCCAACACTGCAATGCAGGAATCTGACTGAAAAAAAAAAAAAAAAAAAAAAACAAGGCACCTTGAGACTGTAGCATCTCCTCCACCGCAAGTCTTGAAAACAAGTGGGCTAGACGTTTTTTCAAGGAAAGTTCCCTGCAACTCACACACCATAAATTTATCCTGCAAGCACTCGCAGCAATAGGGTGGACTTTACAGCCCTGGTTTATAAAACATTGGTCTAAACCAAGGAACTGCTGAAATCACGATGCTTGGGCTTTCTGGCCAGAGCAGGAAGGCAAAGTGCCCTGGCACAGCTGCAGTAAGGTGAGGGGAGAGGACTCGGGTGGTGCTTGATGGGTCCCAAGGGCAAAAAGCCTGTGCACAGGAGGCGAGAGGAGAGCTGAAGAGGACTCATCAATGTGTGACTGCCCAGCTCTCTCTGATGACACCCTAAATCCTAATTCTGGATGCATCCCCCTGGTCCTGCAGGAGAGGGTACAGCTAATGAACCCATTACTGCGGGGCTTGGAGTGGGAGGCACTAAAGGAGCAATCAGGCTGCTGAAATCTTGCAAAACCTTTGACTCATCCCCGTTCCTGGGAGGCCACGTGTCAGCGCTTCACCCGTTTCTCAACATTTAGCTATTTTAGGAATGACATCGAAGTGCAGGTGAAGTCTGACCGACAAGGTCTGTCGCTCACGACTCCAAAACACCGCTGACCTGCAAAGATCATGCTGAAGGCTGCCTGAGAACCGAGGCCTTCCCCCCCATGATAACACCCCCAGGCGTTTGGTTCTCGCCCTCCCCATGGACAATCCCCAGCAGAGACTTTGACAAGTCCCGGGCATCTGCATCCGGACCCAGCAGGCTGAAGATTTAAGGTCCAAAGTGATGATTTCATGGTTCCGAGGAACTGAGACCAAAGCGTTTGCCCAAGACATTCCTCCAGCCTCGAGTCATCTGCGGGTCTTGCTGCCAAGGGAGGGGAACTCCCTGTGCTTTTCCACAACACAGCACCCCAAACACAGCCAAGTGAGGGGCAACAACCCAGGGCTGGGGCAGGGTGGAGGCCGTCACTTTCTTCTCCAGGAGCAGCAGGGCACGGCAGCTGGATGATTTGGGCAGGGAGCTGCGGGGGCCGTGGCCTCCCACCTCGATGTCTGAGCCTACAAAGCAGCTTCGGGCATGGTGTCACATGAAACGGGGTGCAAGCGATGCCCCCCGGGTCTGTTTTGGGGTGCGAGGAAGGGGACCTGGGCTGGCACGGGTGGGTGTGTGTGAGGGGGTCCCACAACCTCCGGGACAGTACTAGGAGGTCCCACCACCCCTCGCCTGCATGAGGGGGTCCCGCAGCCCCCAACAACTTTGAGGAGCTCCCACATCCCCACGGTTTGGGGTGATACCCAATGTTTACAAGCCCAAAATGAGGATGTGCTGCTGTGCTGAGCGCAGCCTGGCTGCTGGGACAGCTTGCCCGGGAACCGAGGGGAAGCAAAACGTGGATTTGCACCAGAGCTCTGAAATAAATTCTTGATATCCAACAGGGTTGTGGCGTGGAGGCTGTGCTGCTAAAGGTGTGGAGATGTGAACAGAAGCTTTGGTGCTTGCTGTAAATGCAGCCGGGTTCCTCGCATCGCTTGTGTCGGGGTCCCGTTGGTAAGTATGAAGTGAAGCGTCACATGCCGAGTGTTTCGTTCCAGCACAAACCATGCCTATAAAGCAGGACAGAAACTAGCTGCGGCTCAGGATACTTGGAATGGGACCAATGTTTGCTCTTCCTGAGATACTTCTCTGGGTTTTGACACAACAACCCCAATTCCGGTCATCTGCTGCATTGCAGAGAGGCCGGGAAGCGTGCAGACTCCAGCGCTGGGAGAGCCTGAAGTCCTGAACCCTCCTCTTCCTCCTCCTGATTCCCCCGGCTGTTTTTTTCAGAAGAGGCAGAGGAAAAAGTACAGATATGTCTTATTTTGATATATCAAAATACAGTTTACAAGATGTCCTCGTGCTCCTGCAGTTTCTCCTGTTACAGACTCAGCTACAGGCAGCCGACAGCCCGGTGCATACACGGAGCCACGGAACGGTTTGGGTTGGAAGGGGCCTTCAAGATCATCTGCTCCCCCCTGCCAAGCAGAGCAGGGAGCCCCCGTGCCACGGTGAGAGCCCAGTGAGATGCTTCACAGTGAATCCCGGAGTCTTTTTGGGTGCTGAACCAGAAAATGTCACGCTGGAGGGGGGAGCCCTGAGGGTCAGCCTGCCCGTCTCAAGGTCTCCAACCAGTCTTGGACGTCCCCAGATGTTGCTCTCCAGTGCAGACGCTGCTCCCCACGTGGCATTTACCTGGTTATGCTGTGCTGCCAGGCAGGACGTGTTTCTTAACGCCTGCCCTGAAAACGCCCCTGCCATAATTTCAGCTGCAGAGCCAGGACGGCTCTGACACCTCGTTAGGATTGCAGTGGGGTTAGGAGCACAAGGCAGCATGCGAGGGAGGGCTGTCCTTGCTCAGCCGGTGCTTGTCCAGGGAGATTTGGGGAGCAGTTTCAGAGCTCAGAGAGGAGGAGCTGCCACCTGACCGTGCCCCTTTGGGACACCCAAGCAGCTGGTACTGGGGAATGCCACCGGGATGAGATCATGGCCTGAAATACCCGGAGAGGGGGACAGGAACCAGGCCAGGCCCTGTACAGGCAGCATAGCCCCTCCAGCACACAGCAACCCATGGGATCCCTGTGCCCAGCCTGGAGCCAGCCCCTCTCTGGGACCAGGCCAGCATACAAAGCGCTAAAAAGAGGGCAAACAAGGCAAAAGGATGGGTTCAGCAGGATCCAGGCAGTGGCGTGGGTGCCAGCCCCGCTCCTCCATCCCCTGGCAGGGGACAGCACAGCTGCCAGGTCCTGGGGACACCGAGCTGGGAGCTTTGCCCAGCCTCATCCCGGGGGCCGCAGCATGGCTTGCCCTTCAGAAGCAAACCCAAAATGCCTTCCAGTCCTTCCTGCTAGGGGAAAACCTCTGAAATCTGAACCCTAAAAGCAAACAGGCAGAGGAATGGGCACGGCTTGTGGCTGCTGAGCTCTTGGCAAGAGCAGGGGCTGTGCTGGCGGTGAGGCCGAGGTGAGTCACGGGGCTGGAAAAGGGCTGGGGTGGTGCTCTTGGCCCCCGGGGGCAGGGTGAAGCCTGTGGGCACGGCGTCCCCTGGGAGCTGGGGCGCCCAGCCGGTTCCAGGTGCGAAGTCACCACAGAAGCCACGGTAGGAGTACAACAAAAATAGAGCTTTATTTCAGGACGAGTGCCACCAGAGCCAGACCGCGCTCCTACGGCAGAGCACCCGCGGGTGTGCAGCCGTGCCCGGTGTGCACGCAGCTGGGCTGGCGCTCACGTGCTTTGCACGTGCTGTGCCACTGCTCCGTCAGAGGCCGGTGAGCCCTGGAGGAGCGTAACGCCCGCTGGGGACACCGGCACCACGCCGCCACGCAGCACCACGAGGGTCCGGCGCGCTCCGTCCTTCGTGCAGGGGGCACGAGGCGTGCGTGCACGTGCCCCACGTGTGCACCGGGCTTACTCCACCCAGCAGAGCTCAGTAGTGATGCACACACACGCATACATCTGCTGTGCATGGGGAGGTGCTTGCACACGGAGGCTGTGCACACACGCACACGCACAAGGCTCTGCACATGCACTTGTGCCCCCGTGCCTGTACACAGCGACACACACGTGCCCCGTGCACAGAGCCGTGCAGAGAGAGCCACTCACACGTGCAGAGCCTGCACCCACCAGCACACACACACCTACACGTGTGAGACCTGCTTGCACACGCAGAGCCTTTACGCACCAACACTCACGTGCTCCCTGCACACACGCCAGAGATCCACTCACTCTTGCAGAGCCATTGCACACCTGCACGCACTTTCCCCATGCACACAGACACCCCCTTGCACACACAGACCCTGCGCACTGCGGCGCACACGTGCACACCCAGAGCTCTGCACACCAGCACTTCGGTCTGCACGTGACCATGCGCGCCAGCAGAAATGTGTGTGTGCAGAGCCGTGCACACCAGCACACGCGTGCACAAAGGGCCTGTGCGCACCGGCACACACGTACACACACAGAGCTGTGCACACACACGTGCGTTCAGTGCTCTGAGCAGCAGCAGCAGGCGTATGCATGCCCAGTACCATGCACACCAACAGATGTGCACACGGAGCCACGCATACAGCACGCACACACGTGCACCGTGCCACGCACACCAGCACATACGTGTGCACGCAGGGCCGTGCCCACTGGCACACACGCACAGGGCTGTGCCCAGTGCTCGCCGCCGTCCCCGTGGCCACCCCAGCCCTACTCGCGCCTGCGGGGGGCACGGCCCGGCCACGCTGCCCAGCGCCTCGCGACGAGCTGCGGCTGGTGGTACATGAACATCCCGGCCAGCGTCAGCCCGATGCCCAGGTAGCTGAGCCCGCTCAGGTGGCTGCCGAAGAGCAGGCGGGAGAGCAGGAGGTTGCCCACCACGGTGAGGTTGCCCAGGAGGTGGATGGTGAGGGCGGAGGTGAGGGAGAGGACACAGAAGCTGGCCAGGTTGTAGAGGACGGAGCCAAGGCAGCTGAGGAGGATGCAGCCCCAGAGGGAGCCATCGTAGCGCAGGACGCCTTCCCAGGCCGGGGCCACCTCCAGCGCCACGGCCGCCCCGAAAAGGAGCCAGAAGCTGGGCAGGGCGGTGAGGCAGAGCAGGGAGACAGCGTCCAGCCGGTCCTCCTGCAGCAGCAGGCCTGGGGACAGGGGGGGGGACAGTCAGCAGGAGCTCTCTGCCCAGTGCTGAAAGAAATCCCGAAAGAAATCCCAAAAATCGCAGCAAAGGGGGATGTGGGGAGCAGCCCCATCTGTGGGGACGGGGAGAAAAAGGGGCTGCTCCTGGCCCTGCTGAGGCAGCTCACAGGGTCCTGGGGTGTCCCCCAGCCCGGGGACCGCAGGGACGTCACAGCACGTGCCCAGCGCTCGTCCTGACGATAGTGCCCGACCCTGCGGTGCCTGCGTGAGTCACAGGCTCCGGCTGCCGCGGCGGAGGAAACGCTCCCTTCCCAGCCGAAAAACAAGTGAGCTCGGGGCCAGACGGCTCCTCTCTGCTGCTGCCAAGGACATCGCGGCCCGGGTGGCCCCGCTGCTCCCACAGCGCCCAGGGGCCCCGTGTGGGGACGATGCCGCTCGGTGCACAGGGATGATGCCACCCAGCAGGGGGATTTGTAGGGGCTGCGGACCCGGCCACCCCATGGGGACGGGACAGGGACAGAGGGGAGCAGTGTGTGCCTCTGTGCCAGCCAAAGGCACTGCCACCACCCCGCAGTGTCCCTGGAGCTGGCTGGTGTGCCACCGCGGGGACACCAATGTGTTTGCTCCTTGCCAACAAACCAGGGTCACCTCGGGCCAGGATCGCGGGACAGCCCCCAGGGCAGGAAGCCAGGGGGTGAGCAGGGACAGGATGGTGACATTGGAGTGAGCGGACACCTCGGTGTCACCAGGCTAGGACAGGGGACAGTGACAGGTACATCCCCCACCCCAGAAGCAGCGGTGGCACCGGTATCAAGGGTGGCAGAGGGGACCAGAGCGCCACAATGGTCGTGGTGCTGGTGGCACCTCCTGGGCGCAGCACTGCCACCAGCACGGGGACACCCCGGGGGCACGCGGGCGGCACTTACTCTGCTGCAGCGACTTGAGGGCGCGCAGGATGGTGGCGGCGAGGAGGACGCAGCCGCCGGGCTGGTGGAAGTGGACGCCACCGGCGATGCTGCAGGCGGCCCCGGCGCAGACGGGCCCCATGGCCGCGTACTGCAGCGGGTGGTGCCGGCGGCCCCGCAGCAGCGCCGACAGCAGCAGGGTGGCGAGCGGGGCGGTGGCGTGCACTGCTTGCGCCGCGTCCAGCGGCACCAGGCTCAGACCCAGGTTGCCCAGGGCCACGCTGCCGCAGAAGGTGAGGCTCAGCAGGTAGATCCTGGCCCGGGGACGGACGGATGGCAGCGGGCCCCGTGCCCACCCCAGCGGATACCCCAGCGCCACTGCCGCCAGCATGTGCAGGGACGACAGCAGCAGCGGGTAGCGGAAGCCGTGGGCGGCGAAAATCCATTTGTTGAGGCCGGCCAGGGCAGTGCCGGTGCCCAGCCAGGCCAGCACGGTGAGGGCCAGCGGCAGAGGCGGCCCCGACAGCTGCCACCCCGGCTCAGGTCTGCGGGGCTGGAGGGTCCCGCCGGTGGCCGTCATCGCTGCTTCATCACCGCCGGGGCACCGCGGGCACATGGGCACCGCTGCCACGCCGGCCGTGCCGGTGCGTGCGGCGTCCCCGGCTCCTCCCGGCGTCGGCGTCGGCGTCACCTGCCCAGGGTGGGCCCACGGAGGGGTCAGCCAAGGGGTGCCATGTGCAAGCGGCGCCGGCACCAAGGAGAGAGGAAAGTTTGATGGCGGGGAGCGAAGGCAGCGAGGCTCCTCCCCACCGGGCCGCCGCACGTCACCGCGGCCGGCAGTGCGGGCCTGCGGAAAACCAGAGGAGCGGCACGGCGAGCCGGGAACCGAGCTGGGAACCGGCGGCAGCGGCTGCGTGTTCCCCCCCGGAGCCGCCCGCAGCCGGAGGACCGGAGGCGGTGGGAGCACGGGCGGCCTCCATGGTGACGGTGGGGCTGCGTCAGTGTCCCCGGCTGACTCACGCCGGGGCGGGCGCCATCGCTCACCGGGCCTGGCACGGGCACCGGCATCCCCGCCCAGCGCACCGCCTGCCCTGGCACTGCTCCCCGCCAGCTGCCCCCGCCCTGGTCTCGTTTTAGGAGGGGATTAAATCTCACGGGGTTTCCACGCACGTTTCAGATGGAACTGCCCTGGCACCGGTCCTCGCGCTGGGGCCACCGCGGTCCCCACCGATGCCATTGCCCCCAGCCCCTGGGGTGGGGGGTGATGTTGTCACCCCCAGCGTCTAAAATCAGGAGGTGCGTGGAGGGGACTCTCCCTCCTCGTGCCTTGTCCCGCTGCTCCCGGCTTCAGGCTGCCCCACAAGCACCCTCGGGGGCACTGCGCACCCCAAAAACAGGGGCTGTCAGCCACCAGAGCGGGGGACAGCACCGAGGAGCTGCCGGTGCCCAAGCAGGGAGCCCGGGTGCGCCCATCCCACTGACCCCATCCTCACCCTCGCCGGCGCACAGAGAAAGCACAGCACAGCCCGGGGGATGCTGCAGAGTTTCATTGTCATCGCCCCCATCAGCTGGGGCAGCAGCGGGGTCCCCCCCCCACCTACCACTTGCTCAGGCGCAGGATGACGGTCTCCCCGTCCTCTGGTCTGTAGTCAGCAACGCCTGCGGAGAGAGGACACGGCCGGGGTGGCGGTGTGGTCAGGAAGACAGAGCCACAACCCCACAACCCCCCCAGGCACTCACTCAACCCCCCCAGGCACTCACTCACCCATCTGCAGGCTGCTGCCGAGGCCGCCCAGCAGCTGCCAGTAGTGCCGCTCCTGCGGCTGCGCTGCCAGGCCCAGCACCGAGGTCAGGAAGGGGCCCTGGGGGGTGTCCTGGGTCTCAAACCTGGGGGGTAGAGGGGAGTGAGGGGCCTCGGGGTCTCAAGGGTGCCAAGAGATGCAGCAGGAGGGGACAGGGTGGCAGCCCCCTGCTAGGATCTGGGTCCCCCCTTGGCACATGGGGGTTACGCACGTGAAATTTTGGGGTCCCTGCGCTGGGGCTGCCCCGAGCAGGTCCAGGAGGGAGGCACCGGTGGGCACGGGCACCGGGAGGTCGTAGAGCAGGTGCTGGGGACACTGTGCCACCGGGCACTCCACCACCAGCCGCACCATCATGTTCCCCGGCCCCACGGGCAGCGGCTCGATGGCGAGGGGTTTCAGCGTGTCTGTGACAAGGACAGCCACCACGGTGGCATTGGTGCCAGCCCGGTGCCAGCCCCCTTGTCCCCACCTTGTCCCCAGCTCCTACCAGGCTCCTCCTTGCACTGCATGGAGGCGATGTCCAGGTAGCTGCGGCCGTGCAGCACAGGCAGTGCCTGGGCCATGGCCGCGGCGCTGGTGAAGGCGTCCAGGCGCTGCAGCAGCGCGGCCATGGCCCGGCCGTACGCCGTATGCGTCCTGCACTTGTCAGTGGCGATGAAGACCTGGGAGGAGAGGGAGGAAGGGCTCAGGGCACAGTGACATGGGCACGGTGCTGCTGTGGTGCCATAAACCTGCACCCACACCTGCACCCTGCACGTGCCCGCAGGCACCCATGCTCCTGAGCTCGCACATGCACCTGCACCCGCGCCCACCTGCATGGCCAAGGGGGTGCTGAAGACGTTGCCGATGAAGCCGTCCTCGCTCTGCGCCGCCACAAACCTTGCCCTGATGCCACGCACGGCTGCCCGCAGCTCCGCCGCCAGCCTGGACCTGACGAGCTGCTCCCGCTCCAGGCAGGCAAAGGCCAGCGCCGCCACCGCCTCCGTGTCTGCGGGGATGCCCCGTGTCACCCTGGGTGCCGCACACCCACCCCGGTGTGTCCTCCTAGGTCCCCAAGGGTCCCGCAGCCCCTTACCCACGGCACTGCTGCCCGCGTGCCGGAACCGCCGGTGCTGCTCGGCCACCAGCAGCCGCTGGATTACCTCCTCGCGCACCCGCTTGCCGTGGACACACAGCGCCAGCACGCCCAGGCTATACTGGTAGTAACTGGTGAGGGGGTGGCCGTGCCGTCGGGAACCTGGGGACGGGGCACCACTGTCACCGGGGCCAGCTGGTGGCCCTGCCGGAGCCAGGGATGCTAGCGCCCAGCTGGGTGACCACCGGGGCCACCCTGCGGGGCCATCCCCACCTGCCCAGTCCTTCTCCAGGTAGTACTTGAGCCACGTCACCAGGAATCGCTGAGGACCGGGGTCCGGCGGGGGGCAGGAGGCTCGAAGCCCCAGCAGGTACAGCGCCAGCCGCCCCGTCTCCGGCCACTGCGATGCCGCCCTGGTGTCCCTACAAGCAGCGGGGTCGGCGTTGGGGAGCAGAGGGACCCACGCTGTCCCCGTCCCCAACCCCATCACCTACTTGCTGTGCTTGGCATCCCGGTGGCGATGACCATGGGACGAGTGGCTGTCCGAACCCAGGCTCCTGCAAGGGATTCGGCACAAGTGGGACCAGAAAGGGGGGTCAGCGAACATCCCCTTGTGACACACGGGGGTCTCAGGGGACCTACCGGCCGTAGCGTCCCTGGAAGGCATCCTGCAGCCGCTCCAGGTAGCGCCGCTCGGCGTGCAGGTCGTGGTCCCCAGCGAGGCGCAGACCCACGTAGACACCGGGGTCAGCGTCCAGCCCCGGCTCCTCCGCCAGCCCCAGCAGCCGTGCGCTCAGCACCCTCACCGCCGCCTCCTCCGGCGCCCCTATCCCCATGGGGGGGACCCCCGAGGCGTGAGGATGGCAGCGGTGACAGCTGCGAGCCCCCAACCCATCTCCATCCTTTCCGGGGGACGCAGCGTGGCCATGGGGACGCGCTCCCCACCGGGACACCCCCACCCCACTGTGCGCCCCCAAAAGTCACCAAAGAGCTGGGAAGGAGGCAAAGCCAAAGGAAATGGGAAAAGGGGGGGCCCAGCCTGGTGCCACCCGCAACCCAACCCGTGGAAAAGGGGGGGGTCCCCGTGTCCGGCCGGGGGTCCCCGTATCCAGCCGGGGGTCCCCGTATCCAGCCGGGGGTCCCCGTGTCCAGCCGGGGGTCCCCGTTTTACTCACGGCAGCCCCGGGCGGGGAGCACGGCCACCGGCAGCAGGACGAGGAGCAGCCACATCGCGGAGGGGGCCCGGCAGGGCTGCGGGGGGGGGGGACTTTGCCCGGAGCCGGGTGTGGAGCGGGGCAGGACGCGCAGGGCGACGCGCCCCGGGCAGCGGCAGGCGGGGGGCGGCCGGCACCGGGCGGCACCGGGAGGGCACGGGGCGGGGACGGGGATGGAGGGGGCGGAACGGGGCGGGGGGGGACGGGCGGAGGGTCCGGGGATCGGTGTCGGTGCCGGTGTCAGTCCCGGTGCCCGTGCTGATGTCGGTCCCGGTGCCACCCCGGTGCCGGTGTCACTCCCGGTGCTACTCCCGGTGCTACTCCCGGTGTCAGTCCTGGTGCCAGTCCCGGTGCTACTCCCGGTGCCACCCCAGCCCCAGCCCCATCCCGGCCGTGCCCCAGTGCCCCCCCGGTTTCCTCCCGGTGCCCCCCCGGTTCCCAACCCAACCCACCCCCATCCCCACCCCCATCCCCACCCTGCCCCACCCCCGGTGCCCGCCCCTCCCCGTTTCCCCCGCCCCTTTCCCCTCCTCCCCCCGGGCTGCCCGTGCCGTGCCTGCCCCGAGCCGTTCCCCCCGGATCCCCCCGAGCCCCCCAGACCCTCCCCAGCCCCTCACAACCCCCCTGCACCCCGCACCCCCCCGTCCCGTACCCCGCACCCCGCAGCCGGGCCGGGGGTGCAGCGGCCCCGCACAGGCGGGGTGGGGGCAGCCCGGGGCTTGCGGAGCGGCGGCACCACGAGGGAGGCGGCGGAGCCATGGGGGGGCTGGAGAAGAGAAAGGTACCGGGGGGGGACAGGGGACAGGGGAGAGGACCGGGGACTGGGGACTGGGGACTGGGGTCGGGGTCGGGACCGGGACCGGGACCGGGACCGGGACCGGGGACCGGGGACCGGGGACGGGACGGGACGCACCAGGGGCTGGTCCCGGTCCCGGTCCCGGTCCCGGTCCCGGTTCCCCCCCCCCGCCCTCGGTTCCCCCTTATTTCCCCTAGAGCTCCCCTACCTCGGTCCGGTCCCGGTTCCCTCTAGGTTCGCCCCCCCGGTTCCCCCTGGGTTCCCTTCTTCATCCTCCCCCGGGCTCCCCCCCCCCTTTACCCTCGGTTCTCCCCCCTTCCCCCCTGCCTCCACCCCCCCCGGTTCCCCTCCTCACCCCCCAGGGCTCCCCCCCACTCCCCCTGGCTCCCCTCATCCCCCCGCTTCTCCCCCTTTTCCCTCTTCCTCCATCCCCACCCCAATTTCCCAGCTGTGTCCCGGTGCCCCCCCCCCCCCCATGACACTGCTGTGACATCTTTCTCCCCCCTTCCAGTATGAGCGGGGCTCGGCCACCAACTACATCACCCGCAACAGGGCGCGGAAGAAGCTGCAGCTCAGCCTGGCCGACTTCAGGTGCGTGGTGCGGGGCCGGGGGGGCGCTGGCTTTGGGTTAAACCAGGCTGGGACCCGGCCTCACAGCCCCTGATCCCCCCCCCGCAGGCGCCTCTGCATCCTGAAGGGGATCTACCCGCACGAGCCCCGGCACAAGAAGAAGGTGAACAAAGGCTCCACGGCCCCCAGGACCTTTTATCTCCTCAAGGACATCAAGTTTCTCCTCCACGAGCCCATCGTCAATAAGTTTCGGGAGTATAAGGTGCCTGCCCTGCCCGAGGGCCCTTTTGGGGTGGGGTATGTGGTGTTTTGGCCCCCCTCCCCGGTGCTCAGCTCCCTCTGTGCCTGCAGATCTTCGTCCGCAAGCTGCGGAAGGCGTACGGCAAGAGCGAGTGGGGCACAGCGGAGCGGCTGAAGGACAACAAGCCCAGCTACAAGCTCGACCACATCGTGAAGGAGAGGTGAGCCCGGCTCACCAGGGGGGGCGGATTTTCCTCAGCAGAAATCAACTGAGGGCTCCTGTGAGGGTCTGGCTGCCCAACGGTGTCGCCCCCATCCCCACAGACCACCCGGCTGCCCCGAGGTGGCTGTGAGAGCCCGTTCCCTTTCTCAAGCAAGGTCTTCACCATTTGCTGCAGTCCCGGCTGGTTTCTGGTGGCTGTGGGGCTGGCTGTGATGCCACCTTCCCCCTCCTGCCCGGCCGCAGGTACCCAACCTTTGTAGACGCGCTGCGGGACCTGGACGATGCCCTCTCCATGTGCTTCCTCTTCTCCACTTTCCCCCGCACGGGCAAGTGCCACGTTCAGACCATCCAGCTCTGCCGGCGCCTGGCCGTCGAGTTCCTCAACTACGTCGTGGCGTCCCGCTCCCTGCGCAAGGTGGGTTCCCCAGCGAGGGACGAGTCCTGCTGGGCTGTCCCCGATGCTTCCTCACACCCCCTGCTGCCCCGGGGAAGGCTGATGAGAACCGAGGGACACCCCTGGCCTTCATCCCTCGCTCTGTTCCCCGCCAGGTCTTCCTCTCCATCAAGGGCATCTACTACCAGGCCGAGGTGCTGGGGCAGCCCGTCACCTGGATCACCCCTTACGCCTTCGCTCATGATGTGAGTACCCGGGCACAGCAGGACCTGTGCTGCTGCTGCTGCTTTGCTGTTCCCTTCCCTGGAGCCAAGGAGGGGTGGCGGGGACATCTCCTCCCTCTACATCTCCTCATTCTCGTGCTAGGGGGGCAAATCAGGCAGTGCCGGTGGTGGAATCCACGAGGCCTGGTTTGGCAGCCCTATGGGGACGTAGCCCCTTTCCATCAGGGATGGCAGTGACCGTGGCCCTGGTGCCTAGCCATACCAGTCTCCCCAGCTGTTACACTCCTCCTTTTATCAATTATTTTACCCAGCAATTAAAGATTAGCTGGTAGTTACCTCATCTGGAGGTGCCAAAGCACGTTGGACCCCGCGCCCTCTTCGCCAGGGTGGCAAGGCAGCGTGCTCACGGCACAGCCATCCCCACAGGGCTCTGTGGGAGCTGAGGGTGATGCAGCCTGCAGAGCTCTCCCTGTCCAGTGTCTGGAGGTGGGCATAAATCTCTAGACCTGGCTGTGAAGAGGGCAGGACCTTCCTCCATCTGCAGATGGGGCGAGTGAGCAGCGGGGCTGGTGGCCTGACCTCCCAGCAGCTTCGTGCCCCAAGCTGGTGCTGGGAGACCGGGACCCTGCACCTGATGAGGGGATCTGGTCCTTCATCCTCATTTTCTCACCCTCCCTGCCTGCCCGCAGCACCCCACGGATGTGGATTACCGCGTGATGGCCACCTTCACCGAGTTCTACACCACCTTGCTGGGCTTCGTCAACTTTCGCCTCTACCACTCGCTCAACCTGCACTATCCACCCAAGGTGAGGCCGCTGCCTGCCCCGGGGACACCGGGCTGGTGGCAGCACCTGCTGCAGGGAGCAGAGCCTCAGCAGGACCAGTGTGGGTGGTGGAAGGGCTGGAGCAGAGGGTGTTTGGGCGCTCCAGGCCTGGGAGCTGTCTCCCCATCTTTGTTTCTCCTCAGATCGATGGCCAGGCGGAGGTTGAATTAAAGCCTGCGGAGGGCAAGGAGTACGCCATGGATTCGGAGAGCTACCTGGAGGTGAGGGACGCTGCTGCTACCAGGGTCTGCGTTAGGACCTGTGTGGCTTTGGTGTCCACGTTGACTCCTCCTGGTGTGGAGAACTCATGGTGCAGGGACTGAGGAGCAGAGCCTGATCGCCCCTTTGGGCTGGCCAAAGGAGGGAATCGGTGCCTGCCCTCGGGGGATTTCCTCTGCGAGCCTGCCTCTTACATCTTCTCGGTCTCCTGCTGCAGAAACTGTCAGCTCTGAGCGCCAGCCTGGTGCGCGTGGTGGCACCGGCCCAGGAGGACGAGGTGGAGATGGATGAGTTCCCTGTGGAGGGGGTAAGAGCCTGGCAGGGTGGCTCTGCAGCACATCTCGTGGCTGGGTGAAGGCTGGGGCTGTGCAGTGTGGGAGCGGGGGGACAGGCAGGAGGATGGGGGCAGCACCCAGGAGCCCCCCATGCAGTGAGGGGCTTGGCAGGGGCAGTGTGTGGGAAGAGGCTGAATGCTTTGCTCTGAGCAGGAGACCGCTGAGCAGATGGACGCGAGGAGGAAGGAGCAAGAGGCCCTGGAGAAACACAAAAAGCTGTTTGAAGGGCTGCGCTTCTTCCTCAACAGGGAGGTTCCTCGAGAGCCGCTGGCCTTCATCATCCGGTACTTCCTTCATCAGCAGCCTTCCCCAGCAGCCCGACCTTCCCCGTTCCCTCCCAGTGGGACTGCTGAGGCCGATCTGCCTCGTGTCCCACGGGTGAGGTGACCCTGAGGGGCCTCTCCGGTGTGACCGCTCGGTGTATTTGGCTGGCAGGTGCTTTGGTGGCCAAGTGTCCTGGGACAAGTCCCTGTGCATCGGTGCCACCTACGACGTGAGCGACCCCTCCATCACCCACCAGATCGTCGACAGACCCCGGGTGGAGCAGCAGGTTGTGGGCAGGTGAGGCAAGTCACTTGTCCCCAGCATAGCCACCGGGGCTAGTGGCTGTCCCAAGCTGTCCCCATGCTCTTGTCTCCTCACATCCCGCTCTGCTGCAGTCCTGCAGCCCTCTGGGCTCCAGAGCCTGGGGCAGGAGGACGCGTTCTGACCCCCGGCTCTGTCCCACAGGTATTACCTGCAGCCTCAGTGGGTTTTTGACTCGGTCAATGCGAAGCTGTGCCTCCCTGTAGCTGATTATTTCCCTGGTGTGTTGCTGCCCCCACACCTCTCGCCCTTCGTGACGGAGCAGGAGGGAGACTACATCCCTCCGGAGAAGCTGAAACTGCTGGCCATGCAGCGGGGCGAGGACCCAGGTGATGCTCAGCTCCTGGGGCTGAAGAGGAGGGGAACCAGGCAGCACTGCTGCTTGGGCAGAGATCTGCAGTGTCAGCTCGCTCCCAGCTGACAGCAGTGGTCTCTCTGTAGGTGAAGAGAGTGAGGAGGACGAGGAGGAAGAGGAGGAGGAGGAGGAGGACAATGATAACGAGGAGGAGGAGGAAGAGGAAGAGTCTGAAAAGGAAGAGGAGATGAAATTGAAGAAGATGGAAGAGCAGAAGACTCAGAGCAACAAGGTGAGGTGCCTGGCAGCGGGACAGGAGCTCCAGGAGAGGGCAGCCTTTGTGAGTGCCCTCCCTGCCAGGGCTCAGCTCGCTGCAGCGTGTCCCAGCCAAGTCCTTGCTCTGGGACTGCTGTGGCCGAGCTGGTCCTGCAGCAGCCCCTGGGTCCTGAGCCCTTGCTAATGGGCTGTAGCTCCTGCTCACACCCAGCACCTGCTGAGTGGAAATCCTAGAATGGCTTCTGTTGGAAGGGATCTTAAAAAACATCCAGTTTCAGCTCTCCTTCCAAGGGTGGCGATGCCACCAACCAGACCAGGCTGCCCAGGGCCACGTCCAGCTTGGCCTTGACCAGCTGCAGGGATGGGGCATCCACAGCTTTCTGGGCAACTTGTGCCAGTGCCCCTCCACCCTGTGAGGGAAGAGTTTCCTCCTAACCTCTAATCTAAATCTTCTCTGAATTTAAAACCCTTTCCCCTTGTCCTATCACTGTCTGCCTGTGTAAAAATTATTTTTTATATTTTTTTCAAGCTCGCTTTAAGTTCTGAAAGGCCACAATGAGGTCTCCCTGGAGCCTTCTCTTTAGGCTGAACACCCCTACTTCTCTCAGCCTCTCTTCATAGGAGAGGTGCTCCAGCCCTCTGGTCACTTCAATGGCCCTCCTCTGGACCTGCTCAAACAGCCCCACATCCATTCATCCTCAATGAGTTCCTCTCCCCGTCCGTCCTCAAGTCTGGGATTGCCCCAGCCCAGGTGCAGCTCCTTGCACTTGAACTCATTGAACCTCAGCAGGTTTCCATCAGTCCATTTCTCGAGCTTGTCCACGTCCCTTTGGGTGTCATCCTTCTGGTGTACCAAGTGCATCCCTCAGCTTGGTGTCTTCTGCAAGCTTGCAGAGGTTATTCATGGTCCCACTGTCTGTTGAAACGTCTGTGGGCACCCAGCACGCAGGGTCCTGAGCTCTTGGCTCCCCGCAGGCGCTTCCTGTGAAGGTGACCGCTGGCAAGGTGAAGCTGGAGGACAAGAAACGCCTGGAGCAGGAACAGCAAAACGAGGAGAAGCGCCTGGCCATCATGATGATGAAGAAGAAGGAGAAATACCTCTACAAGAAGATCATGTTTGGCAAGAAACGCAAAATCCGAGAGGTATGAGGATAGGGATGCCTTGAGACAAGGAGCCCTGCGCTAGGTCTTTTCATACTGGCTTGCAGCTCGGGATCATTAAATCCTGTCCTGTGCCCATCTCGTGGGGAGGGAGCAGCCTCTGACAACCTTGTGCTTCCCCAGCTCTGGTTGCTGGAGGGAGCTTCACCCATAGCTGTGCCTCACGCAGCTCCCAGCCCTGCTGCAAGTGTGGGCAGAGCTGAAGCTGCTCTTCAGGGCTGAGCCTGTGTTGTCACAGGCTGGTCCCACATTTATCAAGCCTACAAACACTGCTGCCACTTGGGGGTTTCCAGCTCTTCTCCTTTCTCTCCTCCCTGTACCTGAGGAGGTGGTGAGGACACAAACCGCAGGTGTGCTGGGCTGAGGCTGTACAAGCCTCGTGCCTGGCATTACCAGGCTTTCAGGCGCTCAACCCTAACAGAGCAGAGTCTCCCTGTTTTCCCTCAGGGCCAAAGCATGTGCTCAGCAAGTAAAACTCAGGAGGTGCCACTGCTCCTCTCCATCCCCTGGGAGCAGAATGGGTTTGGTGGGTCTGAGGGTGGCGCAGCTCTCGGTGCTGGCAGACTGACCTGACCGTGGGTCTGGGGGGCTTTCTCTGCAGGTGAACAAACTTGCTGCAAAGAGGAAAGCCCACGATGATGCCATCAAAGAAGAAAAGAAGAAAAACAAGAAGGCGCGGCGAGCGTGATGGGGCATTGGCCCCCTGCACCAGGGGCTGGACTGGCTATGTGCTGCAGAGACCGTAGTGTTTGGGTGAAAAACCCTCAGCTTTGCTCTTGGGACAGAAATTGTAAATTAAAACGTTCCCTGTCTGTAAATGCAGCTCCTGCTGTGCCTTTCCCTGGGCTGGCTCGCTCCACACAGATGCTGGGTTAGTGCATGTCGGCAGCACTGCCTGTGCTGGGGGATTGGTGTCGCAGGCATGACACGAGAGGTGTCGTCTTTGTGCTGGTGCTACTTCTGCTTCCTCAGCCCCAGGGCAGCAAGGGTTGCCTGAGGAAGAGGAGGACAAGGCGTGCTCTGAGCTCTTGCGTCTCTCTTCAGCATTGTTCATTTTGCATGGCCACAGCTCTGGGATGTGCAAAATGTCCCTGCCCGCCTGCCTGGAGGCAGGATGCATGGGGTTGCTCAGCTTGGTGGGATGTGGTGGTGTGTTTGGAGGGGCAGGAGCTTGCATAGGGGCTGATGGGCTTCATCCCACAGCATCCTTCTGGACAGAATGAGCAGAATACAGATAGATAAAAGCATAATAAGTGGGGTGAGCAATAGGCTACAGGGTCGGGCCCACAGGGTTCTTGTAAATGGGGTTAGCCTGGTGAGCCTGTTCCATTGTGCGACAACCCTCTCAGTGAAGCACCTCTCCCTGCTGTCTAGCCTAAACCTCCTCTGTTGCAGTTTGACACCACTCCTGCAGGTCTATCACTGCTACTAAAGAGAACAGATGGCCTCCTCTTCCCCTTGTGAGGAAGCTGTAGATGGCAATAAGGTTTCCCTCAGCCTCCTTTTCCAGGATGAACAGGCCAAGTGGGGTGATGGGACCGGGGTGTGGGCTGGGCTGCAGACCCCAGGCTGCAAACCCCTTCCTGGGAGCGGCTGCGGAGACGCAGGCTGGAGCGGGGCAGTGGGTGCTGTCAGGGCAGCAACGCAACAGGGCAAAGAGTGGGCCCGGCACGGGGAAAGGGAGGAGAAAGCAGCAGGGGTGGGGATGGCAATGACCACTGTGTTTGCGACACTGACAGGTTTTCTGTGACTTTATTTTATTTTTTCTGTGTGGTGGAATAGGACCCTGATGACTTTCAGGTCCTTTGGGGCCGGCGTGTGTCCCAGTGTGTCCGGCCCCGGCCTCGGAGGGTCTTCTATTGTCCCCGGCGGGGTGGCCTCTTCTTGGATGGTGCAGAGGCCTGCGAGGAGCTGTTCTTCCTCTTGGGGGCTCGCCGGGGACCCCGAGGTGGGCAGCCCCTGCCCCGCCTGGTGGTGGAGGGCCCTGGTGCAGCCTCCTGCGGCTCCTCTTCAGGTGCTGCCTGCTCCATGGGGACCGCAGCTGGTGGGGAGCGAGGGCGGCTGGCGTTCCCTCCAAGGGCATCTCTTGATGCGCCGGGCCCCTCATCCCTGCTGGAGCTGGCAGGATGGAGAGAGGAGACTGCGCCGGCTGCAGGAGCCACCCCGTCGGGGCCAGATGGGATGGGCTCTGGCCCGGGGCTGGCCTCCCGATGCTCGGCTGCAGGAGGAACATGGAGGCCCAGCAGGCGGTGGGCCTCCCTGCTGCACCGCTGCACGGCGACGTCCAGGAGGTGCCGCACGAACGTCGCCGCGTTGTTCCCTCCCAGGTCTTCCTCCACCAGCTGGAGCAGCATCTCTTCCTCCAGCCCCACCAGGCGCAGGGTCTCCCTGATGGCGTTCTCCAGGAGCAGCGCCTCCAAACGCCGTGCCCCGAAGACTCTCCCGAGCTCGCGGCGCACCCAGGAGAGCAGGGGCCGGAGCAGAGCAGGGTGCTCCTGGAAGAGACGGCCCCAGGTGTCCGCGGGGAGGCCGCCCACCAGAGGGCTGGGTGCCACCCATGCAGCCCACGGCCAGGCTGCCTGGGCCCCAGAGGAGCTGTCGGCGGCGATGGATGCCGATGGGCTGATGACCAGCTCCTCAAACTTGTCATCAGCCTGCACCGAGTGCACGATGGACGTCAGCCTCCGCTTGCAGAGGGGGCACTCGGGCTTGGTGTCAGCCCACCGCTGGATGCACGCGAAGCAAAATTGGTGGCAGCATGGCAAGGTGAACGCGGGGCTGCCCCAGCTGTCCAGGCAGATGGGGCAGCGGGTGTCCAAGGCCGCGGCCATGCTTGCCACCAGCTGCGGTGGGCTGTGGGGAGCAGCAGGTGACGATGCGCTCCCTGGTGCAGACGCTGCAGCAGCGGGGGTCGCCCTGGAAGAGGAAGAGAGGGGCCACTGTCATTGTCTGTGCTGGGGAGGGTCCCTCAAATAGGGTCCCTCAAGGAGGATGCCTCTGCGGGCACATAGAGGAGTCCCTGTGCCGCCTACCTCTGCTGCTGCAGGTGCTCCTCCTGGATGTCCCAGCTGCCTGGTCGGACCAGGGCTGGGAGAAACGCAAATGTGGCTCTGGGGACGTGAACCTCTGAGAGCTCCACGAAGCAGCTCCGAGGCCACGACCCAGCACCAAGGCACGCCAAAGTCCGCGCTCCAGTCCTCGCACAACCGCTCGGCTGGAGGGGAGGCACAGGCCACTGGGCTGAGCTGCCGTGCCCAGATTTAAGCAGGGAGGGCCACGCAGTCACAAAAGCGCATCAGCGGGATGTCACAGACAGTGGCCGGGCACATCGCCGCCCACCAGCTGGAGACATCGCCACCGGGATGTCCCAGTCCATCACAGCGACATCACAGTGGACTGTCCTCACCTTCCTCACCTGCAGCACGTTCTCCAGCAGTTCTCCAGCCCCAGCACATGTTTCTGGGCTTTCCGCAGTGCCACTGCCTGCTCCATCCACCGTGTCTTGTGGGCTTGGCACTGGTGTTTCATATCAGCCCTTGAGGCTGAAGTCTCTTGGATTGTTCAGCCTGGAAGAGGCTGAGGGGAGACCTCATTGCAGTCTGCAGCTTCCCCACAAGGGAGAGCGGAGAGGAAGGTGCTGATCTCTTCCCTCTGGTGACCTGTGCTTCAGTGATAGGACCCGAGTGAATGGCCTGTAGCTCGCCCAGTGCCACTAGCGGGGCTTACACAGGCTACAATTAAAAGAAAAATAAAAGCCATGACTGTTCCACAGACAATGTCTTGGTCTTACTCAAAAGCAAGCTCACAGCAGTGCCTGTGGGTGCTGCTAGCAATGGCATTTATGGGGGACTCTCGCCTTGAGTCCTGGGATGCTCTGACTCGCCAGGACGCTCTCTAACAGTCTGGGACTCTCTAGGACACACTGTGAGACTTTGATCTTTCTTTTCATTTCCAAATGTTTCAAACACAAACCACAAAATCACTCTTCTGTGCCAATGGTTACCTAAGAAGCGCCCAATCCCTTTTTTTGCATCTTCTCAAGCTTTAGCAGAGCATTGAAGGACATGCTCATGGAAGAACCTTTCCTTCTGCCGCCTTACTTTTGTGTGCTGCAACAGAAGATCCATGATCCAGTATGCTTCCTGATTTCCCAGCTGAAGACCCAAATCAGTTTTAAAAAAAAAAACAACGTAACACAGAGTACACGAACTGGGCATTAAAAGGAAATGACCTTCTCTGAAAAATCTCTGTTGTTCTGTTCCCTGTTGCAAATGTCTTACAAGCATCGATTCAGCAGCTGCTGTGTTCAGAGAACTGCTCAGCATCAAATCATAGAAACATGGGATGGTTTGGGTTGGAAGCAGCCTTAAAGATCTTCTCACTCCAACTCCTGCCAGGGGCAGGGACACCTCCCACTAGACCACGTTGCTCAAAGCCCCATCCAAGCTGGCCTCGAACACTTCCAAGGATGGGGCATCCACAGCTTCTCTGGGCAACCTGTGCCAGTGCCTCACCACCCTCATCATGAAGAATTTCTTGCAAATATCTCATGTAAATCTACCCTCTTTTAGCTTCAAGGCTGCAGAGGGGACAGAGACAGGCTCTCTCCAGTGGTGCCCAGTGCCAGCACACGAGGCAACGGGCACCAGCAGGAGCACAGGAGGTTCCCTCTGAACACCAGCACTGCTGTGCTGCGAGGGTGTCAGAGCCCTGCACAGCTTGCTCCCTCCTGAGAGATCTTCCAAAGCGGCCTGGACGTGGGCCCCCTGCTCTGGATGGCCCTGCTGGAGCAGGCCGTTTGGACAAGATGTTCCCCAGGGATTGTCAAGAAGCTTAAACCCCGCGCTGGTGGCCATGCTGTAGGGACACGTCTAGGCAGCGGGAGCACCCAACTGCCCTTCCAGCAGCCCCGAGGGCTCCTGCACCTCCTTGGTGGTGCTAGCAGTTATGGTGACCTTGGGGAAGAGGAAATTACACTGGAGTTAATCACTAAATTAAAGAAAAATATGGAAAATATATAGAAACTGTATGGAAAATCTAGAGGGGCCATGGCCACCGCCATGCATAACTTGGGAGAGGATTCCTCTTGGGAGAGGATTCATCAACAACAGCTGTGTTATCCCACTCCATCTGTACATCTCTGCCTCTCTTCTAAACCCACATCCCAACATTTTTTTCCTCAGAACACAACCTCCCCCCCGCCTGCCCGCCCCGAAGGCCTGTGTGCAGCCCCGGAGCCTAACATGGCTGCCGCCCGAGGGCAAACCTCTCTTGCTCCCCACTCGGGTGGGTGCTTCCCCAGGAGTTATAGAGAGAAATACCTCTACAAGAAGATCATGTTTGGCAAGAAATGCAAAATACGAGAGGTATGAGGATAGGGATGCCCTGAGACAAGGAGCCCTGCGCTAGGTCTTATTGAACTGGCTTGCTCTGAGCTCTTGCATCTCTCTTCAGCATTGTTCATTTTGCATGGCCACAGCTCTGGGATGTGCAAAATGTCCCTGCCAGCCTGCTTGGAGGCAGGGTGCGTGGGGTTGCTCAGCTTGGTGGGATGTGGTGGTGTGTTTGGAGGGGCAGGAGCTTGCATAGGGCCTGGTGGGCTTCATCCCACAGCATCCTTCTGGACAGAATGAGCAGAATACAGATAGATAAAAGCATAATAAGTGGGGTGAGCAATTGGCTAAAGGGTCGGGCCCAGAGGGTTCTTGTAAATGGGGTTAGCCTGGTGAGCCTGTTCCATTGTGCGACAACCCTCTCAGTGAAGCACCTCTTCCTGCTGTCTAGCCTAAACCTCCTCTGTTGCAGTTTGACACCACTCCTGCAGGTCTATCACTGGTGACTGAAGAGAATAGATGGCCTCCTCTTCCCCTTGTGAGGTAGCTGTAGATGGCAATAAGGTCTCCCTCAGCCTCCTTTTCCAGGATGAACAGGCCAAGTGGGGTGATGGGACCGGGGTGTGGGCTGGGCTGGAGACCCCAGGCTGCAAACCCCTTCCTGGGAGCGGCTGCGGAGAATCAGGCTGGAGCGGGGCAGTGGGTGCTGTCAGGGCAGCAACGCAACAGGGCAAAGAGTGGGCCCGGCATGGGGAAAGGGAGGAGAAAGCAGCAGGGGTGGGGATGGCAATGACCACTGTGTTTGCGACACTGACGGGTTTTCTGTGACTTTATTTTATTTTATTTTTTTCTGTGTGGTGGAATAGGACCCTGATGACTTTCAGGTCCTTTGGGGCCGGCGTGTGTCCCAGTGTGTCCGGCCCCGGCCTCGGAGGGTCTTCTATTGTCCCCGGCGGGGTGGCCTCTTCTTGGATGGTGCAGAGGCCTGCGAGGAGCTGTTCTTCCTCTTGGGGGCTCGCCGGGGACCCCGAGGTGGGCAGCCCCTGCCCCGCCTGGTGGTGGAGGGCCCTGGTGCAGCCTCCTGCGGCTCCTCTTCAGGTGCTGCCTGCTCCATGGGGACCGCAGCTGGTGGGGAGTGAGGGTGGCTGGCGTTCCCTCCAAGGGCATCTCTTGATGCGCCGGGCCCCTCATCCCTGCTGGAGCTGGCAGGATGGAGAGAGGAGACTGCGCCGGCTGCAGGAGCCACCCCGTCGGGGCCAGATGGGATGGGCTCTGGCACGGGGCTGGCCTCCCGATGCTGGGCTGCAGGAGGAACGTTGAGGCCCAGCAGGCGGTGGGCCTCCCTGCTGCACCGCTGCACGGCGACGTCCAGGAGGTGCCGCACGAACGTCGCCGCGTTGTTCCCTCCCAGGTCTTCCTCCACCAGCTGGAGCAGCATCTCTTCCTCCAGCCCCACCAGGCGCAGGGTCTCCCTGATGGCGTTCTCCAGGAGCAGCGCCTCCAAACGCCGTGCCCCGAAGACTCTCCCGAGCTCGCGGCGCACCCAGGAGAGCAGGGGCCGGAGCAGAGCAGGGTGCTCCTGGAAGAGACGGCCCCAGGTGTCCGCGGGGAGGCCGCCCACCAGAGGGCTGGGTGCCACCCATGCAGCCCACGGCCAGGCTGCCTGGGCCCCAGAGGAGCTGTCGGCGGCGATGGATGCCGATGGGCTGATGACCAGCTCCTCAAACTTGTCATCAGCCTGCACCGAGTGCACGATGGACGTCAGCCTCCGCTTGCAGAGGGGGCACTCGGGCTTGGTGTCAGCCCACCGCTGGATGCAGGCGAAGCAAAACTGGTGGCAGCACGGCAAGGTGAACGCGGGGCTGCCCCAGCTGTCCAGGCAGATGGGGCAGCGGGTGTCCAAGGCCGCGGCCATGCTTGCCACCAGCTGCGGTGGGCTGTGGGGAGCAGCAGGTGACGATGCGCTCCCTGGTGCAGACGCTGCAGCAGCGGGGGTCGCCCTGGAAGAGGAAGAGAGGGGCCACTGTCATTGTCTGGCCTGGGGAGGGTCCCTCAAGGAGGATGCCTCTGCGGGCACAGAGAGGAGTCCCTGTGCCGCCTACCTCTGCTGCTGCAGGTGCTCCTCCTGGATGTCCCAGCTGCCTGGTCGGACCAGGGCTGGGAGAAACGCAAATGTGGCTCTGGGGACGTGAACCTCTGAGAGCTCCACGAAGCAGCTCCGAGGCCACGACCCAGCACCAAGGCACGCCAAAGTCCGCGCTCCAGTCCTCGCACAACCGCTCGGCTGGAGGGGAGGCACAGGCCACTGGGCTGAGCTGCCGTGCCCAGATTTAAGCAGTGAGGGCCACGCAGTCACAAAAGCGCATCAGCGGGATGTCACAGACAGCGGCCGGGCACATCGCCGCCCACCAGCTGGGGACATCGCCACCGGGATGTCCCGGTCCATCACAGCGACATCACAGTGGACTGTCCTCACCTTCCTCACCTGCAGCACGTTCTCCAGCAGTTCTCCAGCCCCAGCACATGTTTCTGGGCTTTCTGCAGTGCCACTGCCTGCTCCATGCACCGCATCTTGTGGGCTTGGCACTGGTGTTTCATATCAGCCCTTGAGGCTGAAGTCTCTTGGATTGTTCAGCCTGGAGGAGGCTGAGGGGAGACCTCATTGCAGTCTGCAGCTTCCCCATGAGGGAGAGCGGAGAGGCAGGTGCTGATCTCTTCCCTTTGGTGACCTGTGCTTCAGCGATAGGTCCTGAGTGAATTTCCTGTAGCTCGCCCAGTGCCACTAGCAGGGCTTAAATAGGCTACAATTAAAAGAAAAATAAAAGCCGTGACTGTTCCACAGACAATGTCTTGGTCTTACTCAAAAGCAAGCTCACAGCAGCGCCTGTGGGTGCTGCTAGCAATGACATTTATGGGGCACTCTTGCCTTGAGTCCTGGGATGCTCTGACTCGCCAGGACGCTCTCTAACAGTCTAGGACTCTAGGACACACTGTGAGACTCTGATGCTTTCTTTTCATTTACAAAAGTTTCAAACACAAACCACAAAATCACTCTTCTGTGCCAATGGTTACACAAGAAGCGCCCAATCCCTTTTTTTGCATCTTCTCAAGCCTTAGCAGAGCACTGAAGGACATGCTCATGGAAGAACCTTTCCTTCTGCCGCCTTACTTTCGTGTGCTGCAACAGAAGATCCATGATCCAGTATGCTTCCTGATTTCCCAGCTAGTGATGGAAATCAGGTTTCAACAACAACAACGTAACAGAGTACACCAACAGGGCATTAAAAGGACATGACCTTCTCTGAAAAATCCCTGTTGCTCTGTTCCCTGTTGCAAATGTCTTACAAGCATCGATTCAGCAGCTGCTGTGTTCAAAGAACTGCTCAGCATCAAATCATAGAAACATGGGATGGTTTGGGTTGGAAGCAGCCTTAAAGATCATCTCATTCCAACTCCTGCCAGGGGCAGGGACACCTCCCACTAGACCACGTTGCTCAAAGCCCCATCCAACCTGGCCTTGAGCACTTCAAGGGACGGGGCATCCACAGCTTCTCTGGACAACCTGTTCCAGCGCCTCACCACCCTCATCATGAAGAATTTCTTGTAAATATCTCATCTAAATCTACCCTCTTTCAGCTTCAAGGCTGCAGAGGGGACAGAGACAGGCTCTCTCCAGTGGTGCCCAGTGCCAGCACACGAGGCAGCGGGCACCAGCAGGAGCACAGGAGGTTCCCTCTGAACACCAGCACTGCTGTGCTCTGAGTGTGTCAGAGCCCTGCACAGCTTGCTCCCTCCTGAGAGATCTTCCAAAGCGGCCTGGACGTGGGCCCCCTGCTCTGGATGGCCCTGCTGGAGCAGGCCGTTTGGACAAGATGTTCCCCAGGGATTGTCAAGAGGTTTAAACCCCGCGCTGGTGGCCATGCTGTAGGGACACGTCTAGGCAGCGGGAGCTCCCAACTGCCCTTCCAGCAGCCCCGAGGGCTCCTGCACCTCCTTGGTGGTGCTAGCAGTTATGGTGACCTTGGGGAAGAGGAAATTACACTGGGGTTAATCACTAAATTAAAGCAATATATGGAAAAGATATACAAAATGTATGGAAAATCTAGAGGGGCCATGGCCACCGCCATGCATAACTTGGGAGAGGATTCCTTTTGGGAGAGGATTCATCAACAACAGCTGTGTTATCCCACTCCATCTGTACATTTCTGCCTCTCTTCTAAACCCACATCCCAACATTTTTTTCCTCAGAACACAACCTCCCCCCTGCCTGCCCGCCCCAAAGACCTGTGTGCAGCCCCGGAGCCTAACGTGGCTGCCGCCCGAGGGCAAACCTCTCTTGCTCCCCACTCGGGTGGGTGCTTCCCCAGGAGTTATCGAGAGAAATACCTCTACAAGAAGATCATGTTTGGCAAGAAACGCAAAATACGAGAGGTATGAGGATAGGGATGCCCTGAGACAAGGAGCCCTGCGCTAGGTCTTATTGAACTTCTTGCTCTCAGCTCTTGCATCTCTCTTCAGCGTTGTTCATTTTGCATGGCCACAGCTCTGGGATGTGCAAAATGTCCCTGCCAGCCTGCTTGGAGGCAGGGTGCGTGGGGTTGCTCAGCTTGGTGGGATGTGGTGGTGTGCTTGGAGGGGCAGGAGCTTGCATAGGGCCTGGTGGGCTTCATCCCACAGCATCCTTCTGGACAGAATGAGCAGAATACAGTTAGATAAAAGCATAATAAGTGGGGTGAGCAATTGGCTAAAGGGTCGGGCCCAGAGGGTTCTTGTAAATGGGGTTAGCCTGGTGAGCCTGTTCCATTGTGCAACAACCCTCTCAGTGAAGCACCTCTCCCTGCTGTCTAGCCTAAACCTCCTCTGTTGCAGTTTGACACCGTTCCCGCAGGTCTATCAATGGTACTAAAGAGATCGCCTCAGCTCCCCCTTTTGAGGAAGCTGTAGATGGCAATAAGGTCTCCCTCAGCCTCCTTTTCCAGGATGAACAGGCCAAGTGGGGTGATGGGACCGGGGTGTGGGCTGGGCTGCAGACCCCAGGCTGCAAACCCCTTCCTGGGAGCGGCTGCGGAGAATCAGGCTGGAGCGGGGCAGTGGGTGCTGTCAGGGCAGCAACGCAACAGGGCAAAGAGTGGGCCCGGCATGGGGAAAGGGAGGAGAAAGCAGCAGGGGTGGGGATGGCAATGACCACTGTGTTTGCGACACTGACAGGTTTTCTGTGACTTTATTTTATTTTTTCTGTGTGGTGGAATAGGACCCTGATGACTTTCAGGTCCTTTGGGGCCGGCGTGTGTCCCAGTGTGTCCGGCCCCGGCCTCGGAGGGTCTTCTATTGTCCCCGGCGGGGTGGCCTCTTCTTGGATGGTGGAGAGGCCTGCGAGGAGCTGTTCTTCCTCTTGGGGGCTCGCCGGGGACCCCGAGGTGGGCAGCCCCTGCCCCGCCTGGTGGTGGAGGGCCCTGGTGCAGCCTCCTGCGGCTCCTCTTCAGGTGCTGCCTGCTCCATGGGGACCGCAGCTGGTGGGGAGTGAGGGCGGCTGGCGTTCCCTCCAAGGGCATCTCTTGATGCGCCGGGCCCCTCATCCCTGCTGGAGCTGGCAGGATGGAGAGAGGAGACTGCGCCGGCTGCAGGAGCCACCCCGTCGGGGCCAGATGGGATGGGCTCTGGCCCGGGGCTGGCCTCCCGATGCTCGGCTGCAGGAGGAACATGGAGGCCCAGCAGGCGGTGGGCCTCCCTGCTGCACCGCTGCACGGCGACGTCCAGGAGGTGCCGCACGAACGTCGCCGCGTTGTTCCCTCCCAGGTCTTCCTCCACCAGCTGGAGCAGCATCTCTTCCTCCAGCCCCACCAGGCGCAGGGTCTCCCTGATGGCGTTCTCCAGGAGCAGCGCCTCCAAACGCCGTGCCCCGAAGACTCTCCCGAGCTCGCGGCGCACCCAGGAGAGCAGGGGCCGGAGCAGAGCAGGGTGCTCCTGGAAGAGACGGCCCCAGGTGTCCGCGGGGAGGCCGCCCACCAGAGGGCTGGGTGCCACCCATGCAGCCCACGGCCAGGCTGCCTGGGCCCCAGAGGAGCTGTCGGCGGCGATGGATGCCGATGGGCTGATGACCAGCTCCTCAAACTTGTCATCAGCCTGCACCGAGTGCACGATGGACGTCAGCCTCCGCTTGCAGAGGGGGCACTCGGGCTTGGTGTCAGCCCACCGCTGGATGCAGGCGAAGCAAAATTGGTGGCAGCATGGCAAGGTGAACGCGGGGCTGCCCCAGCTGTCCAGGCAGATGGGGCAGCGGGTGTCCAAGGCCGCGGCCATGCTTGCCACCAGCTGCGGTGGGCTGTGGGGAGCAGCAGGTGACGATGCGCTCCCTGGTGCAGACGCTGCAGCAGCGGGGGTCGCCCTGGAAGAGGAAGAGAGGGGCCACTGTCATTGTCTGGGCTGGGGACGGTCCCTCAAATAGGGTCCCTCTGCGGGCACATAGAGGAGTCCCTGTGCCGCCTACCTCTGCTGCTGCAGGTGCTCCTCCTGGATGTCCCAGCTGCCTGGTCGGACCAGGGCTGGGAGAAACGCAAATGTGGCTCTGGGGACGTGAACCTCTGAGAGCTCCACGAAGCAGCTCTGAGGCCACGACCCAGCACCAAGGCACGCCAAAGTCCGCGCTCCAGTCCTCGCACAACCGCTCGGCTGGAGGGGAGGCACAGGCCACTGGGCTGAGCTGCCGTGCCCAGATTTAAGCAGGGAGGGCCACGCAGTCACAAAAGCGCATCAGCGGGATGTCACAGACAGCGGCCGGGCACATCGCCGCCCACCAGCTGGGGACATCGCCACCGGGATGTCCCAGTCCATCACAGCGACATCACAGTGGACTGTCCTCACCTTCCTCACCTGCAGCACGTTCTCCAGCAGTTCTCCAGCCCCAGCACATGTTTCTGGGCTTTCCGCAGTGCCACCGCCTGCTCCATCCACCGCGTCTTGTGGGCTTGGCACTGGTGTTTCATATCAGCCCTTGAGGCTGAAGTCTCTTGGATTGTTCAGCCTGGAGGAGGCTGAGTGGAGACCTCATTGCAGTCTGCAGCTTCCCCACGAGGGAGAGCGGAGAGGCAGGTGCTGATCTCTCTCTTCCCTCTGGTGACCTGTGCTTCAGCAATAGGTCCTGAGTGAATGGCCTGTAGCTCGCCCAGTGCCACTAGCAGTTCTTACATAGGCTACAATTAAAAGAAAAATAAAAGCCGTGACTGTTCCACAGACAATGTCTTGGTCTGACTCAAAAGCAAGCTCACAGCAGCGCCTGTGGGTGCTGCTAGCAATGGCATTTATGGGGGACTCTCGCCTTGAGTCCTGGGATGCTCTGACTCGCCAGGACGCTCTCTAACAGACTGTGACTTTCTAGGACACACTGTGAGACTCTGATGCTTTCTTTTCATTTACAAATGTTTCAAACACAAACCACAAAATCACTCTTCTGTGCCAATGGTTACACAAGAAGTGCCCAATCCCTTTTTTTTTTGCATCTTCTCAACCCTTAGCAGAGCATTGAAGGACATGCTCATGGAAGAACCTTTCCTTCTGCAGATTTACTTTCGTTTGCTACAACTGAAACTCCATGATCCAGTATGCTTCCTGATTTCCCAGCTGGTGATGGAAATCAGGTTTCAAAGACAAAAACAACGTAACACAGAGTACACCAACTGGGCATTAAAAGGACATGACCTTCTCTGAAAAATCCCTGTTGCTCTGTTCCCTGTTGCAAATGTCTTACAAGCATCGATTCAGCAGCTGCTGTGTTCAAAGAACTGCTCAGCATCAAATCATAGAAACATGGGATGGTTTGGGTTGGAAGCAGCCTTAAAGATCATCTCACTCCAACTCCTGCCAGGGGCAGGGACACCTCCCACTAGACCAGGTTGCTCAAAGCCCCATCCAACCTTGCCTTACACACTTCAAGGGATGGGGCATCCAGAGCTTCACTGGATAACCAGTTCCAGCGCCTCACCACCCTCATCATGAAGAATTTCTTGCAAATATCTCATCTAAATCTACCCTCTTTCAGCTTCAAGGCTGCAGAGGGGACAGAGACAGGCTCTCTCCAGTGGTGTCCAGTGCCAGCACACGAGGCAGCCCTTCCAGCAGCCCTGAAGACTCCTGCATCTCCTTAGTGGTGCTAGCAGTTATGGTGACCTTGGGGAAGAGGAAATTACACTGGGGTTAATCACTAAATTAAAGCAATATATGGAAAATATGTAGAAAATGTATGGAAAATCTAGAGGGGCCATGGCCACTGCCATGCATATCTTGGGAGAGGATTCCTCTTGGGAGAGGATTCATCAACAACAGCTTTGTTATCCCACTCCACCCGTACATCTCTGCCTCTCTTCTAAACCCACATCCCAACATTTTGTTCCTCAGAACACAACCTCCCCCCCGCCTGCCCGCCCCAAAGACCTGTGTGCAGCCCCGGAGCCTAACATGGCTGCCGCCCGAGGGCAAACCTCTCTTGCTCCCCACTCGGGTGGGTGCTTCCCCAGGAGTTATCGAGAGAAATACCTCTACAAGAAGATCATGTTTGGCAAGAAACGCAAAATACGAGAGGTATGAGGATAGGGATGCCCTGAGACAAGGAGCCCTGCGCTAGGTCTTATTGAACTTCTTGCTCTCAGCTCTTGCATCTCTCTTCAGCGTTGTTCATTTTGCATGGCCACAGCTCTGGGATGTGCAAAATGTCCCTGCCAGCCTGCTTGGAGGCAGGGTGCGTGGGGTTGCTCAGCTTGGTGGGATGTGGTGGTGTGCTTGGAGGGGCAGGAGCTTGCATAGGGCCTGGTGGGCTTCATCCCACAGCATCCTTCTGGACAGAATGAGCAGAATACAGTTAGATAAAAGCATAATAAGTGGGGTGAGCAATTGGCTAAAGGGTCGGGCCCAGAGGGTTCTTGTAAATGGGGTTAGCCTGGTGAGCCTGTTCCATTGTGCGACAACCCTCACAGTGAAGAACCTCTCCCTGCTGTCTAGCCTAAACCTCCTCTGTTGCAGTTTGACACCACTCCTGCAGGTCTATCACTGGTACTAAAGAGAATAGATGGCCTCCTCTTCCCCTTGTGAGGAAGCTGTAGATGGCAATAAGGTCTCCCTCAGCCTCCTTTTCCAGGATGAACAGGCCAAGTGGGGTGATGGGACCGGGGTGTGGGCTGGGCTGGAGACCCCAGGCTGCAAACCCCTTCCTGGGAGCGGCTGCGGAGTCGCAGGCTGGAGCGGGGCAGTGGGTGCTGTCAGAGCAGCAACGCAACAGGGCAACAAGTGGGCCCGGCATGGGGAAAGGGAGGAGAAAGCAGCAGGGGTGGGGATGGCAATGACCACTGTGTTTGCGACACTGACAGGTTTTCTGTGACTTTATTTTATTTTTTCTGTGTGGTGGAATAGGACCCTGATGACTTTCAGGTCCTTTGGGGCCGGCGTGTGTCCCAGTGTGTCCGGCCCCGGCCTCGGAGGGTCTTCTATTGTCCCCGGCGGGGTGGCCTCTTCTTGGATGGTGGAGAGGCCTGCGAGGAGCTGTTCTTCCTCTTGGGGGCTCGCCGGGGACCCCGAGGTGGGCAGCCCCTGCCCCGCCTGGTGGTGGAGGGCCCTGGTGCAGCCTCCTGCGGCTCCTCTTCAGGTGCTGCCTGCTCCACGGGGACCGCAGCTGGTGGGGAGTGAGGGCGGCTGGCGTTCCCTCCAAGGGCATCTCTTGATGCGCCGGGCCCCTCATCCCTGCTGGAGCTGGCAGGATGGAGAGAGGAGACTGCGCCGGCTAGAGGAGCCACCCCGTCGGGGCCAGATGGGATGGGCTCTGGCCCGGGGCTGGCCTCCCGATGCTGGGCTGCAGGAGGAACGTTGAGGCCCAGCAGGCGGTGGGCCTCCCTGCTGCACCGCTGCACGGCGACGTCCAGGAGGTGCCGCACGAACGTCGCCGCGTTGTTCCCTCCCAGGTCTTCCTCCACCAGCTGGAGCAGCATCTCTTCCTCCAGCCCCACCAGGCGCAGGGTCTCCCTGATGGCGTTCTCCAGGAGCAGCGCCTCCAAACGCCGTGCCCCGAAGACTCTCCCGAGCTCGCGGCGCACCCAGGAGAGCAGGGGCCGGAGCAGAGCAGGGTGCTCCTGGAAGAGACGGCCCCAGGTGTCCGCGGGGAGGCCGCCCACCAGAGGGCTGGGTGCCACCCATGCAGCCCACGGCCAGGCTGCCTGGGCCCCAGAGGAGCTGTCGGCGGCGATGGATGCCGATGGGCTGATGACCAGCTCCTCAAACTTGTCATCAGCCTGCACCGAGTGCACGATGGACGTCAGCCTCCGCTTGCAGAGGGGGCACTCGGGCTTGGTGTCAGCCCACCGCTGGATGCAGGTGAAGCAAAACTGGTGGCAGCACGGCAAGGTGAACGCGGGGCTGCCCCAGCTGTCCAGGCAGATGGGGCAGCGGGTGTCCAAGGCCGCGGCCATGCTTGCCACCAGCTGCGGTGGGCTGTGGGGAGCAGCAGGTGACGATGCGCTCCCTGGTGCAGACGCTGCAGCAGCGGGGGTCGCCCTGGAAGAGGAAGAGAGGGGCCACTGTCATTGTCTGGCCTGGGGAGGGTCCCTCAAGGAGGATGCCTCTGCGGGCACAGAGAGGAGTCCCTGTGCCGCCTACCTCTGCTGCTGCAGGTGCTCCTCCTGGATGTCCCAGCTGCCTGGTCGGACCAGGGCTGGGAGAAACGCAAATGTGGCTCTGGGGACGTGAACCTCTGAGAGCTCCACGAAGCAGCTCTGAGGCCACGACCCAGCACCAAGGCACGCCAAAGTCCGCGCTCCAGTCCTCGCACAACCGCTCGGCTGGAGGGGAGGCACAGGCCACTGGGCTGAGCTGCCGTGCCCAGATTTAAGCAGGGAGGGCCACGCAGTCACAAAAGCGCATCAGCGGGATGTCACAGACAGCGGCCGGGCACATCGCCGCCCACCAGCTGGGGACATCGCCACCGGGATGTCCCGGTCCATCACAGCGACATCACAGTGGACTGTCCTCACCTTCCTCACCTGCAGCACGTTCTCCAGCAGTTCTCCAGCCCCAGCACATGTTTCTGGGCTTTCCGCAGTGCCACCGCCTGCTCCATCCACCGCGTCTTGTGGGCTTGGCACTGGTGTTTCATATCAGCCCTTGAGGATGAAGTCTCTTGGATTGTTCAGCCTGGAGGAGGCTGAGTGGAGACCTCATTGCAGTCTGCAGCTTCCCCACGAGGGAGAGCGGAGAGGCAGGTGCTGATCTCTCTCTTCCCTCTGGTGACCTGTGCTTCAGCAATAGGTCCTGAGTGAATGGCCTGTAGCTCGCCCAGTGCCACTAGCAGTTCTTACATAGGCTACAATTAAAAGAAAAATAAAAGCCGTGACTGTTCCACAGACAATGTCTTGGTCTTACTCAAAAGCAAGCTCATAGCAGCGCCTGTGGGTGCTGCTAGCAATGGCATTTATGGGGCACTCTCGCCTTGAGTCCTGGGATGCTCTGACTCGCCAGGACGCTCTCTAACAGTCTGGGACTCTAGGACACACTGTGAGACTCTGATGCTTTCTTTTCATTTACAAATGTTTCGAACACAAACCACAAAATCACTCTTCTGTGCCAATGGTTACACAAGAAGTGCCCAATCCCTTTTTTTGCATCTTCTCTAGCTTTAGCAGAGCACTGAAGGACATGCTCATGGAAGAACCTTTCCTTCTGCCGCCTTACATTCGTGTGCTGCAACAGAAGATCCATGATCCAGTATGCTTCCTGATTTCCCAGCTAAAGACCCAAATCAGGTTTCAACAACAACAACGTAACAGAGTACACCAACTGGGCATTAAAAGGACATGACCTTCTCTGAAAAATCCCTGTTGCTCTGTTCCCTGTTGCAAATGTCTTACAAGCATTGATTCAGCAGCTGCTGTGTTCAAAGAACTGCTCAGCATCAAATCATAGAAACATGGGATGGTTTGGGTTGGAAGCAGCCTTAAAGATCATCTCATTACAACCCCTGCCAGGGGCAGGGACACCTCCCACTAGACCACGTTGCTCAAAGCCCCATCCAACCTGGCTTTGAGCACTTCCAGGGACGGGGCATCCACAGTTTCTCTGGACAAGCTATTCCAGCGCCTCAGCACCCTCATCATGAAGAATTTCTTGCAAATATCTCATCTAAATCTACCCTCTTTTAGCTTCAAGGCTGCAGAGGGGACAGAGACAGGCTCTCTCCAGTGGTGCCCAGTGCCAGCACACGAGGCAGCCCTTCCAGCAGCCCTGAGGGCTCCTGCACCTCCTTGGTGGTGCTAGCAGTTATGGTGACCTTGGGGAAGAGGAAATTACACTGGGGTTAATCACTAAATTAAAGCAATACATGGAAAATATATACAAAATATATGGAAAATCTAGAGGGGCCATGGCCACCGCCATGCATAACTTGGGAGAGGATTCCTTTTGGGAGAGGATTCATCAACAACAGCTGTGTTATCCTACCCCATCTGTAAATCTCCACCTCTCTTCTAAACCCACATCCCAACATTTTTTTCCTCAGAACACAACCTCCCTCCTGCCTGCCCGCCCCGAAGGCCTGTGCGCAGCCCTGGAGCCTAACATGGCTGCCGCCCGAGGGGGCCGCCCAGCCCGAGCCCAGCCCTTGGTGCCACCCCTGGTGCGTGCAGCCAGCCCCATGGGGAGCAGCCCCCGGCCCCGTGGTGCCACAGCTCGGGGTGGGAGGTGGTGGGGCGGCGGCAACCTGGGGACAGGGGGAGGAGGAGCTCGTTTTCCTGTAACGTTTGTGGTGGTTTGGGATTTTTAACTCTTTTTTTGTTGTTGTTGTTTAGTTTGGAGGTTTGAATGTGTAGCTGTGAGGGTTGAGGAGGGTTTAGGGGAGCGTGCCTCATGGAAGTTGTGTCATCTCGTGGGGTTTTTGTGGAAGATCCTTGCTCCGGGGCAGCAGCGGGGTTTCAGGTGTGGCAAATAAGACAGCCATGGCATGCTGCGACGTGGCAGAGCCCTGCTGCTGCTCCGCCATTCACATTGCCATTTCAAGCCTCCATTTCCCCCTCCATAACTCCCCATAACGCTACAATTTCCCCACGGCTTTCACAAATGGGGCGATAAGGGCATAATAAGTTCCTCCATGCCTGATTAACTTGTGTCCAAAGGAGCTGAGGCCTGGCGCTCCCCATGACAGGACGGGTGTGCCCTGCTCGTGTGACATGGCCCCTGCTAGGTGACATCGGCACAGTGCCCGCGTTCAGCTGGAAACCTCTCTTGTTCCCCACTCGGGTGGGTGCTTCCCTAAATGTTTCTCCTGAGTGGGTGACGGGGACGAGAGCACCCCTTGCTGGGGGTAAAGCCCTCCTGGAGCTGCAGTCCTTGGCGAGGCGAGTCAGCACCCACGGGTGCCCCTTCCCACTCAGCTGTCACTAGCAGGAGGTTTTTGGTTTGGGGTGGACTTGGTGAAATTTTTAAAAGAGAAATCTCACCCACTC
Source organism: Aythya fuligula (assembly GCF_009819795.1). Lineage (NCBI taxonomy): Eukaryota > Metazoa > Chordata > Aves > Anseriformes > Anatidae > Aythya > Aythya fuligula. The sequence continues at coordinate 5,223,840 of NC_045575.1, forward strand.
GAATCACGGAGGTGTTTCTCAGGAGGCTTCTGCCACGGTCTTGTGGGTCTTGTGCTTTGAGTTTGGCTCTTGGGATTTGGGGTTAACCACCCCTGGGCTGCCTGGGGTGTCACACACAGGGTTTATTTCAGTCACATCCCAAGGCTACGAGCACCTCTTTGCTGGTGGGACTGGGCACCACTGCTGGGGCCAGGCTACCATGTCCTGGCTGCAGCTGCTGGGTGCTGTGGCCCTCTTCTGACTGGAACCACTGCAAAGCACCATCCTGCCCTCCAAAAAATGAGAAACTGGCAGGATGAAAGGTGCTGGTCTGGAGATCAGAGAGCTTCAGAGAAGGGGTGGGAGCTTGCAAGGAACAGGGCTCCTTGCCCTGTCTGAGTCCCAGCCCAGACAGTGGCTCTGGCACAGTGCAGTTGGGGCCTGTCCATGCTGGGAGACGTCAGGGACGAGGATGAAAAGCCAATTCATCCAGAGCCAGGTGTGTGTGACTTAATCCAGTGCCGTGCTTGCTTCACGCAGACTGCTCACTGCGACAGATGTGCCTCAGGGACAGGTAAGGAGATGGGCGATAAACCACTGGCACAAATCCAGCCAGGGCTGGGCGCAGCGGTGCGTCAGCTGAGAGCTCGGTGGTGCCACCATCCTGGCACGGTCCCCGCAGTCCCTGCAGGCAGTTCTGCTGCATGGGGAGGCCAGGGAGAAGTCGGAGGAACTGCTCTGGGCTGCTCTCTCCCCATAACCAGCTTGTGGCAGGAGAGACCTGGTCCTGTCCCCATCTGGGCAGGGAGTGCAGCATCCTCTGCCTCCCCAGGGCACATTCTTTTGCCCTGGAGAAGGCTCTGCCATCTCAAGAGGTTTTTTACGGGGACACCCTGTCCCTAGCTGTGGTGGAGGCTGTGCCATCTCAAGCCATCTGTGGATGTGCCTGTTTCTTTCCTCTGTCCATGGAGAGCCTGGGATGGCTGACATAGGCTCAGGCTTTCATTTTGACCATAATGACGTTGCCTACACAGGTTTTCTCGTCCTGTGACATTGGGGACAGCATGAGCTGCCCCGTTGGGGTCAGCTGTGTCCCAAGAGAGCAAGGACCTGCCAGCCTCATAGCCTCTGTCACACCTGGGAGCAAAAGGACAGTTCTTGGTCCCTCTTCCTGCAGTGATGGAGACCATTCTAGTTTTTCTTTTTCCTGGGTACATTGAAGTGGCTGCAATGTGGCAACAGCTTCACTTCATCCTCCTGTCTGTCCTCCCTTGCTGGGAGACCCAAACACATCCAGGTGCCGGGCCTGGCAGCGGGCATGCCTGTGGGTGCCCCACGGTTATAGAAGAGCTGCTGCTAGGGTGGTGGGAAGGAGCCAGGGCTGCACGGACACACAATGGCCCCTTCTGTGGCCAGCAGTGGGGTGATGTGGGAAGGAAACGGCGCTCACCGGCTTCCTCGCGGCTCTGCTGCCGCTGCCGCGGAACAAAGGAGCCATGGGGCACGCAGTGCCACGGGTGCTGGTGGCAAAGCAAAGCTGGCTCCCACCAAACAAAACCCTTGTGTCCCAGTGAGTGAGAGAGACCCCGGTTCCCTTTGGGGTCCTTGGGGTGCCCTCCTGGGTACCCACCTCCTCTTTCTCATGGGTGAGCAGCAGCGGTGATGTGCCGAAGGGCAGGGAGCACAGGCACTGCTGTCTTACAGCCATAAAAGCTGTCAAGATACAGCGGGCAGCAGGGGAAGGGGAGGATGGAGCCTGAGGCTTTTTCTCAATCTTTTTATGAGAGAGAAAAGAAAACAGCCTGAAGCTGCTCCCCATAGGGAAAAGCTCATCCCACGAGGCCACGGCAGGAAGGGGACATCCCCGAGAAGGGATGGCCACCGTCCTTGCATCCTGGGGTCCATAAAACAGCTGAGCAAGCACCACCGGCACTCCCTGGCTGCGTTCAACTTCCCCTTGGTGCTTACGGGGCAGGGAGTTTCCACTCCTCCAGCACCCCAAGCAGCCCCAGAGCCCCCCGGCCCCGCTCAGCCGGGGGTGCCGGGTGGCAGCGCCAGGCCGGGCCGGGGCAGAGCCGGCTCTGGCTGCAGCGAGCCGGGGCGCTGGGCCACAATGTCCCCGTTGATGGCCGTGGCGCAGATGGAGACAAACGGCCCCGTTGTTGTGCGCGCGGGGCGGCAGCGGGGTGAATGAGCCCTCTGTGCTCCCTCGGTGGGTGGAGAGACAGAGCCTTTGCGGCCGCTCGGGTGGCAGCGGGAGCCCCGGCAGCGCCTCGCTCCGCGCCTCGAGCCGGCGGCAGCACTGGGAGAGGAGCTCAGCCCCATTCGGCTTCGCCCTCCCCGCCCGGGCGGGTGCGCTGGGGCCAAATTTCGGGGGATGGCTTAGAGAGGGTGGGAAGCGGCTGGGGGCTGCTTTGGGAGAGCCTGTTCCATGTCGGAGCAGCATCGCCCCCCACGCCCCACGCCCCAGCAAGCCGAGGAGAGGAGAGGGACGGTCCGCGGGGAGCAGCCGGAGCAAAGGAAGAGGTGATGGGGGCTGGTGGGGGGCTGGGAGGGCCGCGGGGGCCAGCACAGGGGGATTTCAGGATGCAAGGGGCACGTGGGCACCAGCACCCACGGGATAAGATGCCGGGGCGAGGGGGATGGGGTGAGCACGCACGGAGCGGCGTGCCCACAGTGGGCATTGGCACGGGATGGAGAGAGCCTGAGCCAGAGCCACCGGGGGCTGGAAGGGTGCCCTGTGCATGGTTCCTTAAATTTGGGCTGGAAAGGGGTTGGTGCCTGTAAGGGAAAACGCAGAAGAGGGCTGCCACGGGGAGTGTTGGACCTGGGGGGATGCAGGGACGTGGGGATATAGCATGGGGCCGTGTCCTCGCTCTGGGGCCGTGACCACCGGCTCCGGCTGGGGCTTTCAAGTGGCTGGGTGAGGGCCAGCGCCAGCGGCTGCCCTGCTCCTCTGGGAGCCCCAGGACAAAGCCTCCACCTTAGCATTTCTCCTGCTGAGCTATTAATAATTAAGCCACTCACTTAAGGCAAAGTCAATAGAGTAACTGGGCTGGGAACTGTTTGCAAGAAACACCCCGCCGGAGCCAGCCCGGGTGGAGCTCAGCATCCCCTCGGCATCCCTGCCAGTGGGGCCGGGCGCTGGCAGCCACGGAGATGCTGGGGGCAGCTCAGCCATGCTCTCGCCGTCATTTCTGCCGCTCGGAAAGCCCGCAGAGCGGAGGCTGAGCTCGCCTGGGGTCGGCGAGGGCGAGCCGTGCCCAGCGTCCGGTTACATTTTCCATCCATTATTCATCAAGATGGAAATCTCAGCTGCGGCGTGGCTCGCTGCCCTCCGCCGGGCCGGGGCAGGAGAGATGCAGGTGGAGGACGGAGGCCAGCGCCACGGGAAGGCTTCGTGCACAGCGGGGCGAGATGCCGGCGGGGGCCCGGTAGGGTTTCCGCATGGTTTTTCCTCTGCGAAATCCCCGGGAGGTCTGTGCTGCTGGCTGCACCCGCCAGGCTGCGGGGTTTTCGTGCTCTGCACGGCACCGCGGGGTGGCTGAAGGGTGCCAAGGATGGCCGGCGGCCAGAAGGGTGCCAGGAGGCAGGGCAAGGCGTGCGGGCAGCTCGTCCGTGTGTCCTGCCGGGAGGACAGCCCTGCTGCAATGCGGCGCCGGGGCAGCTCCCGGCTCGGCGAGCGGACGCGGGGCACGGCGCGGCGACGGTGCAGGTGCTGCAGGAACTCGCGGGGGTGTGTGTGAGTGTGTGCACGTGTGTTTGTGTGTGTGTGAGTGTGTCCTAATCCATGAGTCTGCAGGCATAATGTGCACAGGGGCGTGCGGATGCCGGTGTCCTTGTCCGTATGAACTGCGTGCGCGTACGGCTGTGTCCTTGCCTGTGCATGTGCGTGAGTGCGCAGAGGTGTTTGGCTGTGTCCTTGTGTGTGTGCGTGCATAATGTGCAGAGATATGTGCCCCCGTGTGCGTGCACACGCATGGAATGCGCAGGTGGCTGTGTCCCTGCGTGTGCATGCACGAGTGTGCATGGATGTGCGAGCCCCTAAATGTCCTTGTCCTCACATCGGCGTGCACGAGCGTTCATGGGGGGGGTGGTGGCTGCCTGTGTCCTTGTGCATGAGGAGGCACAGATGTGTGTGCACACGCCTGTGCCCCGTGCACGTGTGTGCACGAGTGTGTACAGCTAGATACGTGTGCGTGCATGAGTGTGCACGGACGTGTGTCCGTGTCCTTGTGTGCACGTGGGAATGTGAGCGTGCAGAGGTGTGTGTGCACGCATAACACACAGAGCTGCGTGCCCTGTGTGCGTGCACACACATAAATGTGCACAGGAGTGCCTGTGTCCCTGTGCACACGTGTGGAGGGGTGGGGGTGCCCCCATATTTATGCGCACACTTCTGTGTGTGTGTACATTTGTGCAGGGATGGCTGTGTGCACGCGCCCTCCTTTGTGCACGTGTGTGTGCGTGCGTGCACGCCCGCATTTGTGCACGTGTGTGTGGTCACGCAGAGCCGCCCGCTGCTGGTGGGGCTGTGCGGGGTGGGTGGCGTGGGACGGATCCGCACCCAGTGGGACCTGCAGCGGTGCCACTGCTCCTCGGCACTGCGGTGCCCCACGGCCGGGCATCTGCTGGGTGTGGGTGGAGGAGACGCCCCTTCTGCCACCCCAGCTCTTCGAGTTGTGCTTTTTGCAAGGAAATTGCTTTTGGTTTTTGCAGCATGGGCAAGAGCGACGCGGTGTGGGCAGCGCTGCGGCACGCTGGCCATGACTCCCTCACGGCCCAGGACATGCCTGGCACCGGTTCTTCCCTCCCACATCACCTAAAATCCCCCTGCAGTGTTCCCTGGACCTTATTTGCTTGAAATTTGTCTCACCTGGTCTTTGTTCCTCACTCCCCGTGTCCTTCACCACCCGCATGGCTGACAGCTGTCCCTTCTGCTCCTCGCAGGTGACCACGATGCTGCAGCACCATGGGAAGCCCTGGAGGTCCATGTGCAAGGGACTCGTCCTGGGGACCCTCCTGACCAGCTTCATGCTGCTGCTCTACTCCTACGCTGTGCCTCCGCTGCAAGTCAGCCTGACGGAGTGAGTATCGCAGGGATCCCTCCATCACCTGGGCAGAACTGTTCCTGGGGGCTTTACAAGCTCTGGTGGCCTTGCTCTGAGATGTCACCGTCCTCAAGGGCCACACCTGGCCCCGTCCCTGTGACCATGGGGAGCATTAATCTCTGCTTTTAATAATCTATGCTATTATTATAAAACAGCTCCGCGTGCGGGTATTTAAGTTGCTTTCTGTCTCCTGCTGTCCCACATTGCCATCCCGCAGCGTTAACGAGGATCAGAGCTGCATCTTCTCTGGGGTCGTCCAATGTCACTCAGTGCTGGGGCATCTGTTACCGGCTTCGGGCATCTCAAATAGCACAGGGATTATTTGTTACGCTCGCTCATCTCACAGCCCTCAGCCTGTATGGTGATACCACGCGCTTCTTTCCCTCTCTACCCACCTCACCACGCTGTCCTCTCTCTCCTCCCCACCAGGATCCCCATCCCCTACTCCTGCTCCTCCTCCCCGGCCCAAGCCAAGGGGCGGGCGGTGGCCAACGGCACCCGCAGCCCTGCGGGAGGAGGCTGCCGGCCCAAGCTGGACATCATGTTCATGAAGACGCACAAGACGGCCAGCAGCACCATCCTCAACATCCTCTTCCGCTTCGGAGAGAAGCACCGCCTCAAATTCGCCTTCCCCAACGGCCGCAACGACTTCTACTACCCCTCCTACTTCGAGAGGAGCCAGGTGCAGCACTACCGGCCGGGCATGTGCTTCAACATCATCTGCAACCACATGCGCTTCCACTACCAGGAGGTGCGCAAGCTCCTGCCGGCAGACACCACCTTCGTGACGGTGCTGCGGGACCCTGCCTACCTCTTCGAGTCCTCTTTCCACTACTTCGGGCGCGTCATCCCCCTCACCTGGAAGCTGCCGGGGGAGGACAAGCTGGCTGAGTTCCTGCGGGACCCCTGGCATTACTACGACCCGAACGGGTTCAACGCGCACTACCTCCAAAACCTCCTCTTCTTCGACTTGGGCTATGACAACAACATGAACGCCGACAGCCCGCTGGTGGAGCAGCACATCCAGGAGATAGATCAGCGCTTCCACCTGGTCATGCTGCTGGAGTATTTTGACGAGTCCCTGGTGCTGCTGAAGGACCTGCTGTGCTGGCAGCTGGAGGACATCCTCTACTTCAAGCTCAACGCTCGCAAGGGCTCCACCATCTCCCGGCTGACACCTGAGCTCTACGAGAAGGCGACTTCTTGGAACCTCATCGACGCCAAACTCTACCGTTATTTTAATGCCACCTTCTGGCGGAAGGTGGAGGCCTACGGGAGGGAGCGGATGGCCAAGGACGTGGCCGAGCTGCAGCAGGAGAACGAGAAGATGAAGAGCATCTGCATCGACGGGGGGCACGCCGTGGACGCCAGTGCCATCCAGGAGTCCTCCATGCAGCCGTGGCAGCCACTTGGGGAGAAGTCCATCCTGGGCTACAACTTGAAGAAGAAGATCAACAAGAAGCACCAGAAGCTGTGCCGCAAGATGCTGACACCCGAGATCCAGTACCTGACGGACCTCGGGGTCAACCTGTGGATCACCAAGCTGTGGAGCTGGGTGCGGGACTTCCTCAAGTGGTAGGAGAAGGTGGGCGCCCTGTGGGAGAGCCAGGGGCTCGCGTTTTCCTTCCGTCACCTGTCTTTGGGTTGGGCATGAGCAGAACCAAACGGTGGCTCCCAGAGGTGCTCCCAACCCTGAGCACCCAAGAGTGACGGAGGGGACGTGGGGACCCAGCTCAGAGGCCACTGCTGCCAGCAGCAAGGGCTTCAAGGATTGGGGGGGTTTGGGGGTCTTTCCCAACAGGATCCACTTCTTCCTGCCACGTGGAAATGCTGGAGGCAGGATGGGAAGGACAGGTCCCCGTCGTGCCCTTGTCACAGCAATAGACATCCACCACCACGCCGCCAGAGGTGCGCTGCGGGTCGGGCAGTGGTGGGACCCGTGGGGCCAGGTGTGCACGGATATTCTGGAGCATCACTCCCAGCGGGGGCTGCTCTCACCATCCCCTTTCCCTCCAGCCCAGTTTTTGGGGCCCACCACGCTGCTGGGGCTCCCCCAGCCCATGGGTGCGTCGAGTGCCACGCGTCCTCAGCGCACCCGTGGCTGTCGGTGCCTGGCACACCATCAGCCCAGACCCAGGAAGCCCCAGCAGGTTTCTAAGCACCATCCACACGTGAATTTGCAGAGCAACAAAACCACCCCAAAGCCCCAGCCTGTGCCAGCGGCGGTCCCCAGCACGTCCATGCAGGACCCCATGGCAGCAGGTGCCCCCCAGCCCCCTCTTGTCCCAGTTAGAGGGCCCTGTGGTGCCAGTCCCCACTGGGGACATCCCGGGAGGACCACGGGGTCTGGTGAGAACTGGTGTGGGGAGCAGGCGTGGAGCAGGGTCCCAGAGGTGCCAGCCCTGGGTGCAAGTGGGACACGGGGACGAGCCACATCATGGGGAGCCTTCGGGTGTCCTGGCCGGGCTGGATGACAATGGCACGGGTAAAGCTGAGAGTGGCCCAGGCCGGGCACCGAGGTGGCACCGTGCGGCTGCAGGGGTGACAGGAGGTTGTCACCTGCCCGGGGCAGCAGCAGGGAGCCCGGCCCTGTCACTCCCCGGTGTGGTTCGTGTTCTGCTCTGTTTGTAAATGCAAGCAATAAAAAAAAAAAAAAAAGAAAAAAAAAAAAAAAAGCAATTCTACTTTTGTAAGATAATCGGATTGTATATTTGGCAGTTTTTAATACACCAATGGTCCAGCTGGTCTCCGTCGGTCTCGTTCTTCTCCGTGGGAAGGGGATGGGGACAAGGGGACAGGAGCCCCCCCAGGCTGCCCCCATTTATTGCGTGCAGCGGGATGCTCTGCCGGTCCCTGCACCCCTGGGGACAGATCCTGCCCCCCGGCGATGCCCCAGCTCTGCCCCTGCCACCGCTGCCACCTATTAAAGCTCCTCGGCCCGGTGCTCGGAGGCCCTGTGTGCATGGGGCGATGGCAGGTCCCTGTTGGCTGGGGATGGTGGCACTGGGATGTCACCAAAGGGGCAAGTCCCGAAGATGCCCTTCGGGGCGGGCAGGGAGCAGAGGTTTAGAGGCTGCTCCTGGGACATCCCTGGGTTGGGACAACCGCAGGAAAAAGCCACCATGGTTCCCTGTGACCACAAAAGTTTGTGTTTGTGGAGAAACACCCCTTCCCAGGGCCCTAAATCCCCTCTGAAGCCCCAGCGGGTGTGCACCCAACAGCAGAGGCTGGGCTCTCCCTGATCTCCTGTGGCTTACAGCAAGGTTTTACTGCAAAAAAGGAAAAAAAAAAAAAAAAAAAAAAAAAAATCAGCGCCAGGTGGGGCCCATTTGCACTCACCTGCTCTTAAATGCCCCCCAACACTGGGGCTGAGCTGTTGCTCTCTGAGGATGGGGCTGTGCTGGTGGGTGCTGGTGTGCGGGGCTGTGCTGGAGGTGGCAGGTGAGTGGGGCTGGGGACCCCTGGCTGCTCCTGCTAGGGGGTGGGTGCCCCATGGTGCTGGTTCCTGATTCCCTCCCGGTCCTGCTGGTACTGGTCCTGCTGGGGGAGGTGGTCTGGGAGCTCCCTGTCCCCGCAGATCCATTAGGGGCTGCTCTGGATGGGGCTCCAGGGCTATCTATGGGGTCCCTGGCTGCTGGTGGTGCTCTCCCACGCCGTGAGCAGCTCCAGATGTGTTCCTGGGGGGTTCTTCACTTGGTGCTGTGGCCACCGCCTCTCCATGAGCTCTGGAGACATCTGAGGACCTGGGTGTCCTCTCCACGCCTCAAGGATGCTGCTCCCACCGCTCCGTGCTCAGCCCCCTGCTGCTAACCCCCTTCCTTCCCGCAGGGACCCCCATGGCCCCAGCTGTTCCAGCATTTTCTGGCCATGTGGCAGTGGCCCCAGTGACATCCTGGGGTGTGGGGACACAGGCGGTGTCCCCAGCACGTTCTGCTGCCACTGTGCCTGGTGGGATTCACGCACAGCCCCGCTCAGAGGAGCCCAGCATGAACTTCACCTTGAGGCTCCTGCACGGTGAGTGCTCTGGGACTTGTGTCAGGCCCCGGGTTGGAGGGGCAAGACCCCGGGATGGACCCCGTTATGAAGGTTTTGGGGTTCTTATCCGTCTGATGGGTGATGTGGTCCTGTTCTGCTCCTTGGGGTTGGACCAGGAAGGTGCTGCAGGTCCGGAGCCAGGCCAAGGTGACAGCCAACAGCAGGGGGTGGGCTCCAAAACCAGGTTCCTGCCTCACAGCAGTGGGAGCAGAAACCCCTTATGGGCTTGGGACATGTCCTATGTCCCCATCTGTGGTGGGACAGGCTTGGGGACGTCGCACTGATCCCACTCTTCCTCCTTCAGGGGACCCTGGTGCCACGAAGACGCCGCTGGTGCTCAGCTCTGGTTCTGTCCTCCACCTGGAGGCCAGGGTGGACTTCGGGCCTGGTGTCTCCCCCAGGATCTACGTGGACCAGTGCTACGGGACGGGCTCGGGGTGGCCGGGCCACTCCAGGAGGGCCTACGTGGTGGTCAACAGCCAAGGGTCGGTGCTGGGGTCCTGCCAGGCCTCCTAGTGGGGTGGGAGAGGTCTTGGGGTCAGCTTGGAAACGTCCCTGACTTGTTCCTGGGTCTCCCCAGGTGCCTGCACGGCCCGAATTTGGGCAGTGTGTCCATCCAGCACCTGAGAGGGGCGTCTGTCCTCCAGCTCTCCATCCTGCCCCCCGTGCTGGAGGCTGAGCCCGAGGAGGAGGTGAGGTTGTGGTGGAGCGGGGTTCCTGGTGGTGTGGGACACCTCCTTGGGGTGACATGGGTGTCCCCAAGGCCTTGTCCCTCTGTGGGCTATTCCTGGTCCCGGATAAGGAGCCCTGAAGCCGTGGGGAGGACACGGAGGTGGGAGGGGAAGGGTGAGCTGCCTGGAGGTGGTGGTGACGGATGGTGTCCCAGCAGGTCTACGTGCACTGCCTGCTGACGGCGTGGGGCACCCGGAGGCACAGCCTGAGGTCCTGCTTCTACAGCGAAACCGCAGCCAGGTGAGCTCTGCCTCCGTGTGGGCTCCCTGCTGGCACCCAGGAGCTGGGCAGAGGGAACAGAGCACCCATGGGTGCTCTGGGAGCAGAAGCCACTGGTGCTGTTTTGAGGTCAGGGGACACATCCATGGCACTGCTGTGGGCTGGATGCCACCCCTTCCACTCCACGTGTCCCCCTGGTTGTGGATGAGCTGGGAAAGACCCCTCTGGGGTCGCCAAGACCCAAAGGGATGGAGGACACGACACCACGTGGGTCGTGGGTGGGTGCTGGGGACCTGAGGACCCCCAGCTCTGCCCTTCCCTCCCAGGTGGCACAACGCAGAGGACCCTTCCCAGAGCGCCCTGTGTGACTGCTGTGACAGCGGGTGTCCCCCTGGGGACACCCCACCAGGACAGCAGCCAGGTAGGCACCTTCTCTGGGGGCAGCTGGGTGGTTTTGGGTGCCCTGGGACCAGAGGGGAGCCGCACGATGGGCTGTGTCCACCCGCAGAGTTCCCAGGAGAGGGGATGCTCCACCGGGAGACCATTGGCCCGTTTCTGGTGCAGGACCTGGTGCCGTGGTACGAAGGTGAGCAGCCAACCCCAAACTTCTCCCTTTTAGCCCCAAACCAGCCCCACCATCTGCTGCCTGATATTCCCCCACCCGGGAGGAACGGGGACACCCAGGACAGGGAAGCCCTGGAGGCTTATCTCTGTCCTCGGTGCCCAACCCCTGACCCTGTTGTCCCCCCCCCAGCGCCGTGCCGCACGGTGAAGAAGCTGCTGCTGGCCGTGCTGGCCCTGCTGGGCAGTGCCATCGTGGCGGCCGCCCTCGTGGGGAGCGTGCTGGCCCTGGGCTTGGCCGTGTGGCGCCTGCGCAGGGGACAGCGGAGACGCCGGCGGCCGAGGCGGCAGTGTCCCTTCCAGGCTGAGCTGCAGGCCGTGGTGGGGGCCCTGGTCCCCAAGGAGCTGGAGAAACAAGGGGAGCCCGGTTTGGAGTACCGCAGCCTGGAGCACAGCTCGGTGTGAGTGGGGCTCCTTGGAAATAAAAGGCGTTTCTGTGAAGCTGCTCCTCCTGGGGGTGCTGCAGGGAGAGGGGGCTTCCAGGTAGGGCAGCGTGGTGGCGTGTCCCCGGTCTGTGCTGCGTGATCCTGGTGCTGGGACCGACCTGCCCAGGGGAATTGGGGTCCTGGGAGGTAGCACGGGAGGTGGTGGCAGTGCCCAGGTGCTCCTGGAGGGCTGGGCCCTATGGGGTTTGGGGGTGTCCTTGGGGCAGAGCTCCATCATCAAGGGGTGAGCCCTGACCGTGGCTCCCCCACCCTGTGGGGCTGTGCTTCCCCTTGCCTGTCTCCAGTGCCAGGAGCCTCCTGTCCCCATGAGGTGGGGTCTGAGGGGCCACATTTGGTGCGGGGACCCCTCATGATCCTATCGTGAACCCCATGTGGCCCTTGCGGGCACCCAAACACCACTTCCAGCAGGTGATGTATGAAATGATTTATTAGGACCAGGCCCGGGGCGGATGCCTCCACCCCATGGCCACAACCTGAGTGTGTGGGTTCACAGTGCAGGAGGTGCAGCACCCCAGAGCCAGCAGCGTGCCTCAGTTTCCCTGCCTGGCTCTGCTGGATGAGTCCCCAGGTGGGGATGGGGCTCAGTGCGAGGACGGGGGCTCTCCCTCGGTGCCGTAGAGCTTGCGGAGGCTGGAGTCCATCAGGAAATCCACGGTCCTAGGGTGAGATAGTAGGGTCACTACGGGGCCCCCTGGGATATATATGGCCACAGGGGCGGTCCAGCTGTCCCTGGTGCCATTGGGCTTTACCCCACTAATCCCCACCAGCCCCCAGGGAGCTCAAGGGACCGGCGCTGACCCCCCCAACTCCCCCTGTGCCACCCCCCAGGTCCCTGGGACCCCACAGGAGCCCGTCCCAATTTGTCCCCATGCCTCACCTGTCGATGGGCGTGATGATGACGGGGATGGCGGCCAGCCCCAGGGCGGTGGTGGCCCACTTTCGGACGGGCAGAGGCCAGCGGGTGAGGGAGCCCAGCAGGGCCAGCGAGGCGGCGCACAGGCGGTTGATGGTGAAGCCGGGGATGGCCACCGAGGCCAGGCTCTGCCACACAAAGGTGTCCGCCACCGCCACCCCTACCCGCGTCGCCTTACCGGGGTCGTGCTCGTGAGCCTAGGGTAGGGTGGGAAAGGAGGAGGTCGGATGGAGAGGGGCACGAGGGGATGAGGTGGGGGAAGCCACGGGGGGGATGCGCTCACCGCTGCTGCTTTCCTGCCCTTGTCAATGGCATCGGCGGTCACGTAGGCTGTGGCCACCCCGTAGCTGGCCCACACGGCTGCCACCGGGACCAAGGGGCGGAAGGATTCGCCCACCTCATTGGCGTAACCTGGGGGGGGGGGACACCGGGATGGGGGTGAAGGGGGCAGCGGCTCCGGTTTGTGTCCCATCCCGTCCCGTTCCGCCTTCCCCACGGGGACCGGACCCTGCCCGGGTCACCTTGCTCCCACCACCGGGACACCGAGGGACGGGGGGGTGGGGGGCAGCGGGCAGGGTCTGGCCCCGCTGCTGCTGCCGGGAGGGGGCCGGTACCGGGTGTCGGTGCTGGTATCGAGTGCCAGTACCCGGTGTTGGTGCCGGTACCGAGTGCCCGGTGTCCGGTACCAGGACCCGGTGTCAGTGCCGGTACCGAGTGCCCGGTGTCCGGTACCAGGACCCGGTGTCAGTGCCGGTACCGAGTGCCCGGTGTCCGGTACCAGGACCCGGTGTCAGTGCCGGTACCGAGTGCCCGGTGTCCGGTACCAGGACCCGGTGTCAGTGCCGGTACCGAGTGCCCGGTGTCCGTGCCCGGTCTGGGGGCCGGTGCCCAGTTCCGGTATCCGGTACCGAGTGCCCGTGCCCGGTGTCAGTGCCGGTAGCCGGTATTGGTGCCGCTAGCGAGTGCCCGGTGTCATTGCCCAGTCTCGGGGCAGGTGCCCGGTCCCGGTATCCGATCCCAGGACCCGGTGCCGGTACCCGGTAGCCGTGCCGGAACCGAGTGTCGGTGCCGCTACCGAGTGCCCGGTGTCGGTATCGGGTCCCAGAACCCAGTCTCGGTCCCAGTTCCCGGTCCCGGTGCCGTGTCCCGGTGCCGGTGCTCACCCAGGTACCGGACCCACGTGTCCCGGTAGAGGTCGGGCTCCACCGCCCCCATGGCGCGCCCCCGCCGCCGCACGCTCCAGGCCCCGCCCCCAGCCCCGCCCACTCTCCAGGCGCGTCACCGGGCCCCGCCCCTCTGCCCTCAGGCCCCGCCCACTCCGCCCGGCTGCAAGATGGCGGCGGGGGAGGCAGGGCCGGGCGGCACGTGACCGGCGGTGGTCACGTGGGGGCGTGGGGCGGGGAGGGAGGGGCAGGAGGGGATTGGGGTAATGGGGAGGGGGCAAATAGGGGAAAGGGGGTAATGGGGAGGGGGGGATAGGGAAATGGGCAATTGGGGGGGCAAATAGGGGAGCTGGGGCAATAGGGGAGGGGGGAGGAAATAGGGGAGCTGGGGCAATAGGGGAGGGGGCAAATAGGGGAAGTGGGGCAATGGGGGGTAATAGGAGATGGGGGAAATAGGGAAATGGGCAATGGGGGGGAAATAGGGAAACTGGGGCAAGAGGGGATGGCAGGCAATAGGGGAACTGGGGCAATAGGGGAAACAGGGGATGGGGGAAATAGGGGAAGTGGGACCATAAAGGATGGGGGGCAATAGGGGCCGGTGATGGGGCTGAGAGGGGAAAACAGGGTCTGGGGACACAGCCCAGACTGGTGACGGGGCTGAGGAGGGGAATAGGGGCTGGTGAGAGGGCGGGGGGCACAGCCCGGAGCAGTTGTAGGGCTGAGCAGGACCCCCCCTCTATGGCCAGCGGGGCCTGGCCATGGGTCCGAGGGCCAAAAACCAGCCGAGAGCCCTGTGTGTGTCCATCCCTTTACTGCCCCCACCCCACCAGCCCCTACTCCCCCATACATAAGGCACAGAGGGGCCAGCGGCCCCGCATCCCTGAGCCGCGGGGTCCCGGCCCCATTCCTTCCTCCGTCCTCCCCGGGGTCGGGGCCGCGCCGCCGGCGTCAAGGGCTGGGGTCGAGGGGTCCCGGGGCCGGTTTCTCGCCGCCGAGCTGCTGGATCTGCTGGGCCGAGGCGGCGTCGGGCAGCAGCACCTCCACCGTGTAGCTCACCCGCTTGGCGTGGATGTAGCTGTAGGTGTTGTCGAAGCGCAGGACGTCTGCGGGGTGAGATGGGGTTAGGACACCAGGGATGGGGTCCCCGGGGGTTGGGGATGGGTTTTTGGGGGGTAGGATTGGGGCCGTACTCACAGATGCCGGGGGTGGAGCAGGTGAGGGAGCCGTCCTCGGGCACCATGTGCGCGTTGTAGCGCTGGGTGGGGAACACCTCGGCCATGTCGCCCGCCCGCTGCCGCTCCCCGACCTTCGTCTTCAGGTACACCCCAAAACCCACGTCAGCCCCCTCCGACTTGAACTGCCACCTGCCAGAGGGACACCGTAGGGTGTGGGGGGGGAGTCTCCGGCTCCGTCCATCCTCATCCTCATCCCCCCTGTGCAGCGGGGGGACCTCCCTCACCTGAGGACGCAGCCGGGGACGAGGATCTCGTACTCCACCTGGTGGGACGAGCCGCGGTTGACCACCACGGTGTGCTCGTAGGGCTGCGTCAGCTGGTCCCGCACGTAGTACCGCGGGGGCACGTCCCCCCCGTAGTTGATCTGGAAGGGGATGTTTGGTGACGGGCAGGGGGGGGTGCCGCCGTCCTGAGCGCTCCTCCTCAAATTGGGGGAGCTCCTCCTACCTTGCTGGGGCATTTGGGGTCCCCGTCGGGGTCTGTCAGCGTGCCCCCGTACTCCACCGGGATCTCTGCGGGGTCGATGTACTTCTGCAGGACCTCCTTCCAGTCGGCTGGGGGACAGCGGGGTGTTCAGGGGGGGCTGAGACCCACATGGGGACCCCCCAGCCCCGCCAAGGTGCCTCTGCCAGAGCTGGGGACCCCCCCACCACACACTTTTGGGCTGCAGGGACAGGGTGAAGGCTACCCCAACCCTACTCACATCCCAGCACCACGACCTTCTTGCGGGTGTCCTCGCTCAGGAAGTGCTTGACCAGGTTGTAGGCCACCGGGAAGATTTTGGGAGCTGGGGGGGGAGGGAGCAGAGCCGGGCGTCAGGGGGGGCCTCAAGGCATCGCGCCCGGCCGCGCACCCGGCGCTGGACTCACCCTTCACGATGAAAAGGCGCTTGAGGGACTCGGGGTAATTCTCCTCGAACATGGACAGGAGCTGTGGGATGGGGAGAGCTGCACACCCACGTCCTCCAGCCCCAAACGCCCCACGGGGCAGCCCCACCTGGTCGGGCTTTGCAGTGGGGGCGCAGGAGGGGAGCCCCTGCTCCTCGGACCCCCAGGGGCACCAGGGACAACCAGAGCCTCCCCGGGGTGGGAGCAGCCCCCTCACCTCGCCGTAGGCTTCCACCGCCGGCTTCCAGAGGTGCTTCAAGCCCAAACCCTCGCAGTCGTAGACCATCAGCACCATCTCAATCTTCTTGCCCAGCTGGGACGGGGGACAGAGAGGCCAGGCGGGAGGATGAGCTCAGGGACGGGGTGGGGGAAAGCAGCAGCCGCTGCCAAGTCCCTGCTCCCACCTGTCCCTCATCCCTGCCACCCGCTGTCCCGGGGACAAGCCGGTGGCAGAGACGGGGCAGCCCCAGAGCTGGTCCCTGCGTCCCCACCAGGCTGGCCCCGTCCGTCCAGAGCCTCCTCTGAAGCATTGGTGCGGGTGCTGGGACAGGGACACACGGACAGAAGACGGATTTAAGGGGCTGACAGGGACACGAACCTGGCGGGTACCCGGGCTTGTGACAGCAGAGAAAGGCTTATGGGGTCAGTGGGGATGCGGATATGGGGGGCACAGAGGGGATGGCGAGGACACGGGCTGGTGGGGCCAGCAGGGATGGACGGGGCAGAGGCTGGTGGGGACGGGGGGCACGGCCAGGCGGGCGCCCACCTTCTGGCTCTGCTTCTCACACTCGTGCCGCAGCAGCTCGCAGTCCCGGAATTTGTTCTTGAGCAGGTCCTGCTTGGAGGCGGAGAACAGCAGCCCCTTGGCGTCCAGCGGCCCGATGATCTCGTACCAGATGGGGCTGCCCTCCCGGTCGTAGCCGCACATGCCCCCCGACATGTACTTCCTGATCACCTGCGGGGGCACCTCACGTTGGGGACAGCCCCCTCGGGCTGGGGACAACCCCCTTGGGCTGCTCACCCACCTCGGGCGCTTCCCAAGCGACGATGTTGTCGGCATCCATGCGCTTGCGGACCTCCACGTGCTGCGAAGGCGAGGCAGGGGTGAGGGCACGCGGGGTCCCCCCACCACCTCCACGGGGACACCCCAACCCCTCGGCGGGGCTCTTCCCAGCGCCGGGGCCCCCTCACCTTGCGGAGCATCGCCTCCGACTTGGGCAGGTCGAAGCAGCGTGCTGCAAGAGAGCGGAGAGGCTCAGCCCCACCGCGGGGCGCAGCGGGGACGTCCCCACCGAACCCGCTGCCCTCGTTGCTCTCTGCCCCGGTGCTGGCTTGATAAAAGTCCAGGAGCAGCCCTGCACGTGCCGGCATCCCCAGCTCGGTGCCACCCCGTGGGATGTCCCAGCCTCTCCGTGCCCTCCCCGGGCTTACCTCGGAGCCATTTCAAGAGGAAATAGTCGTCCTGAGAGGGCAGGGAGGGGAGCACGTCCTTGAGGTTCTCCCGAAACTGTGGGGAGAAAGAAGGGGCACAGTCAGAAGGGCTGGGGACGTGGCCCCGTCCCTCCCTCACCCCTCAGGTTTGAAGTTTGTCCCAAGGGCAGCTGGCAGGACCGGGCATTCTCTGCTCCTCTCCCTGGCAGGGGACCGTCCCCAGGCCAGCTGCCAAGCACAGGGTGTCTCCAAACCGGTCCCGTTGCGCAAGGGCACCAGCAACCTGCCCCCTCCCCACCCCCCCGGCACTAAGCATCCCCCCTCTGCCATCAGCAAGGAGATTTTGGGATGGAGCCAGACCCCGGGCACTCATCACACACCACCGCTGGCACCACCGAGGTCGGCAGGGACCTGGGGGCACCGGGGTGGCCTGGGGGCACACGGTGCCAGTCGCTTGGCCGGGACACGACACAAATCCCCCTGGCCCGCGCCGTACCAGCCCCGTAACAAGGCTGACCGGATTATCCCCGCCTGCATTTAGGTGTAATTAAACCTCGGATTAACTCCTTCACAGGGAGAAAAACAACGCGGCCGCAGGCGGGAGGGGACAGGTTCCGCAGCTCGTTGCATCAGGGCCGCGCTGCGCGGGCGTCGCGCACCCTCCCGCCCCGAAATCCCGGCCGGGCATCGACGTGGCCGTACCCCACCGGGGTCATCGCCCGCGGGCCGGGCCGGAGTTTGGCTTGGGTTTGACGGCAGGCGATAAGATAAAGCCTCCGACGTTGCCCTCTCATCAGATCGAACCCCACGGAGGCCGATAAAGGTGGGACAGAGGCGACGCCGCTCTTGGCAGCGACTCCAAAGGTGGAGGGGGGGGGGTGACAGCCACCACCTCGCCCACCCGTGCCCGGAGAATTGGGGACACCAGGGGCTCCCCGCTCGGCACACAGATCCCAAACATGATGGGGAGCGCTGGCGGGGCTCCATCCTCCGGGATGGGAGCAGGCAGCCGAAAGCAGAGCCCCGGGGATGCTCCGTGCGCCGGGAGAGGCGAGGGCCTGGCTTTGGGCCTCGCAGGGTGCCGGTGGCGATGGGCGATGGGTGCCGGGGACCGGTGGTGACCGCTACCGCTGCCGGTGCGCACCCGGTGCCGGTGGGTACCCAAGGGGGTCCCGGTGCCCAAGGGGGGTCCCGGTGCCCAAGGGGGGTCCCGGTGCCCGCAGCATCCCCCCCTCGCCATCATCCCGGTGCTGGGCTCACCTGGGCCAGCGCCTCCGCCTGCCGTGGGCTCAGGTCCCCGACGCGGCCGCTCATGGTGCCGGCCCGGCACGGCTCGGCTCGGCACCGCCTCTTAAGGGCAGGTTGCGGCTGCTCCGCCCCGTGCCGCCCCCGGCCCGGCACGGCTCAGCTCGGCTCGGCTCGGCTCGGCTGGGTCCCGCAGCCCTTGGACTCTGCCCGCCCCCGGTGGCCGCACGGTCAGAGCCCGAGAGCCGGGCAGGGGAGGCGGGGATATAGGGCGAGAGGGCTGGGGATGGAGGGAGGGAGGATGGACGGAAGGGATTGGGGTCAGGGCGGAGAAAGGGGTGAAGGTGGGGACGGGGCAGGGAGATGGGACAGGGAGATGGGGATGGGGGCAGCGTGGGGTAAGGGGTAAAAGGGGGTGAAGGTGGGAGATGGGGCAGGGGGCGGGTGGGGATGGGATGGAGGAAGGAAGAGAATTAGGGGCAAGGGTGGTGTGGGAGATAGGATGGGGAGAGAGATGGGGTGCAGGTGGGAGATGGGGTAAGGGATGGAAACGGGGCAGAGGTAGAACAGGGGACAGAAATGGGGCAGGGGCAGGAGCTGGGCTCAGGGTCAAGGCTCGGGCACAGGGGCAGGAGGACACAGAGAAGGGATCGGGGTCAGGGCACCGGGGAGAGGGGACAGAGATAAGGGACAGGGCAGAGGCACTGGGGGCACAGGGACTGGGGGCAAGAGGGGTGCTTGTGTGTCCCACAGGGCTGTGCACCCAGGGGTGCCCCACGGAGCCCCCCTTGTCCCATGGGCTCAGGGTGGCTGCAATCCCCACAGGTCTGCCCCGACCCGCACCCACCACCTCCAGCATGGCCCCACAGACTTGCCCCAGCTTGTCCCCTGCACCAGCACCGTCCCCAGCATCACGGCCCCGCTGTGATGCAAACCCCGCTCTGATCCTTGTCACAAATCCCCCAGGCACATGTGGCAGGCACACGTGGCCACGGCGGGGCTGGGGACGGTGGCACCGGCAGGGCCACCCGTGGGTGCGCGGGGTGCTACGCCCGTGTTGCACACACATGTGCCCAGATGTGTGTCCATGATAACAAAGTGGGGGTGGGTGGATAGGGGACCCCGTGTGTGTCACTGGGACACAGGGGGTGGCCCTGTGTCCCCATGGGTCCCCGTGCCTTTGTCCCTGTCCCCGACCCCATGCTTGGTGCTGTCCTGGTGCCAGCAATGGGGTGCTTGGTCATGGTGCCAGGTCACTGTGCAGACATCCCTGTGCCGGTACCTGTCCTGTCCCCATCCCAATCCCTGTCCCTCTGCGGGTACCAGTGCCTCTCCCTGGCCTGGTGCCACCTCCAGCCCATCCCCGTGGGCAGGCAGGGAGCGGGGTGAGAACTGGGCTGAACAGCCAGGACTAGGGGCTGGAGGTCAGCGACATGGAGTCCAGCTGGAGGCCATCAACGAGCAGAATGCTCCAGGGTCAGCGCTGGCTCCAGTTCCATTTAACAGCTTCGTTAACGGTCTGGGTGATGGGGGAGTGCAGCCTCAATAAATCCGGGGATGACACAAAACCAGGGCAGTGGCTGAGTCGCCAGAGGGACAACACCCAGAGGGACCCGGCTGGAGAAATAGGCTGGTAGGAACCTGGTGGGCTTCACCAAGGAGCAGAGCAGAGTGCTGCACCTGGGGAGGAGCAAGCCCAGCACCAGGACAGGCCCCAGGAGTCGTGCCGCACACCAACGTGCCCGTGAGCTGCGACGAGGCCTGGCCGCACAGCAGGCAAATGCTGGCCTGGGCTGCATCGGGCACGGTGTCGCCGGCAGCTCCAGAGAGGTGATCTGCTCTGCTCAGCTCTGGGGAGGCCACAGCTGCAGTGCTGGGACCGTGCTGGGCTCCCCAGTCTGAGATAGAGCTGGGCACACTGCAGGGAGGCCGGTGGGAGGCCACCAAGATGCGGGAGGGACTGGAGCAGCTCTGCTGCGAGGAGAGGCTGAGGGAGCTGGAGAAGAGGAGGCTTGGGAGGAGCCCGTCAGTGTCTGTCAGCACCTGCAGGGGGGCTGAAAAGGGGACAAAACCCTGCACAAGTGCTGTGATCCCAGTGTGATCCGGTGTGATCCCGGTGTGATCCCCCACGATCCCCTCCCCACTCTCCTCCGCCCCACGAGGGGCGCTGTGCAGGCCCCGGGGCAGCCATGGCGGCGCTGAGGGCCGCGCTCTTGGCTCCGTTGCTGGCTCTGAGCCGGGCCGAGCCGGGCCCGGCTCCCTCAGCCCGCATCGAGGTGGAGCTGGCGGGGCCTGGAGCCGGCAACGGGGCCGGGAACGGAGCCGGGGAGGCCGCGGGGCCCGGCGGCTCCTACACGCTGCGAGGGGCCCTGCTGGGAGGGCCGCGGGAGGAGGCGATCGGAGGGCGGCTGCTGCTGGTGAGAGGGGGCTGGGGGAGCTGGGGGGTGGCTGTGGGGGACAGGCAGGGATGTGGAGGCAGCAGGGAGCGGGAGCATGCTGCCCGCACCCCTCCTGAGCCTTCCCGGGGGTGTCCCGGTGCCCCCGGTGCCGGCCCCTGATGCTGCCGTGTCCCCAAGGTGGGAGATGAGGAGCCTGAGCTGGGCGCTGAAGACAGCTGGATCGGCGTGGTGCCGCTGGGCGAGGAGCCGGCTGAAGGTCCCCGAGGTGCCAAGGAGGAGTCCTTCACCGCCGCCGTGGTCAGCAAGGTGAGGGTGCCTGGCTGCAGCAGCTCACGGGGCTCACGCTGGGGTCCCCAGCAAGGATTCGGGCAGCACCAGCCCCCGGTGCCTTCTGTTTTCACAGATGAAGCGAGCCCTGGTGCTCGGGGCATCGGCACTGCTCATCCTGGCGCTGAACCAGAACGCCATCCGAGAGGTAGGGGAGCTCCAGCAGCCCTGCTGGCGCCCTGGATGCTCTTCTGCATCACTCACGGCTGTTGTTTTTCTGTCCGGTGCAGCTGGATGTCTCCCAGCTCCTCGCCAAGCCCATCATCGTGATCCAGTCCTCGGACAACGTCACCAGGCTGCTGGGAGCACTGCTGCGGTGAGAGCTCTCCTGAAGCAGTCAGATTTGTGCCACGGCTGCTGAAGGGTGTCAGGGCACGGCCAGCACCTGGGGGCAGCACCAGGAGGGATGGGACAGAAGGGGCCGAGGGGGGTGTCTGGCATGCTCAGCCTGGCACAGGAGCTGGGGCATCTGCTGTGCTTT
Organism: Aythya fuligula; assembly: GCF_009819795.1. Lineage (NCBI taxonomy): Eukaryota > Metazoa > Chordata > Aves > Anseriformes > Anatidae > Aythya > Aythya fuligula. Next base: position 5,245,064 of record NC_045575.1, read on the forward strand.
ATCAGATGGGGAAACTGAGGCACAGGGCTGGGCACACGTGGCTTGGAGGAGGCTTCTCTCCTCCCTGAGCGTGGCCCCGTGCCCTGCAGGAAAGGGGCTCCCAGGTACTGGGGTTGGATCCTGCTGCGCCCACAGGGCTGATGCTCTTCTTGCCTCTTGCTCGTAGGGGTCTCAGAGCTACAGCGAAGATCACATACCAGGCAGTGCTGCTGGAGAACCTGGTACGTAGGTACCTCTTCCTCCTCTTTGTCCTCTGTTTTGGTACAAGGGCAGGGGCACAGCTGTGCCCAGCCAGCATTTGCTGGCCAACGGGGCGACTTAGTGGCCAGCTCCACAAGGGCTGGTGAAGCTGCCGGTGCCTCGGTGTCCCCAGGACTGGCTCTGTGGGAGCAGGGAACCTGGCAGCCACCTGTGCTTCCTCATTCCCTCTCCGCCTGCAGCACCATGGGTGGAAATCACTCAGCGTTGCCGTCCTGCCTCCTGCGCCGTGCTGCTGCGTGCTGGCACGGGCTGGCGGCAACGCGGTGTCCTTCCTCGCAGGGGGTGACGCTCACCCTGTGGTCCACCTGCGGCCTCTCCCGAGGGGGCCTCTACGGGGAGTGGCAGGGTGTCATCTGCACCGGGGAGAACAGCTCGCAGGTCCAGGTGCGTCAGCAGCACCCATGGGTGGCCCCACGCTCGCTCCCCATGGCCGTGGGGCGAAGGACGGCCATGCCTGGCGTCACCACAGCCAGGCCGGGAGGGAAACGGGGGCCTCCCACTCATCCCTCTGAGTGCCTCGTGGTGCTGTTCCTACAGAAGTACCTCCAGCAGCTCTGGAACACCATCCTGCTCATCGCCCTGCTCCTCTGCACGGGGGTGATCGTGCAGGCGCAGCGGCAGTCGCGGCAAGACGTGTCGGAGCGGGATGCCGAGGTGGGAGCTCCCCGCTCCCTGCTTTTTGCACCCGAGCGGTGCGGCCGGGGCCTCACGCTGTGCTCTGCCTCCCCAGCTGGACCTGAAGCAGCACATTCGGCGGCGGCTGTCGGCCCTGAAGACGCGGCGCTACCATCCCGGCAAGGCGCTGCAGAGCCGGGTCTGCGAGATAGATAGCTGCGCCGTGTGCCTGGAGCAGTTCTGCAAGAGCCAGGTCGGGACCGGTGGGACCGGTGACACAAATGGGTTGGGGCCACCCCTGCTAATGCCTCCCCTTTGCTCTGTTCCCTGGGGCTGAGCCTCCCCTCGCTTGCCAGGGCTGGGATGTCCCCACCAGGGGGACATTGTCCCCCTTTCTGGGGCAGGGGGAGGTTGCTGTGGCCCTCAGGGCTCACGTCTCCCGTTTCCCACCCACTTCCCTCCCCGCAGTGGCTGCGGGTGCTGCCGTGTGCCCACGAGTTTCACCGGGACTGCGTGGACCCCTGGCTCCTCCTGCAGCAGACCTGCCCCCTCTGCAAGCACAACATCCTGGGTGAGTGCAGCTCTGGGGCTTTGAGGAGCCCCCGGGGCTCCCAGCACGTCCTGCTCCCTGTTTCACCCTCCAGGGAGCATGTTCATATCGGGGCGAGGGCTCTCCTCTGCCCCTGCTTCCCCCCGTGACACCTTCTCCATCCTTTTCCCTGCCAGGGAACTGCTGTGGAGAGAGCTAGCCAGCCCGGCGGACGCACCCCGGGGCTGCTCCGGGAAGAACGGGGGGAGAGGGACCGGGGTGGGTGCTGGGCGAGCTGTGCTCGGTGCTGGCACGGGCTCAGCGTGGCCGTGCCCTTCGCAGCACCCTGGCAGCGCCTGGCCTTTAGGGGAGTGAAGGATTTGGGGGCTCTCCCTGCTCGGCGTGAGTAGAGGGGCGGGGGGCACGGCTGGGCACAGCCCAGATGGGTGCTGCTGGGGGGCTGGGGGAACGGGAACCAGGGAGGGGACATCAGGGGTGGTCTGCAGGGCCAGCTGCTCCCTCTCCCTGCTCGTAGTCATTTTTCTAAGTCTCTTTTTTTTTATTTCCCCCTGGCCGTGGCAGGGCACGGCTGGGACGCGTTGGGTGACGGCTCTGCCACAGCCAAGGGACGGGGACGGAGCTGGCAGGGCTGCGGGGGGGGGACCTGCAGCTCGTGGCAGGGGGGTTGGGAGGGGGGGAAAACACCCTATTTATACTAACTTATTAGAGAGGACGGCGCGAGGGAGCTGCAGAGACTGAACACGGGCTGTGCTGCGGTGTCCGGGGACTCGCCGTGAGCCCCACGTGGCTCCAGCTCCGCCTGGCAGCCGCAGCGCTGCCCAGCTCCGTCGCAATTAAAACACAGCTAGGAGAGGCTGCGGGGCTGCTGTGTCTTGTGTTGCTTCGTCCCCGGCCCCTCCGACCGCTCGTCGCCGCTCTCCCAGGCTGCGGCGGTGCTGGCGAGCTGAGCACGGCTCCGACTCCCCTTGTCCCGAGGCCGGCTCTGCCTCCAAGCCCTCTTCAGAGCCGCCTGGCTGCCTCCCAGCCGCCTCTTGGGAGCGGTTCCTGGCCCGAGCTGAGCCGAGCCGTGCCCAGGCGTGGCGCAGGTGACTGGGAGTTAGCCGGGATCAGAGCCGGGATCAGAGCCGTGCCAGGGATTGCAGCAGCGGCTCAGCCCGTGGGCGACCGGGTTCCAGCACCCAGGAATGTCACCGGCCCTGCTCGGCTGATTGTTTGGGGCCAGCTCTGCACGCCAGGGAACGTTTCCCCCCACCCAGGCCTCCTCGCCAAGGTGCTGGTCGGTCACCTGGCTGCCAGCGGTGCTTGCACCAGTCCCACCCCTGTCCCCAAAGCCCCAAAGCTACAGAGGGGCTCTTCCCAGGGCCCCTGCGCTGCAGAAGATGAACGGGGGATGCGCCAGCCCAGCCCTCAGGGCCCCGCTGCCTCCTGCTTTATCAAAAACCGTGGCGTTGCCCAACGGAGAGGGACAAGAAGGGAAACCACACAAACAGGTTGGTTGCGTCCCTGCCGAAAACAAGGTGAAGCAACAGCCGGCAGCCAGCTGGCAGCCCCGCTGCCGCCTCCCAGCTGCCACGGCACCGCTCCCCGGGCTCCCCACGCCGCCGCGTGACGCCGCTCCTCGGGCTCGGAGCGATGGGGAGGCAGAGCGGGTGTCCCAAAGGAAGGTGCCGTCGTGTTTGCAACAGGTAACGAGGTCCCGCAGGGAAGGGGGAGCAGCTGCGCGCTGCTCGTTAGCGCTTCAGTCCTGCCTGAGCTCCCCCCAGCATCTATTTGCGGTGGGGGCCGGTGCGGTGTGAGAAGGGGCGAGCTCCTCCGGCAGTGCTGCTGCTTCCTCGGGGGTCGGGGGCCAGCAGCAGACCCCGTGCTGGCAGCGAGAGGCAGGGTCCGGCCTCGCTTGTGGGTTCTGCTGAGGGTGGCTTTGGGCGCTGGCTGCCGGGAGGTCGCTGCTGGGCCCTGCCGGTGGCTCCTCCGCGTGCCCCTGCGCCGTCCCCGCTGCCTTGGCTGCTTGGAGGCCTGCGGAGGGGAGAAGCGGAAGAGGTTGGAGGGGAGGAAGGAGTGGGAAGCTCCCCAGCGCCTTCCTCCGGGTTCCTACTCACCCCGCGGCCTCCCCGCCACGCTGGCTGCCGAGCTGAGTCCACAGCTGGGGCTGTGGGACAAGCTGGAGGAGAGAAGATGGGGGTGAAACCTCCTGCGTTCAGCTCCGTGCTCGGGGATCTTGGCTTCTGCCCTGGGAGGATGCCACCGCCAGCTCAGTGGTGGCACAACAGCCTCGGCGGGGCTGAGGTAAAGGAGCTGGAAACCAAACCAGGGGGCTCGGCAACGCAGCTTTCCCCTGCTGGCACCAGTTCACGCGGTGCCCCCCCAGCTCATGCGCCCCTCTCCTGCCAGCTCCCAGCCCCGACTCGGACTCAGCCTCACCTGCAGCACGCCCTGCTGAGCAGCCGCCTTCAATTTGGCCAGCGCGGCCCTGAGCCGTGTGTTTTCCTGCTCCAGCACCCCGATCCTGATGTCGTTGGCCTGCAGCTGCTTCTCCATGTCCTCGGCGATGTTCCCGGTGCCTGCAAATAAAATAAACCACGGCGCCTTGCAGCCAGGGCCCGAGCTCAGCACGCCGCCTGCAGCCTGCTCGGGGGTGCTGGCAGCAGAGCCCGTCCCAACAGCTCGGGAGCACACGAGCGGGGTGGTGTTAGCTGGAAATGAGCCTTCCCGAAGCAGGGAACACCAGCACAACCCCACAAGTGGTGGCTGGGTCCTAAACCTGCTGGCTGAATCAGCAAAGACAAACACAGCCATGTCCAAGCCCTTGCCCTAACCCTGCTTCTCCCTTACTCTCAAACTGTGTCTCAACGGGGACGTGGAGCTCGGGGAAGAACACCAGGAGCTTCTCCCGCTCCTTCAGCTCCTGTGCCTGCTCCTCCAGCCTGGAAACATCCTCACGCAGCTCGGAGACGGACTGCTCCAGGCTCTGCTTCTCCTGCTGCAGCGTGTCCAGCAGCTCCTGGGGGGCAGAGCAAGGGCAAGGGGCTGAGTTTTGTGAGCACCCTTCTCAGGAGGGTTGCCAGGTGCTCCCCCCGTGTGCCGGGTACCTGCTGCGCCCGGAGCTGGTGCCCGCTCTGCTCCCGCTGCTCCCGGCTCTCCTCCAGCTGCTCCGCCAGCCGGGCCCTGTCCCCCTCAGCCTCCCCCAGCCTGGCTTGCAGCTCCTCACGCTCCTGGTCCAGGCTGTCCAGCTGCTGCAGCAGGGTGTTCTGCTTGGCCTGCAGGGACTGCACGAGGAGGTGAGCCTGCAGCAGCTCTCTGCTGCCCTGCTGCCAGCACTGGAGCCACAGGGAAGTGGCACCGCGGTGATGAGGGGCTGTGGCTGCAGCTGAGCAGCTGCGGGGAGCAGCAGCCGTACCTCTCTGTGCCTCAGCATGCTCTCCACCTTGGCCTTCTCCTTCTCCAGCTGGGTGGTGACCGCGCTCAGCTCCTGGCCCAGGTTCTCCTTCTGGTCGGTGAGCAGCCGCACCTCCTCCTCCAGCTCCAGCACCCGGCTCCTGGCCACCATCGTGGTCCTCAGGTCCTCCAGCAAGCTCTTTTTGGTCATCTCTGGGGAGAAAACAGCACCATGGAGCCCAGCTGGGCAGGAAGGGGAGCTGCTCCCAGCCCAGGTGGTGCTTTTAGGGACCCTACAGCTTCTGCAGGTGCCAGCGAGGTCTGGTGACAGTTCCTTGGTGTCCCAGGGAACCCCTAAATCTCAGCCAGCACCTGGGTGCTGGCTGCTGTTTGGGCACTGCAGCGCAGGAGGCTACGTCCTCCCGTTCCCACCAGGCCCACACCCAGCTGGTTCTGGGGGAGCTGGGAGTTACACGGGTGTAAAACATGTGGTGAGATCAGAGCCAGACCTGGGGAGAGAGGTGGCAGCTGGGTGAGCCCCCGGGGTCCTTACCCAGCGCCTGCAGAGCAGCCTGCTTGGCAGCCAGCGCTTCCTTTAAGGCAGAGATTTGCTCTTCCAGCAGAGCAGCTCCTAAATGGGTGCAGAAGACCACGAAACGTTAAACAGCTCCTCAAAGAAACTAAAACAAGGGGGCAGCAAAGCACAGTGCCAAGGTGTTTTTCACCCGGTGATGGCATCGGGCTCCCACCGCCGCGTTTGTCCCATGGTGGGGAGCAGCCAGCAGCACATGAGATGCTGCAGAGACAGGGCACAGAGAGTGGGAAGTGAGATGATGGGAAGGGGAAAGCAGCAGAAGAAGCTTGGAGAGGATGAAAGCATCAGGACAGGCAGCAATGCCAGTGCACCAGCCCTCACCTGCTCCGGGGGAGCCCCAGGAGCAGCTGGCACAGATAAAAGTGGGATTTCCATGGCCAGGTGACCGTAACGGGAACAGTCGCTCTCACTGGTGACATTTGAGCTGGCCAAAACTAGAGGTAAAAGCCCCGTTCATGGTGCTGGGACTGAGATTTGACCGTGGACTGCCTGCTTCTGCAAATACCTGCAGGGGACAGCACCGTACCTCTCCGTAGGTCGTCCTTGTCCCGCTCCAGCCTGGCTACAGCCTCCAAATGCTCCTTGTTCTTGACTTCCAGGCTCTGCTCAGCCTCCTTCCTCCGCTGCGCCTGGGTCTCCTTCTCCGCCTGAAGCAGGCGGGCAAAGTCCTCAACCTGCTTCTGCAGCTCGTCCCTCTGCTTCTTCGCCGCCGCCAGCTCGGATTTCAGAGGGTCGAGCAGCTCCAGCAGCGCGTGGAGGTGTTTGCTGATGCGGGAGAGGTCCTTGCTTTGCTCCGAGGCCCAGCATTTCACCTCGGCTGCCGAGAGCGTCTTTCTCCCCACGGTCTCCGCCACCACCTGCTGGAACCTGCTGAGAGCCGAGGGGATGTTGTGGCTCTGGCAGATGCTGGTGATGGCTTCGCCCACCTCGCGCAGGCTGGCCTGGGTGCAGGCACAGACGTCGCAGGGTGCTGGGGACGGCTCCGCTGCCCGCGTGGGGATGCTGCCCGAGGCGTCGCTGCCAGCCTGCCACGGGCACAGGGAGCTGCACTGGGCAGCACCCGGGGGGGCGCTGGGCTCCGAAAGGGCTGGCAAGCAGGGCTGGAAGTGCTCCTCCGTTTTTCCAGCCTCAGGGGCGGGTTGCAGCATGGGGATGTTCCTCCTGCAAGCCTTTTTCTGGTGGGGAGAGCACAGAACAAAACACGGAGCACAGATCAAACCACGCTGGCTGCAAACAGTCCGTGAGAGGCAAACCCAGAGGGGCGAAGGACGGGGACAGCGCAGGCAAGAAGCCGTGAGGGCAGCGAGCCCTTCTTTGGGGAGAAAAGACACTCCCTGAGCTTGCTGGAGGACAGAGCCAAGTGCTTGGGGTTCCCTGCTGTGCTCTGTTACATCCAAATCAAATGGCTAAAAGCCAAATGATCCTCACGCACAACACAGGCTGCCCCCAGCGCTCCCTGACACTGAGGGGCTGAATTTCTTAAGCTTCCAGGTAACTTTTCAGCCACTGCTCGTGGAGTGGAGCTGTGGATTCACGACAGAAAGCCTCTGCAGCAAAATGTGCTCCCTGGCTTCCATGTTTGTTATTTTCCCTCCTTCCACACCTCGCTGCCCTGTTCCCTGATCACGCCAGGTGAACGCTCTGCCTTTGCTCTGAGACTGCCACAAGAGGAACCATTTGGGAAACAAAACGCAGGGCAAAGCATTTTTGCCACAAATCATTTCACCAATCAGAACCAGCTCAGCCGCACATGGCATGGGGCCCAGAGCCACAAGGGGCAGCACGCCGGCAGGAGGAGAATATTCATCCAAAAACTACGGGCAGTCGGGCTGCCCCATCCCAAAATCCTGGTGGAAGCCAGGGACAGCGCACATCTGGCACGGCCACCACACAAATCAGGGTGTCCCTGTGTGTGCCTGGGGGATCTCCCAAATCGTGGGGGCGTTGAGGCCGTTGCTGTGATCCCTGCGCTCATCTCAAGGTGCCCGCACGCCCCCGTATGTCCCACCTCGGTCAGGAGCTGCTTGTAGAAGGCCCCCAGTCGCAGCATGCTGTGCCAGTACCTCCTCACCGTCAGCCCCGCGGACATGCAGGGCCCCACTGCCTGTGCCGGGGGCACGGCTTGCTCGCTGAGCAGGTTTTCTGCATAGCCTGTGAAGCTCTGGAGCAGCAGCAGCAGCCTTCATGGGGATGAAAGACAGAACAACAGAATATTAGGACCAGGGAACGTGCCCGTGGCACTCAGCAGAGCGCTGAGCCTGAAGTGCAGCGACAAAAGTTGTCTTCCTTCCCCGTCCCCCAGCCCAGGTCTGGCAAAGGAGGCTGGATACCTGTGTGCCCCCCTCCTGGGGGCTGCTGACTCCCCAGAGCAAGGTTTGGTGGGGTTAAATCCTCCTGCACTGCCAGGGTGCTTGCAGTTCCGAGGGGCTCTCCCTAAAATTTTGGAGCACTCACCGCCCATATCCAACCCAAACCATTAGGGCCAAATATTGAGACAGCACCGTGGGCACGGCTCGTCTTTAAAACCGAGCCGTATCTCTTTCACCCCAAAAAAGGCACTTTTGCCTCCCAGCCTCGTAGCATGGCCGTGCCTGAGGCTTTTTAAGGTCTCGGAGGGATGCTTCGTGCCGGCCGTGCCCTCTCTCACCTGTCTACCAGCAGCTCCAGCAGCACCACATGGGCGTGCTGGCTGAATTCGGGGTCTCCCTCGGCGTAGTCGTAGCGCTCCAGCAGCGCCGCCAGGTCCAGCTCGCAGGAGACTTGATCGGGGAACTTCCAGGAGGGGAAACGAGCGGGGCCGGCCCGGGAGGAGACGTCGGAGATGGCTCCCTGCAGGTCCCGCAGGTCGGCCCGCAGGCTCGTCATGCTGCCGGGGTGGCCCAGGAGGTGCGCCATGGGTGGACGGACAGACGGATGGATGGACGGACGGATGGACTGAGGGTGGTGGGGGTGGCACTGGGGATGGGTGGGGGTGGTGGGTGGGTGTCAGGGGGTGGCGGGGTGTTGGGGGATAGAGGGGTGTCAGGGGATGGGGATGTCAGGGGGTGGGTGCCAGGGGGTGGGGGAGTCAGGGGGGGTTTGTCGGGGGTGGGTGTCAGGGATGGGGGTGTCAGGGGGGTGGGTGCCAGGGGGTAGGGGGGTGTCAGGGGCTAGTGGGGTGTCAGGAGGGATTGTCGGGGTGGGGTGTCAGGGGGTAGTGGGGTGTCAAGGGGGTGGATGCTAGAGGAGTGGTAGGCCCAGGGGGTGTGGGAGGCAGGGGGTGGGGGTGCTAAGGGGTGGTTGTCAGGGGTTGGGGGGCTCAGGGGGTGGGTGTCAGGGGATGGGGGTGTCAGGGGCGATCCCGGGAGGGTCCCAGCCTCCCCTCCCCAAAACTGGAGGCTTCAGGGATAGGAAGGCGTGAGGGGGCTCCTCGCTTAGCCCCGAGGGGGTTTTGGGGGGCGCTGGGGGCCGGGGGGGGGCGCTCGGGGCGAGCGGGGCCCTGCAGGGGCCGGGCCTGGGCCGCGGCTTCGCGCCGCGCCCGTTGCCATGGCAACGTCCCCCCCTCAACTCCCCCTCAATGGTCCGCCCCGCGCGCAGAGATCCCGTCAGAGAGACACCCCCCCCCCAGTAAAGGAATGGAACAGCCCGAGGCGCATGCGCGCTGCTCCTCCGCCCTCACAGCGCCGCCTGGGCGCGTTCCGTCAGGCGCGGCCGCCATTTTGTCCGCGGGCGGCACCGAGCGGCACCGGGCAGCGCCATGCCCGCCGGGCCGGTACAGGCCGGGCCTCCGGCACAGCCGGCACCCCCCGCAGAGAGCAAACCGGTAGGGCCCGGCCCGGGGGAGGGGGTTCGGGAGGTGTCCCGGAGGGTCCGGGCCTAGGAGCGGCAGCGCGAGGCCCGGTTCGAGGCCTGGAGGCCGCCCTGCGCTGGGGCTTGGGGAACGGCGGCACCCGCGGGGCCCTCGGTGCTGTGCGGGGTCCGGGTCGGCCCCTGGGGTCTTCACAGAGCTCACAGTGGTTCTGGTGTTCCAAAATGTCCCCATTGAGACCTTAAAGCCGTCCCGTACGGCAGGGCCCAGCGAAAAAGCTACCCTCAGGGTGCTGGGGCTGCAGCACCGCTGAGGGAAGCAGCTTGCTGAGCTGCTATTGTCAATTAAAGAGCTTCTGATGTAATTTCCGTAGGGCTATGAGCTGTCTGTTCTTAAACGTTGATTCAGTCGGTGTGATTCTGGTTCCTGGCAGTCCCGTGAGCTCGTAGGAATGGTCCCCTGGTTGATCAGCACAGGCGAGTTACTCCTGCACGTGGTGTTGCAGGCGCTCCCCTTCGCTGCCCCTCAGCTCAGCATCTAAACAATGCTTGGGGTCAAGGCTGAAGGCGCAAAGCGCTGTGGAGACGTGTTTTGGTTCCCATGGCATGGCCTTCCTCCTCGCCCTGCCATGCCAGCCTCTGCAGCAGGTGCCCTTGACAAGCAGACAAACATCATCTCCCAGCCCTGGGAAGCTGGGGAGTGCCGTTACCTCGTGGGGCTGTTGATCCAGGTTGTTAAACTGGATCTTTGCCAGAAAAACTTAATGATTTGGGGGCTGGGGAGGAGAATACGCTCTTGTCCACCGTGGGGGTTGCAGTTTGGAGTACAGTGTTCTTACAGAACGTTCCTTAAGCATGGGATTTCAGACCAGCTTGTGAAGGTGTGTTAGGACTGCTATTCTAGATGCTATTCTATGAAGAAATCGAGAGAGAGAAATGGATTTTCCAACTCAACCCATTGAAAATAAACCCGGTGTCAGTTCACAGTCTGCCAGGCTGTGCTGTCACACCCAGATGCTGCTCTACAACGAGTTATTCAGTGTTGTTTGAAATTCCTTCTCGTGTTAGCAGTTGGGATTTGGGCTGTTTGCATTCGCTGCCTTCACTATTTGCAAACCCTGCAACGGAAGGTGTCTCGCTGTACCACCAGCGTCATCATCTTTGGAATAATTTTTGTGGTTATGAGGTAGCTGGACAGACAACTGTAAGAAAAATGTTTTTTTATTGCAGCCAGAAGAGGAGCCAAAAGAGGAAGCAGCACCGGCCAAGCCTGTGGTGGGAATTATTTATCCTCCTCCGGAGGTCAGGAACATCGTTGACAAGACTGCCAGCTTCGTGGCCAGGTAAACAGCGCGGGAGTTGGCTCCTGTTTGTGGGATTTTCGTGCAGCTCTTCTTCCAGTGCTGAGGTCTGTGTAGCTCCAGAAGCTGAAGCAGGTCACACAAAGGTTTCATGAGGATTGAGCTTGTACCAGTGAGGTTGTAGAGGTTGTGTTCTGCTAGAAAAGCACTGACAACAAATAAAATCCTTTGTAAATGCTGTGAGGTGTGCTGCAATGGCTAGCTAACAGCTCTTCTTCTAAATCCAACCCGAAGGGCAGACAAAATTCCAGGTAGAAAGGGAGCCCTGTTACAGGCACTTCGCTGAGCCATTAAGCCAGCAGCAGCTGTGGCTGTATTTTACGATGTGTAGGCAAATGGCAGATGAAGAACTCTGCTGCTTGCTGAGCCCTGCAGCCAAGTCCTGTCCCTGTGTACCTGCAGCTTCATAAACGGTGCCAGCAGCTGGGCCTGATGCTCCCCAGCTCAGCTGCCTCTCTCCCTTTTGCAGCCAGGGGAAGAAATGCACGCCTCCAGGGAGCGATCTTGCCCTGTCTGAGGGCAGATGGACTGCCTGGGATGTTTTCCCCTGCTGACTGGAATTTGCTGCTTGAGCTGTAGCACGAGTGTAGCTCTCACGGTTTGGGGAGGAGCCTAAAAGTGAGATAAATTGTGCTCCTTTTAGTTCCTTCTGTTTGCCACATGTCCATTCAGCAAACACAAGGTGTCAGTGCTGACAGTGCTTCCTCTGCTTTTGGGAGAGGCTCAGTGCCTGAACGAGACCTAGAGGTATCTAGGGAACATGAAGAGCAGCGTGCTGCTGCAAGCTTTTAATTTTCTTAAAAGTGCTCTTTGAAAATAACCGGCGGTTCGCTTGGATGGGAGAAAAGGAAATAACCCTGGCGGCTCTCCTGAGTGCATCGTGCTTCATTTCTGCATGGGCTGCTGATTCCTGCCTGCTCCTTGCATGACCTTTCTTGAAATAAAACCAGCCTCCAAAACTTGTCAGTCTAGTAGGGGACTAAACATCATCCCGTGAATCGTGTAATCCGCTCGGAGATGTTCGGTGTGAATGTAGCCCAACAAGACTGAAATACTTGTGTGCGTGTTGAACTGCCTCGAGAAATGTTCACTGTGGAATGTTAAAGGCTAAGTTAGGATGTGCACATAGCCAGTATGTGTATAAACACCTGCTGCGTTGGGTGAGAGTTACCTGGAGGTAGAGAGAGGTAAACTCCTGCTGCACAGGAGAGAAAAGTGTTCAGGGAATCAGCCCCTCAGAAGACAGGTCTTCCTATGACAGAAACAGGCGTTTGTACCTGAGTCGATACCCATTCGTCTAATCTTTTTTCCACCCTACAGAAATGGTCCAGAATTTGAAGCTCGAATTCGTCAGAATGAAATAAATAACCCCAAGTTCAATTTCTTGAATCCCAACGACCCTTACCATGCGTACTACCGGCACAAAGTCAGCGAGTTCAAAGAGGGCAAGGCCCAGGAGCCCTCAGCTGCTATTCCCAAGGTTATGCAACAGCAGCAAACTGCTCAGCAGCAGCTGCCACAGAAGGTAAGTGTTTCTTTTCACTTCAGTCAAGAACTTTGCTCTGACTGCTTGTTCCTCACACCCCGATGTTAAGCAGAAGAATACTAAGCAGAAAGATGGTGCAAATGATACATTTGCCATAGAAGGTGGCATGCAGGCATGGAATTTTGCATCTGGGACTTCCTTCTGATGCAGGTGTGCATCCCCCAGATGCTGGTATCTCACAGGTTTTGTGAAAGATCCAATATGTTGTATTGCTTAATCTATTTTAATTGCATTTTCTCATACTTAACGCTGATGATCACTTGGAACGTTTGACTTTAGGACTCCTGCCATACACAAATCCTTTAAAATCCCTTGGAGTTTAGTTTGGGCTTGTTGCATGCACAGTCTTATAGAAATGCTTTTTTTTTTTTTTTTTTTTTCCTGCCAGAAGGATCAGCTTGCCCTGGAAGTGTGGAATACAAAATGTTGCTTAGTTGTGTCTTTATACATATGGGATGGAAAAAGGGCACTGACTGAATCTGAGCCTTTTACATGCTTTGCGTGGCCAACAGCCGTGCTGCGTGACACTGACTGCAGGACTGGTAACCACGTGAGGGTTGTAGCAAAGTCCTGACGGTTTGCAGTGTTGTTAGCTGGTAGAACACTTATTTTACACTAGGCCTGAGGACAGGTGTCCAGATACACCTTACATTACTACTTTCTTCCATCCTTGCAGTTGCCAGAATATCTAAACTGACGTTACTTTCCCTCAGCAACTGAAGGAAAAATGGGCCCTCCCAAGCATTCAGTAACAATTTCTTGATGACAGTCACAGAGCTGTCTCCGTTCTGCTTCACAGGTGCAGGCCCAGGTGATCCAGGAGACTGTTGTTCCCAAAGAGCCACCTCCGGAGTTTGAGTTCATTGCAGATCCTCCCTCCATCTCGGCCTTTGACTTGGATGTGGTGAAGCTGACGGCGCAGTTTGTGGCTCGGAACGGGCGGCAATTCTTGACGCAGCTGATGCAGAAAGAGCAGAGGAACTATCAGTTCGACTTCCTTCGCCCGCAGCACAGCCTGTTTAACTACTTCACAAAGCTGGTTGAGCAGTACACAAAGGTACTCGTGGCAGTTCACCTGTGAAGCTGCTTTCCTCAGCAGCAGTGTTGATTTTGAAGACTACAGATGCTCTACAAAACAGACCAGAAATGCGTACAGGTCTAGGAGTCCGTCCCTTAAACCTTGCCCTTTAAAAAGAGATTTCTTGCACGTTGTTGTGGGCATGTGCAGTGCTGAATGCAGTGGGTTGCTACTTAAGTGTATCAAACACTACAGCAATATAAATAAAAGTTAAATTTTTAAAAATACTAACTATAGATAGAAGGGCAAAGAGTGAATATTTTAAGTTCAAGTACAAGGAATAATTAATACAGTAGCAACAGAAGAAATGGAACGTAGTCTCAGGGGTCTGCTGATATTTTTATCTATGTGGAAAGATAATAGTTGCTTTTAAGGAGACTTTGTCAAAAAAAAGAGTCGTTGCCAACTGTCACACAAAATATGTTTCAGATCCTGATCCCACCAAAAGGCTTACTCATCAAACTCAAGAAGGAGGCTGAAAATCCCAAGGAAGTCCTAGATCAGGTATTACATGAATCATTTTCCAAACTGTTAAAGCATTTCAGTTACACTTCGAATTCTCTCTTTGCATGCTTCTAATTTACTGGCATCCAATACAGATTCCACGTAAGATGGGTGTGTCCCTTGTAGTCACAAGGGTGACTTGAATATCAGGGTACTCAAGCTCACTTTCAAGCTCCTAGGCACTGTTTGTTCACGTGTGGCACTGCAGAGGCATAGATAACTGCATGATGCCATTTCTAAATACCTTTCCTTCTCAGACAACTTCACTGTGGCACCTCAGTCACTTGCAGTTCTATCAATATGTTTTTTTAACTTCTGTCTTCATCACAAAGGCTGTTTGTGCGTGGAGAGGTGACATCGCAGACTTTTTATTACAACCCTGTAAATTGTTTGCTGATTGTGAATCCTCAACAGTACACAAATCAAGTGGCTTGGTCTTAACTCAAGAAGTGTGGAGTTCCAGCTTTAGAAAACCATTATGAAGCTGGTGCAGTACTCTGCTCAATAGGCAAACTGTAAAATACAACTATTTCTTTGCTCTGCCAAGCCTCTGAAGTGGTCCTTGCACAAATGCCTTGACAGTGTTGGTAGGATAAACTTTAGACGCTGTACAGGTGATTATTGTGTATTTTTTGGTGCTAGCTTTATGTCTGCTTGTGCAGGTGTATTACAGAGTGGAGTGGGCCAAGTTCCAAGAGCGAGAGAGAAAGAAGGAAGAGGAAGAGAAGGAAAAGGAGCGTGTTGCTTATGCCCAGATTGATTGGCACGACTTTGTGGTTGTGGAAACAGTGGACTTTCAGCCCAATGAACAAGGTACTGAGGCTAGGCTTTGTAACCTCTTTGAAACACTGCTTCCTCTGAGTACAATGCTGGTTTTAGGCAGACGTGGGGTTTTACAGCTGTATATCCCTCAAAGATGAATGGGAAAGCCTCCTAATGACAGGGTAGGGCTGGATTTTTTTTATTTTTTCCTGGAGTCAGTAACATTCTCCTTGCACAAAGGGCTGCACAGGTGTCTGTTTTTCCACCTGCATCAGGACAGCAAGTACTGGGGGTTCAGCTCTGGGGCTCCCCAGTCTAAGAAGAACGTGGTCCTATTAGAGCAAGTCCAGAGAAGGGCCACGAGGATGCTCAGAGGGCTGGAGCACCTCTGCTGTGAAGACAGCCTGAGGCAGTTGGGGTTGTTGAAGGCCAGGCTGGATGAAGCTTTGAGCAACCTGGTCTGTTTTCTGCTTTGTAGGGAATTTTCCTCCTCCCACCACTCCGGAAGAGTTGGGAGCTCGAATCCTCATCCAGGAGCGTTATGAGAAGTTTGGGGAAAGTGAGGAGGTGGAAATGGAGGTGGAGTCAGATGAAGAAGATGAAAAGCAAGAGAAAACAGACGAGCCCCCGACCCAGCTGGATCAAGACACACAAGTGCAGGATATGGATGAGGTAGGTAGTCAACAGAATCAGCCTCGTGAGCTTTGTGACTGGTTTATGGTGCTCTTCATCTTCATTGCAATAAGTTCCTCAGTTTCTTGAGGAAATGAGATTTCTTTGCTTCTGATGGAATTTCAAAACAACCTCTGTCTGCCAAAACACTGTAATATGGTATTTTTAATATTTTTCGTGACAATACAATTTACAAGAGAAACCTGGGAATTCTGAAACCTAGGGATGTGAATTCGGTATTTCCGTGACCGAGTCTTTTAGGCTTTCTTCTACATTGGAGTCTGGAACATTTGAAGACTGATGAATTTTAGGCTCTTCCTCTAACCACAGTATATTAGCTGTTTTGCTGTTAACAAGGAAGAAGGCCATGGTTAACCGTAAGCCCCTGCTTGACCTGCTGTGGTAATGTGGAAGCTGAGGAGTACTTGCTTCCTTTATTTGGGT